>NC_050452.1:78325199-78630199 GCF_903995425.1 Onychomys torridus | reverse complement strand
ACAGGATACTTCACAGTGACAGGCTAGGCTATCTCATTCAAGAGTGCCTCAGCAAAATAAAGACATTACAGTGAGAGGTAATGATGAAGAAGCAGGGGCATGAACTATTAAACAGCAGCAGAAAGGCCACAGCAAGTCACAGGGCTTGAGAAAGCTTAAGCTTCTGAATGCAAAGATCCTGACAAGTCAAGTCTAAGCTTTCCCCACACAGTGACCAAAAGCTGAATGTCAGTGTCAGCTACGAGGAAGCGCCTCTCTCAATTCTCCTGACACTCTTTGCTGTGACATTGCTTCACTCATACCTTCTGGTTTCTTTTCTCTTTATTTTATTTTGTTTGTTTGTTTTAGTTTTTCAAGAAAGGGTTTCTCTGTGTAGTCCTGGCTGTCCTGGGAACTCTCTTTGTAGACCAGGCTGGCCTTGAACTCAGAGATGCACCTGCCTCTGCCTCCCGAGTGCTGGGATTAGAGGTAGGAGCCACAACAACAGACTGCCTTCTGGTTTCTTTGAAAAGACAACTCTTCCAAACATGGAATGTACTGTGGTCTCCTTCTTCTAAGAGAATCACTATTTCTAAGCACTCTGAAGGTAGTGTAAAGAGTCTTTTTGGCCATTAAAAACAAAAATAAAAACAAAAAACTGACAAACCTGGTAATCTACTATTTGAGCGCACTAGTCATACTTTTAAGTACCATTCTGAAGGATCCTCAATGTTTTGAGAACTGTGTAATACTATATTGCTTTGTTTTGTTTTGTTAAATGATCAAGTAGCCATCTTAAGCTAAGGTTAAAATTCAGAGAGCAAGCTACCCACAGTTCCATAGCCAGTAGGACAGCCCAGGGATGACTCAAGCCCCGTGCTCTGCTCCACTGTGCTCACTGCCTTCCTCACACTGCAAACATCAACAATGGTGATGGACAGTGAGTTCCCAGGAAGAGACAAAGGCTGCAGCATCAGCTAGTGATGCCCCAGGGTTCTCGGAACAGCAAAGCTTTCCTAGCCTCCAGTCAGTAATTAGCCAAGAAAAAAGAAAGATTGATTACTGATGGCTTGCAGTAAGTTGGGCATCTTTATGCCAGCAAAATAATACCTCTATAGCCAAACTACCACTATCTTACAAAATGCTTAAAAGGCTATCAGTAAACAATTCTGAAATTTAACCAAAATTTAGTTTGCTGTAAGTTTTCTGGCAAAAAATTTCATGAACATTAGACATATCAAATTTAAAAACCAAACAAATCCACGCAATTACTTTAAACATTCAAAAGAATTCATTAAAAGTTATGCAATTAACAACCCTATAAACACAACTTTGAGTCAGTTTACTTTTTTAACATGCACTTTAAGTAATATGCCCCCTTTTTTGTTTTACCTGTACTGTTTTTAACTGTTGGGTCTGTAACACAGAGGGCTGAGTTGTAGTATTAATCAGTTGACTTCCTGGGGTCAGTGCTGAGACACCAATGACAGGTTTCACCTCTGGCCTCCCTCCAATGGTAACTACTTTAATCTGCTGCGGTGGTAATTTAGCATCTCCTGGCTGGGCCTGAGCTGTAACTTTCTGAGCCTGGGGTAGTTGGCTATGGGGTAGTGCTAAAACAATTGGTGAACCAGACTTGCCCAAAGTTGTTAAAATTAACTTCTGTCCATCTGGTTTAAGGGTCTGATTGCCAAGTTTAAGATCAGATGTCTGTGATACTTTGTTTAAAATAATCTGATTGGCTGATATAGTCACAGGAGTCTGAGCACCAAGTTTTTGAAGGCCACTTGGAAATGCTGGTTTCACTGTGGTATTAGAATCTGCTTTAGTAACTGTGGTATTCACTGCAACTTGGTTAGTGTGGTTACTGTACACTGTGATTGGTTCCGTGGAAATGGGCGTGGCTGTAGAGTCACCAGTAGAATTTATGTTGACAATTTCTTCCAGTTCTGTCTCCATGGGAATTGGGGACGACACAATTACAGCCTCAATACTATCCTCATCCACTAAAGTTATAGCAGTGTCCATTATCTCCTCTGGAAGCAAACTATTCACCTCGGCCGGCACCACCTCCATGGTCGCTCTGCTTCTAGGAAGATGCCCAGGTGCTGGAAGAAAAGTGGAAAATCGTTACCAGGTTTTAAGCAGATTTTTAAAAATACATTCAAGAAGAATGTAAATGACAAAAACAACAGTGCTGAAATTGATAAATAATTGATAAGTGAAGGACATTCCTGATAATTATCTAGATTTTATCATTTTCACAAATCATAGCTTTTAAGAATCTAAGATATGGAAATAGCTTTAAATCTTCAATGATCTGTCTAGGTCCTAAACATGTATAGCAATACCAGGTTAATAAACATCCATTAAATGTCAAAGGAGTTTCTAGATGATTCCACTTCATGAATGGAGATCAAATGGACTATGTGACCTAAGTCTAATCAATCAGCTTCATAGTAAGAGAATTTTTCTTTGGAAAGATTTTTCCAGTCCTCTGCCATTTAAAGTGTCAAAGGGGAACTATTTAAGAATTTACAAGTGTAGAAAGCTGGCTCAGCAATTAAGAGCAACTGTCAATCTTGGGGAGGGCAGTGTTCAGTTTCCAGCACTCACATTGTGGCTCACAACATTCTAGAACTCCAGTTGCTGATGATCCAAGGCCTTCTTCTGACTTCCACAGGCACAAAGCACACACACGGTGCACATACATACATGCAGGTAACACATACATATAAAATAAAAATAAATATAAAAAAGAAAAAGAATATACAGCCAGTCCCCATCATGGGGGGAAAAAAAGTCCAGATTATGGACAAATCAGCTGTAATGCTTTTAGCTAAAAATCTGTTAGAACTTTCAAAAGATGAGTGAATTCCAGTATCAACATGTATTAAAGACAACACAGCATATCTAGATAGACTAGACAGCAGTGAAGTGTCTTCAAAACCCTTAAGAACCCAATCAGCAACTCTTCCTCTTCCTCTGGGAGGCATGAGGTCATCTCACCGCCTGGAGCAGGCTATCAGCCTCCTGGGTGCTAGCACCTGGCCACACTCACCTTATTTTCTTTAAAATATACAACAAGCATTGAAAACTTAAGCGTAGCAAACCAGCCGGTGTGGATCATGCTTGTAAGCTCAGCCCTGCCAAGCTGAGGGAGGGGGACCACAGCAAGGTCGGGGCAGCAGTCAGGGCAGCCTGTGTTACACAAAAGAAGACCAATACATACAACCAGCAAACTATTTAGTAGCTGTGGCAAATATTGCTGCTGCCAAAATAAGCCATCAGTAGAGAGAGATCTTATTATGGCAAAAATGGCATAATTTTCCTCCCCAACCCTGATGTTTGTAGCATTACCATCCTTATTTTACAGATTAAAAAAAAATGTAGAAAGGTTAAAAGAAAATTGCTCAAGGCAACTAGTGAATGGTAGAGACAAGATTCCAACTCTGGTTTGCATGGTTCCAAAGTTAGTCATTTTAATTGAAAAATTATACTATCGTAAACATTGTACCATGGTGTTTTAAAATGGAGACTGAAATAAGCCTAATCCTTCACAGTTAACTCCCTGTCCTGAAAGCCCACACTACATAAGTGCTGTCTATCAGAAAAGCTTTCCATTTTTGCTCATACTAGAATTTTATGTACAGGGAATTGTGTACAGATGTCCCTCAGCATAAGATGCTGTCCCAGAAAAACTATCATAAAATGCTAAATCAAATATATACTACACCCACCAAACCACTAGACAGCAGAGTACCGGATCCCTTGGAGGGAGTTACAGGCTGCTGTGGAGCACCCCATACTGGTGTTGGAATGAACTCCAGTTCTCTGGGAGAATAATTGGCACTCTTAATCTTAACCACTGAGCCCTTTTCCAGCTCCACCTCAGCATGCTGTAAAGCAGTGCTTCTCCATCTGTGGGTCCAGACCCCTTGGGAGTCACCGAGCTGCCTGCCCTTTCACAGCTATCTCGGATCCTGCATATCAGATATTTTACATTACAGTTCATAACAGAAGCAAAATTACAGTCATGAAGTAGCAACAAAAATAACGTTATGGTTGGGGGTCACCATAACATGAGGAACTGAATTAAAGGGACACAGCATGAGGAAGGTTGAGAACCACTGTTGTAAAGGGGAAAAAACCACACAGTTGAAGTACTGTAAGTCAGGGCCCTTGGGTGCTCGGTCCCTGTGGCACCCAGAGCTGTGGAGTGTGCCCTTCCTTGCAGCGTGAGTTTGAGGCTGACCTTTACTGTTGCACTTGTTACTCATTCTCTTCCTTTCAACTGTTAAATAATACTCTCCTGCGCAGAGCTCCCACGCTCTGTATACCCATCCACTTAATACTGGGCATTGGAACTTTCTCAGTTTGAAACTGTTATGGATCACCCTGCTGTAAACATTAAGTTCAAGGTTTTATGGCTGCATCTTTCCATTTCTTTTGAATAAATCTCCAAATATAGAATTGCTAAGATTTTGTATTTAAAAAATTATTTATCTTTATGTGTATGAGTGTTTTGCCTGCATATATGTAGTTGCATCCTGCACATAAGTGCCTGTGGAGGCCAGAAGACAATGCTGGAGACAGTTATGAGCAATATATGGGTGCTGGGAACTGAGTCCACGTGCTCTGCAAGAGCAGCCAGTGCCTCTTAACTACTGAACCATCTCTCCAGCCACTGAGGCAGGGGTGAGGGGCTTGTTTTCTGAGACATGAGGATGCAGTTCAGGTTAGCCTACATTCTGAAGCCAAGGATGACCTTGAACTTCTAATCCTCCTGCCTCCACCTCTTAAATTTTAGGATTACAGGTTTGAGCCACCATGTTGGTTGGTATGGTGCTGGACATCAAACCAGGGCTTCATGAATGCTAGGAAAGCATTCTGGTCAGTTATTTTCAAAGCCTATATATTTTTTTTAAGGTTGACTTTTTGATAAAGGTTTAAATGTAGGCAAGGGAGGCCTTGAACTCCCTCTGTAGACAAGAATGACCTTGAATTTCTAATCTTGCCCCTACCTCCCAAGTACTGGATTCCGAGCACGTGCTTCCTCGCCTGGATTTATGTGGCGCTAGGGACAGCTCTAGGACAGCACTCTCTCCTGAGCTACCTCCCCAGCCCGGGGTTATAATTTACCAGGCATGACATTTGACTATGTTATTTATATACCCACTAGCCTCCCAAATGCTGGGCTGGAAGTATGGGCTACCACATCAGGCCAACCTCCGTATTGTTAAACAATGTACTGAGACTGTTTTATCTTCTTTTAAAGAATAGAACCAGGGATTGAATATAGGAACTTGCACAGGCTACACAAGAGCTATTATCACAGAGTTACAGCTCCAATCCTTTCTGCATATTTCCTAAAGTGTTGTTTCCTGTTTCTATAGGTGAGAATTCAGTCATTGGAAATCATCACATTAAATAAGTCAATCAGAAAAAGAAAGATACTTCTTGCAAATGAGGAATCTAGGGTTTTTTTTTTTTTTTTTCTGGGCCTGCCTTGATTATACTCTACCACTGACAACTATACTAATAATGCTGACCATCTTTTCACTTGCAAATTGTGTGTGTGTGTGTAGCTTGTTAATGGCTGGGACATGGTAGCACATGCCTATAATTTTAGCAGCACCAGCCTTAAGACCTGTTTTGGGGAGATGCTAGCTTTTAGGATTCTTATTGAGCTGAGTGAGTTCTTTACATATGCTGGAAAATCATCAGTCACAATAATTTGTAGCTGAAAATTACTAGGGTTTGCAGACTTTGGGGAAAGTAGAGAAGTGAGGCATGGTACACAAACTGGGTACTGAACACAGCCAGAGCCACAAACACTCTGAGTATTGAACACAGCTCCATTGGCACTGACAGGTTTACAGGCTCACAAAATACCAACACCAATGACATATGCTTCAGTGAAAATCCTAACCATACATGACAGAGGGCCCCACCCACAGCCACAGTCCCTACCACACACAACAGAGGGCCCCACCCACAGCCACAGTCCCTACCACACACAACAGAGGGCCCCACCCACAGCCACACAGGCTCTCCATTATCCTACCATGTCCTGGATGCTCTACCCCTACTGAATGAGGTAATTGGAGTGCCTGCATCCAACAGAACCATAAAAGTTTGACTCCTTACTCTCGCTAGGTATTTATTCAAAAGAAATGGAAAGATGCAGCCATAAAACCTTGAACTTAATGTTTACAGCAGGGTGATCCATAACAGTTTCAAACTGAGAAAGTTCCAATGCCCAGTATTAAGTGGATGGGTATACAGAGCGTGGGAGCTCTGCGCAGGAGAGTATTATTTAACAGTTGAAAGGAAGAGAATGAGTAACAAGTGCAACAGTAAAGGTCAGCCTCAAACTCACGCTGCAAGGAAGGGCACACTCCACAGCTCTGGGTGCCACAGGGACCGAGCACCCAAGGGCCCCGACTTACAGTACTTCAACTGTGAGGTTTTTTTTCCCTTCTTTACAATGTGCTTTAAAATGGGGCGTAGACACACAGGGATGGACTTTGGTCTTTCTTAAGGACAGGGACACCTCATCCCAACCTTCATCTACCTCTTTCCTTCACTCAGGCCACAGATGGAGCTTGGGACTCCACATTTATAAGCAAAGCTGGCATTTCTTTCAATCCTAAGAACTCACTCTTGCAGCCCAACCAAACTCCTATGGTTTTCAATCAACACAAAGCTCCATGTCCTCGTTACCACCCTGCCGAAGTCCCCACACAAGTTCTGAAGGCTCCTTAACTCACATGGAGTTGAATGTGTACAACAACTAAGGTTTACAATCCTCAGCTAGGGGCATGGAGTTGAGTGTGTACAGTGAGTAAACATCGCCGAGCGAGCTTCCACTCCTCAGCTGAGCCTCTAATTACTTAACAGGTAAAACCCTCTCCGTCCAAGCTGTTCTTGTCTAACTCACAGATGACATCCTTCACTACCAGACACATCCTTTTCCTAGCCCACAAGGGCCTATCTTTCCCTTCCTTACCAGGAGCCACAACTGAGGTGGGAGATTTGTTTTTTTTAAATAGGCAATTTGCAAGCAAGGAAACAAAGTAGCCAGTTACTGCTTCAGAGGCAGAAAACGACAAAGTCCTGAGTCTGAGACAAAGTTTGTTTGTTTGTTCTTTTTAGTAGTAAGAGGAAAAGCATGAGAATCATGTGGAAGCCAGTTCCTCTAGACCCCCAGGCCCACTGAGAAGACAAAGGGGTTGCCCAGGCTAATGCCCAACATACTGGAAGCTGGCATCCCTACTGCTCGCAGAGGGAGACGGTGTTTTTCTTAGATTGGCCAATAAGCAAAGCTACCCTTTGCTACAGCGAGGGATACTGTATCATCCAAGATCATTTGCTTTTGGTTTTGGTGAACACAACCCAGACTCATGTGCATGACAGGCAAATACACTGTCTCTGAGCCACATTCCTAGCTCTATTTTATTTTGGACAGGGTTTGGTTAAGTAGCCCAGGCTAATCTGAAAGTTGGGATCCTTCTCCATCAGTCACCCACTAGCTAGGTTCACAGACATGCACCACCATAAAAAGATCTTTTAAAACAAGAGCTGATGCTGGGCAATGGTAGCTAGCACATGCCTTTAAACCCAGTATTCAGGAGGCAGAGGCAGGCGGATTTCTGAGTTTGAGGCCTAGCCTGATCTACAAAGCAAGTTCCAGGACAGCAAGGATTCCCATCTCAAAAAAAATCAAAAACAAAAACCAGCTGTCCAGCTGTCCCTGATTTCCTTGCAACTTGTACAGAAATGCAAAAAGACCCACAGAGTCCTCTCCCGACAGGTTATCTATCTCAACATTTTATACTCCAAGTGTATATACATCTGTTACATACTGTTTAATCTAGCCCTAAGTACTCTATGTTTTTAAGCTACTGTAAATGATCCCCCCTTTTCCAAATGTTTGTCATTAATACAGAGATATAATTGGTTTTTGTATGCTGTCCATGTATCCTGCATCCCAAGCCCACTTACTCACTGTAGTAGCTTTTCAATGTAGATTACTTAAAATGCTCAATATCGTCTGCAAGTAACAACTGTAATTCTTCCTTTCTAAATAAAAGGTATACACCTTTTATTTCTTTTGCCTTACAATATTTGCTGTGACATCACACAAAATGATGACTCAGGGGAATGAAAACAGACATCCTTTCCTGCTTTCCAATCTCATTTGTTTTTCTGTAGGTTTCTCAGATTTCCTTTACCAAGTTGAACATGTTAGCTTCCATCCTGTTTTCTGACTTTTTCAAAGATCTCTTTTATTACGATATTTATTTGTGTGGCAGTAAGGTGAGGGCACAAGTACCAAGTGAAACTGTGGCGATCAGAGGAGACAGTGAGGGAGTTGATTCTCCCTTTCGCCATGTGAGTCACTAGCACTGGATGTAGGTCATTAGGCTCGGCCAAAGGCACCATTATCCACTAAGCCATCTTGCCTATCATTTAAAAAAACTAACAAGCCTGGAAAACGGGCTCAGCACTGGCTGCTCTTGCTGAAGACCAGGGCTGGACTCCCAGCACCTATGGCAGCTGCTCACAACCATTTGTAACTCCATTTCCAAGGGACCCAATGCCCTCTTCTGGACTGAGGGCACTGTACACATGTGGTACATTGACATACACATAGGCAAGGCATCCATATAGATGAAGTAAAAATAATAAAAATTTAAATGAAGAATGGTGGTTCTTGTATATAATCCAAGGACTTAGGAGGATGAGGAGGCAGGGAGATTGTGAGTTCAGGGCTAACTTGGGTAGGGTTTGAATGAGCACTGGCCCCCATAGGCTCATGTATGAATAATGAATCCCCAGCTGTTGGGCTGTTTGGGGGAAGTGATGGAAACTTTGATAGATACAGCCTTGCTGGAGGAAGTACATCAATGGGAGAGGATTCAGAGGGTTAACAGCCTCATCTACTTCCTGCTTGCTCTATGCACCTTCTGTATATGGAGAGATGTGTCCAGCCAGCTTCCTGCTCCTATGCCACGCCTTCTCTCTCACAGTGGACTCTCCATCTGGAACTGTAAGCTAAAATAAACATTCTTCTTTAAGTTGCTCTTTGGTCATGGTATTGTATCACAGCACAGAAAAGTAACTAACCCACCAATGTCCATATTAAGATGCAGTCACACAAGGGTGAGGGGTGAAAACAGAGCTCACTGATAGAACACTGGTCTAGTATGTATAAGGCCCAATGTTCAATTTCCAGGAAAACACACACACACACACACAAAAAATAAATAAATAAATAAATAAATCAGATGGTTTTCTACTTTAGTATGCAAGTTAAACTGATTTTTATTACCAATCCAGTTCTACATTCTCACACACCACTTCATCAAGTATCACACTTTGTATAAACTGCCGAATTCTATTCTGTTAATAGTTTGCTAAGCATTTTTGTCTATGTTCATGATATGTATTGGTTTGTAGTTTTCTTTTCTTGAAGCATCTGCCTGGGAATAATGCTAGTCTGACAAAATGAAGTGGAGCACATTCTCTGCTCAGAAAAAGTCTGCACAGAATTGTCTTCTTCCTCCTTACATATTGCTTAGAATTTATCTGAGACACAAAGCTTATAGGAAGCTTTCTTTTGTTTTTGTTCTAGAGACAAGGTCTTACATGCACACAGGCTGGCCTCAAGTGATCCTGCTTCAACCTGGCAAACATCTATAGAAAGGAACCACTGTGCCTAGCTTACAAAAAAGGTTTTTTGTTAAACTTATAAATTTAATATCTTTGATAAACTCTTTATGAGTCACTTTGATATTTGATAGTTTTGTGTCTTTGAAGGAATTCGTGTATTTCCTATAAATTGCCAAGTTTATTAGCACATAATTATATTTAATTATATATAATTAAAGTTATATATAATATTCTTCCCTTTCAACATCTGTAGGCTCTGTAGAAAAGTCCTCTCTTCATTCCTCCCACTGGTATTTGGTTCTCTCCCTTTTTTCCTGACTGGTAATCTAGTTGGAGACTCCAATTGTCATTTTTAACCTTGTTCAATGTTGTCGTTGATGTTTCCCTTCTTCCTTCTGAGTACCTTAGGTGTAATCTGACCTCCTTTCTCCAGAATCTTAAAATGGCAACAAGGGTCAGGGTTTAGTAAGCCCAGCCTGGAGCCCACAGTGTTATTCTATCTACATCACTCTCATCCTAAGGATATTTTTGTTATTGTTTGTTAAATTTCTAGATGATATAGATAGATGCTCATATATATGAGCAAGTTTATGCGTGAAAAACTTTAGATGTTTGCTATCTGTCCTTCTCCAGAAAAACATAATTTTTAAAACTATGGTTCAGATCACTGACAAAACTTTGTTGTTTCTTCCCCAAAATGGCAAGAAAACATTACTAAAAAGCAAAGGGATAGTGCAGCCTAGACATACTAAAGACCACATTGGCTTCCAGAGTTACAGTTCGCAAGGGCAGGATGATTGATTCCCAAGCCTTCTAAACCTACAATAAGCCATTAAGACATAAAAAACAAACTAACAAAAACAAACCAAAGAATACCAATGCTACTTTAAATGCATTCCATTAAGATCAATTTCTACTATCATTTATTCACTTCAAAATATTTTCTAAGCCGGGCAGTGGTGGCACATGCCTGTAATCCCAGTACTTGGGAGGCAGAGCCAGGCAGATCTCTGTGAGTTCAAGGCCAGCCTGGGCTACAGAACGAGATCCAGGAAAGGCATAAAGCTACACAGAGAAACCCTGTCTCGAAAAACCAAAAAAAAAAAAAAAAAAAGCAGTCCTTGTGATTTTATCTTTGACACACATATAATAGATAGCATTTAATACCTAAACATTTGGAGATTTTTCTATGTATCTTGTATTAATGAAGACAAACTCTAGCATTTCCACAATTTGAAATAAGAGATTTATGAGTCAGTTATGATCTATCTTGGTAAATGTTTCACCTTGTGCACTTGAACACATTAAACTAAAGGCAGTGTTCTAAAATGTTAGGTCAAGTTGACTTTGGGTATTATTTGCATAGTCCATATCCTTACTCATGTTCAGTCAGGCGTATTCGTACACTTACTTCTCTAACCCCAGAAGAGAGACTGCCGAGTCTCTGGCAAGACTGAACTGTACGTATATAGCAAGGAAAAAAGGAAAGCAACTTATTGAATAAAAAACACAAAACCAACTGTTCTGTTGTTTAACAACCACTGAGAGAAAGTAATGAAGTTCCTAAATATGATTGTGGTCCTATCCTTTAAAGCTCCGCCATTAAAAACTAAGTCCACATTCATCCTGTTAAGAGACTTGGAATAGCACAGAATGGTGGTACATGCTAGAAATCCCAATACTTGGGGGGCAGGAGGATTTGTATTTTGAGGCAATTCCAAAGCCAGCCTGAGTCACATAGGCAGACTCCAGAGTGGGCTAAGCAGAGGAGGAGGAAAGAAAAGAGGGAAGACGGGAACAAGACAGCGGAGACCCACATGCAATACAGAGGACTAGAAGCTGTGTATGCCCTTTTGAACTAGGAGTTCAAGCTTCTAATAAGAAACGCTTACTTGATTTGGCCAGTCTGTAAGTAATCAGGGACTGTGCAAAGTTCTAGAGCCAGGGCTACCTTCGGAAGCCATTCAGAAGTCTCTAGAGCATCTTATATCCTTACATATTTCAACTAGGGTCACTTGCAGGACATACTAACCTTCACTTAAGCAAATCCTCCAGAGCTTGTGAGCATGGCAGGAAAAGGGTTTGGCCCTTTAGTTATATGATTCATTACCTAATTTTATCCCTAGGAATGGAAGCTATGTGCTAGCATATGTGTCTTCATCAATGTTGAAGTGGAGTCCAAGGAAAGAGGATTTTCAAAGGCCAAGGAAGTTAAGGAGCTTCAGTTTGCTCACCTACACAAGAGTTAATCCCAGTCAATGTATGGAGGGGAAGAAACCGGAACATAAAATGCAATCCCCATGCCTCCAGCCGCTTCATAGTTCATAGCATGAATGTTCTAAGCATCTAAAGGCAAAAATGCACTCCTGGAAGCTAGTATTTTACCCCCTCACAGTTAAAAATGGTTGAATGCTTTAAGTCCCATCAGAGTCACTCAATTCAAAAGTCTAATGATTTTGGACTCTGTCTCAATGCCCTTTGTTACACACCACCTTCATCACCACCAGACACTACATCCGACACCCTGATTTTCATCATAGCATCTACTGCCATCACGAAGTTCTTGTCTATTTGTCTGTAACTTGACTACCCTCCCGTTTCTTTAGAACATGAGTTACGGGGGAAAGGGACTTACGGGATTTCCTCACCAAAATCCCCTCCCATCCTCAGGCCTAACAGCTGGCAAACAACAGCATCTCAGTAGAAATGTGAAGAATGAATAAACTAACCACGGAGAAGGAGTACCATAAAAAACTACCATTATTTATACTGAGCTTTGCAAATAACTGTGTAAGGCGGGTCAATACACTACTCTGCACTTTACAGCACTTTAAATAAAAAATTCACACCACCATAAGTCATGTCAAACAAAATGAGAAATTATTTTCAAGTAAATTTAACAATATCTTCTGATAATACTATCTAAAAACCCACAACTTTTAACCAACTTACAGTTTTATCAGAAGTTTAACTAATAGGTACTTATTGACTTTGAGAAAGTTTGGGAAATTAAGCCCTGAAGAGCATAAAACTCAACAGACAAACAGAACAACCATAGCTATACCCTGGGAGAGGTAACCTCATCTCAGCATTATATTGGACAGACAGTTAAAGGGTTATTACAGTAAAAAGTCCACAGCAGAGATAAACAGATTTGATTTAGCACAGTGACAATGAAAAAGAAGTAAATTGTATCTAAAAGTTTAAAATAATGTAGATGGAAATAAAAGGCTATACATTTACATTTTAAAGAACTTATTACAGAGCGTTACCACAGAAGAAGCATACCAGAATGCTGAGGCAGGAGTATCATGCACTCAATGCCAGCATGGATTATGTAGAGGACCTCATCTCAAACAACACACTCTCTATTAGGATTCCACAGAGAAGACCTATTTTCTGATCTTGGCTCTACTCGATGTTTATCATGCTCTCTTAGAGCTGCAATGAAACACCATGACAATAAAGCAAGTCGGGGAGAAAAGGGTTTACTTGGCTTACACTGCTACATCACAGTCCATCACTGAAGGAAGTCAGGGCAGGAGCTCAAACAGGGCAGGATCCTGGAGGCAGGAGCTAATTCAGAGGCCATGGAGGGGTGCTGCTTACTAGCTTGTTCCACTTGGCTTGCTCAACTTTCTTTTTTTGTTTTTTGAGACAGGGTTTCTCTGTGTAGCTTTGGGCCTTTCCTTATAGTGATATTTTATTTGTATTGAAATATGATTTTATTTGTATGTTAATAAAGTTGCCTTGAGGTCAGAGCAAGCCAGAGCAGAAGCTGGGTGGTGGTGGTGCACACCCTTTAATCCCAGCACTTGGGAGGCAGAGGTAGGTAGATCTCTGTGTGTTCAAGGACACAGCCAGCATGGCAGACACACGCCTTTAAGACCTGGAGGTCTGTACAGACAGGCAGTGATGAGGAGGTCATATGGCTGGGTTTACAACCAATGAGAAAACAGAACAGAAAGTCAATAAAAAAGACAGGACACACAGAAATAGCTCTCGGTGGAGAGGAAAGACAGCAGAAGCAGTGAAGGGTAAGGCTCTCAGCTATTGCTCTGACCTCTTGGTTTTTAACTCTGCAACTGGCTCTGTGTTTCTTATTTAACAAGACGGTTACATCTACATTTCCTGGAACTTGCTTTGTAAACCAGGCTGGCCTCGAACTCACAGAGATCCACCTGCCTCTGCCTCCAGAGTGCTGGGATTAAAGTTGTGCGCCACCACCGCCCAGCCCAGTCTACTTTCTTATGACCCCAGGACCACCAGCCTAGGGATGGCACCACCCACCATGGGCTGAGCCCTTCCCCTTTGATCACTAATTGAGAAAATGCCTTACAACTGGATCTCATGGAGGCATTTCCTCAACTGAGGCTCCTTCCTCTCTGATGACTCTAGCCTGTGTCAAGTTGACACCCAAAACCAGCCAGTACACATGTAATCTCACACTCACTCACAAGGTCATTATGAAGACATGGGTTCACAGTAACTCCACATTTCTTTCTTGCTTCTCCCTTTAAGTTTTGTTTTTATGCATTAATATTCCTTCATCAACACTTGCCTCTGCTTCCAGACTGCTAGCCAGCCTCATCTGAGCTCCTGCCACCCTGCTTTCCTCACCATGATTGACTGTTTCTGTTCTGGAATAGTCCTGTGCAGGTAAGCACAGCTGCTGAGTCATGAGTGCAATGGCCATGGTATGTCCAGACGATAGCATAAGCCAATTTGAGAAGTGACACCCCCCCCCCCAATACTGGAGGATATGGCTAGCTACTTCAGGTTCCCACCACCCTAACTTCCCTGCAATGACAGACTGAAACCTGGAGTTGTGAGTTAGAATTAATGGTTTCTTCAGGTATCTTATCACAGCAACCAGAATCCAGACCAAGATAGATGCTAACCAAGCCTCTTGGATTCCCATGTTCATATCCTACTGATACCCCATAAGGTCATCACTAAATAAATAAAAAGGAAAAGAACACTGGTTAATAGTTTCCAAATAACTTTTCTTTAAATGTCTTTTTTAAGTTATTATTATTATTTTAGACAGGGTCTCCCCATGTAGCCCCTGGCTGGCCTACCACTTATTATATAGACCAAATTGGTTTCAAACTCACAGAAATCCACTTGTCTTTGTCTCCTGAGTGCTGCATTTAAAGGTGAGTGCCACCATATCCAGCTAAATACCATCTCCTTTAAATTACATTCATTTCTTCAGCCATTCATTCATTGTATATCTTTTCTCATTTTCCTCTTTATTTGCATGTTTTTCTTCTCTAGGCCCTTAATTTTCTATATTTCTCAATAAAGCATGCCAAAATGTGATGCTAAAAACAAAACAACAACAACAACAAAAACAAAACAAAACAAAACAAAAAACCAAAAAACCATTTCTTTTAATCTGGGGCTGGAGTGTTGGCTCGGCAGCCAGCTGGTAAAGATGCTTGCCACCATGCCTGATGACTTGAGTTTGATCCATGGATCCACATGGAGGAACCAACTCTCAAGTTGTCCTCTGATCTCCACATGTGGGCCATAGCATGTGAGCTCATACACAAACAACAAATTAATTTTTAAAAAATAGATCTTTTAATCTTTGACACAACTCCATAGAAATACTAGTCTGTATTGTTGTATGTACAATGCGGATCGTGCACACATTACTCCACCCAGCCTGGAGTACACTATGGTGTTTCAACTTGTCTCCTCTCAGCTACAGTTCATCTTACATAAACATTCCTGGCTTTATGTCCCAGGTGTAGTCATGAGACTGCCTCTACTCAAAAGTCGTATGCAATCAGAGCCTACCACAGTAAGGCCCCTTTAGTGTACAGTTTCAGCTTTACCTCAACAATTCTTAAACTGAAAGCCCTCTTGAGCAATCATGTTTAAATTAGTTCCTCCTATATCCCTAGCATAGTATAGGACTCACAGACAACCCCTAATAAAGGCTGACTATTCCATATCCAAAATGCTTGGTATCAGAAGGGTTTCAAACTCTCAAGTTTCACATTGGGGATATATGTATAGCTTTTCCTTCTAATGTTATCCCTACATCAATATCCAAATGCTCTAAAACCTAAAAGTTTTTGAGTGAATATTTTGGATCAGATTAGGGATGTTTAACCTGTTTGACAAATAATGGTGAAACTCTAAAGTGGGTGTGACACCAAACATCTAGAATCCTAGCACTGGGGAAACAGAGGCAAGAAGCATCTCCAGTTCCATACTGGCTTGAGTTACAGTGAAACCCTGTCTCCAAAAACAGCAACCAACCCAAACGAGCAAAACAACTGTATTGTTCCTCTCCAAACAAAAGAGATACCTGACTTTCTCCAGAGGCAAATTCTACTTTCAGTCATTCAAATACACTTAAATTACTAATAGGCAATTTTCCTTACTAAAATGATCTAAAAACTGAGCTCTAGTGCCAGGCAGTGGTGGGAAGGGCCTTTAATTCAAGCACTTGGGAGGGAGGCAGATGGCTCTGTGAGTTCAAGGCCAGCCTGGTCTACACAGTGAGTTCCTGGATAGCCAGGGCTACACAGAGAAACCATGTCTTGAGAAACAACAACAAAACAAACAAACAAAAAGCCAATACACACTGGGCTTTAAAAGGCGATTAACCCCTGGTCTCCAAAGAGAGTTCCAGAACAGCCATGGCTATTACATAGAGAAATTGTCTCAAAAAACTAAAAAAGAAAAAAAAGATAATTACCCTAGGAATGTTGAGACAGGGAGAATAGTCTCCCTATTGAAGAGCACACCAGTTCAGTTAGTCAGCCAGTGACAAAGGTCAGCCCTGAGAACACACACACACATAACTATGATTATCATATAGACTGAGTGGGCTGTACTTACATACACACACATAACCATGATTATCATGTAGACTGAGTGGGCTGTACTTATGTATTTAGAAATACACACACACACACATACACACACATACACACACACATAACTATGATTATCATATAGACTGAGTGGGCTGTACTTATGTATTTAGAAATACACACACACACACACACACACACACACACACATCTATGTCACAACAATTAATGAAAAAGGAGGCCATGAACTTGAAAAAGATCAAGAAGGAGTTATATGGAAGGTTTTGGAGGGAGGAAAGAGAAGGGGGAAATGATGTAATTATATTATAATTTCAAAAAAAGAAAAAAAATTTTAAAGGTAATCACAGATGGGTACAGTGGCACATGCCTTTAATCCCAGTACTCAGAAGCAGGTGGACCTCTGTGAGTTCAAGGTCAGTCTGGTCTAAATAGTGAGTTCCAGGGCAGCTAGAGCTACATACAAAAGCCCTGTCTCAAAGAAAAGATAGTTTAAAGGTTTCACAAACCAGACATGGTGGCTCATACCTGTAAGCCCAGCACTTGGGAGGCAGGACCATTCTGAGTTAGAGGCTAGTCTGTGTCACTACAAATTTCAGGCCAACCTAGCTACAGAAAGAGACTAAATATGGAGAGGGGTGGGGGATAATCACTAAGAATCAACAAAAAAGACAACAGAGTTGGCAGGTAAAGTTAGCTCAGCAGTTAAGGGCAGTAGCTGCTCTTCCAAGGGACCCTATATGGCAGCAGCCCACAACCGTCTGTATTCCCAGCTCCAGAGTATTCAAGGCCTGAGGACACTACATGAATGTGATGCACAGACATACATGTAGCCAAAACACCTCCACATACACATACACACATATACATACATACATACACACACACACACACAGAGAGAGAGAGAGAGAGAGAGAGAGAGAGAGAGAGAGAGAGAGAGCAGAGAGAGAGAGCAGTGAGCAAGAGCACGCACGAGCAAGCTAGCCTGGGCTACACAGCAAGACTCCCATTTAAAAGTAACAAAGCATTTTAAGTTTTAAAAATTCTTACTCTTAATAAGTAAGCTAATTGATGTGGACCAAAAAATTGCAGCATAATTTAATTAAAAAAACACAGATTTCTACTGAATAATGCAAGATCAAATTGTGTGTGTGTAATGTTTTCTTCTTTTTAAAAAAAGATTCATTTTTTATGGATGTGTGTATATGCCACATATGTGCAGGTTCCCAAGGAAGTTAGAAGGCTTCAGATTCCCTGGAGCTAGAGCTCAAAGGAGTTGTGAAGCTGCCTCACATGGGTGCTGGGAACTCTGGACAGGTACAAACACTTTTAAGGGATGAGCTGTGTCTTCAGCCGCCATTTTAATATTCTTTACATTGATTTGTCGGGGGAGCACATTTGCCATGAGGAAGTCAGAGAGCAACTTAGATAGTGGTATTCTCCTATCACCATGTACATCCCAGGGGACTGAACTCAGATTCAGGATTGCTAGCAAGGCCAGTGCCCTTCCCGGCTAAGCCATCTGGCTGGCCCCTCAAATTATATTTTTAGTGAACAACAATCATTAAATCTGCTAAGGACCTTTCAAATAGTTGCTTTAAGCATTCTTTGGCTTCTCATTCTTGTAGTGAGTGAAAGCCAATGTCCAAACTATGCACACACATTCAGACAAGATATTTGCCCTGTATATACACAATATACCATATGCTAATACATGAAGTACTTCATTTTACTTTGTAGACAACCTGAGAAAGGAAAATCCATTGCTACTCATAATATATCTAGTAGGAATTCTTAAATATCAACCTGCTTACTCTCATAATTCAAGGTTGCTGACCCAACCTTCTACCACTTAAGTTGAAGAAATAAGGAGGACTCCAAATCAGTGTTCAAAATTTCAGTATCATTCCTGTTGTACACAAGGAGACTGGCTAAGGACCCTCAGGTGACAAAGGTAAGCTGGGGCCACGATAAAGGTCAATCAAGCCTTCAGATCACGGTGGCAGTGCTCTAGTTACCTGAACAAAGAAGCTGCATTTGCACACAACAGGTTCAATGTCTTGACCAGGTTAATGTGCTCAAGGCTTGCATCAAGCCCCATGGCCCTGACAGGAAAGGTGAACTCATAAGCAGAATGGAATTTCACTTGCAGTATACAGCCTATTATAAAATCTTCCATAACTTCGCTCTCTGAATTCATGAATGGATGGAGACAGAGAAGAAATTCCCTTTAAAACAGAGGAGAAAATGTGATTTAGTGTATCAACTGTTATTTGCCAAGTGGCCGGTTCAAAGGATGCCACCCAAGGATGACAGCGCCACATAAAAAAAAATTTTTTTGATTGTTACAACACTGGTCCATATGTTCAAAAATAGGTGAGGACCCACACCCCAACAAGTTAGACCATGCTCTGTCACCAACATTAAATGTGGAAGAAAATGCCAATGCTCTGCCTCCCCCAAAGAAACACAACTCCCTGAACTGCTGAACACCATCAGCCAACCCCCACTGAGTGGGTATTGTAAGTATTCTATCAGGAAATCACGATAAGTACTAGCGGTTCCTCTAGGCCTCGGCAGCAGCCTTAGGTGTAAGGGAACTCAGCCCTTGATACTCAAAAAATAATGTTGATGTCACTAGGAGGCTACTGATTCTTTGCACTCCGGACAAGTCGTTCTTGATCCGCAACGCATTTCCTCCCCCAGCTCCCAAATAAAGAGCTCTGCAGACAGAGCCCCCGGGCACCCCCCTTCTCCTCTACCTCCAGAGGCTGCTGCTTTCTCCACCCTCCGGCTCTGAGGAGCGGGCTCCAGAAGGTCCCGGGCAATTCCGAGCCCTGGCAAGTGCTGGTTTTGCCAGTGCACGGTAGCTCTGTCCAGCTGTTTCCTTTCCCAGTTTGCCCGAAAAGAAGCACTCCAGGGTACCCGCGGACCCAGGAGGGATCCGGGGTGGCGATGTCGCCGCGGCTGCCGCCTCTGGTATGTCAGGGGCCGGGATTGTATTTCGAAAGATCCGCCATTTTCACCTCGTCATCACCATCACAGCTCAGCAGCTTCCCCCGACAGCCGAGCCCCGGCCGCCGCCGCCGCCGCCGCCGCCGCCGCCAGTCACCTCCCCCTTCCTCCTGCTCCCGCCCCGGCCCGCCCTCCCGAGCAGCACACACCCACATATCCGGGGAAACCTCCCGCCCGCCCCGCCAACCTTCAAACGCACACGGGAGGTTCTAGGGTTCCCCGGCGAGCCGAGCCAGACCTAGCACCCCAGGACCAGACACCCAGCTCCCGCGGGCCCCGCAGGGACGCCAAGGGGAGTCGTGAAACCTGCGAGATTCCAAGTCCTAGATATTTGTTAAGAGGGCAAGCCATGCGGAATCTGACACAAGAACAGAAAAACAAACAAACAAAAACCAAACTCATTTCCAGAAAAATACTTGAGATGGCAGACCGTGTTTTGTGTATATTTCGGAACCGGAGACCTTCAACGTCACTCACCAACTTTGGCATGCTACCCCACCCACAGCTTTGACAGTACAGCTATTTCCATAAGCACGTCTGATTCTCCGGCACCCCTTAATTACAGGGGCTGATCCTACAGTGTTTCGTTTTGTTTTTAATTTTTAAGAATAAAGTTCTGAACTATTTCCCTTTCCACTTAACTTTGGCCATTTCTGTCCATGAACACCATTACGTCAACTTGTCGTTGGTTTAAGTTGTACAAGTGCCACTAAATTTAAAGTGTATTGAATTAAAGTGATTAATTCCAACTGTGGAGACATGAAAGAAACATGAATGATCGCCTTCTAACTTAACAGAAAACACAGCTCTTCGCTAGAATCCCTTGCCAAATGGTTTTAGGATCTAAGTTTCCAAATTAAGAACCATCTGCTGCTGATACACTTGTTCAATGCAGTGAAAATAAACAGCTTGCTTTAGAACAAGATTCCGGAATGACCTATCCACCCCTTCCAGTTCCTCTCCTCGTTTAGTTTAATAAGTAGCCAAAAGAGGATACAAGTAATGCTTAATCATCTAAGGAATAAGAACACATAAGCTCCAAGGCTTCTTAATGGGACCAGCATTCTCCAAAAATTAGCGGTTTAATTTCAGAAAGTCTTAATAATTGCCAATTCAAAAGCTGTATTCTTTTATCATCCAGCTACAACATAAGCTCTAAAATTGAATCTCAGGGTTGTGAACAGGGCTATTCTACTGTCTTAAGTTTACCTAAGAATAAGGTAGAAGCAGGAGCCATTTCATTTCCCTACCTTGTTTGAATGACAACTCCATATAAAAGTCAGCAGGCTCTGGCTTAATCAAGTGCTGTCTCCCACCCACTCCCGGCGCGTTTTTATATACAGCCCGCTAGAGGCGGAGCGTATAAAGGGTTCCCAGTTTCTACATCTTTCAACTTTATTCCCCCACCAACAGTCGGGTCCACGGGCACTCGGATGGTTGTTTACCGTTGCTTGGCCAGGCTGAGTCCCAGCCCGCTCCCTTCCCCCGTGCACCGCGGGAACATTATGACATTTGGCTGGTGGGCTTCGCGAGGGAAACGGACACACACCCCGAGGAGTCCATACAAAGGGGCGTAGGAAGAACGCGGCGGCGGGCAGCAGCGAAAGGAGGCGCTGGTACGAAATGACACAGCAGCAAAACCGGTTCCCAGAAGCCCGGGGCCGGTGGCTGCTTCCCGGGCCGCGCCGAGAGCCTGTCAACAGCCGCCCGGCCCTTCCTCCCGAGCGCGGAGCGGGCGGCGCCGACCCCGCCGAGTGACAGCCGCGCTCTCGGGCGCCAGCGGCTCGCGGCCGCGCCCCGACGACCCTCCGCCCGCCGCGGCCCACCGGCCCAGCTGCCCGGGAGCTGGCCGCCGCTCTCGGCTCGCGCCACCTCCCCGCGGGCCCGGCGCCGGTGCCCGCCGCTCAGCCCGGCTCTCCGGAGCTGACACTCACCCGAGCCGGCGGCGCCGCCGCCTCCTTCTCGCGCCGCGCTCCCGGGGCTCCCAGCAGCCGCGGCGGCGGCGGCGCCTCCGAAACACAGACCCGGGTTTGTTCAAAATCACGCGCCCAGCGCCATTCCACCGCCGCATCCCATAATACGCCGGGCGCCCCGCCCCGCCCGCGCGCCGCCCCGCCCGCCGCTGCGCCGCCCCGCCTCCGCCGGCAGCCGCCGCCCCGCCCCTTCCGCGCGCCGCCCCGCCCCCTGGCAACCCGAGCCGCGTCATTGCGCAAGGCTGGTGGGGCGCGCGCTCGGGTTCCACGTGACCCCTCCTGGGGCCCCGGTCCAAGCGAAGGCCGGGAACACCCCGTAGGTTCACGCTCCTGGCTCTGTGACAAGACCACAGTAGGTGCGGTTTCCAGCGCGCCCCGGCTTGGTGACGACCTTGAGTGAGGCGGGAGTCGACATACCCTCTCGAATGCCCATCTCTTCGAGGTTTAGACATGAGTTTTGGCAGGAGCGCGGAAAAGCTCCTGAGAGGAGCAGGCAGGGTTAAACTTATTTTGAAAGGGAGTTTTTGATGTTTTGCTTTGCAAGACAGTCCACATCTTACACTAATGCAGTATGGATTCTTTGTATTCAATCATTGTGAAATATAGTTTAAGATGTGTTGCGTTCGTTTTATGCTGTGGAATATTTGTTTAACGATGCAAAGTTGTGTTGCATTCTTTTATGTTGCATTTGTTTAACTCTGTGAAGCTGTGTTACTTTGCCTGTCTAAAACACATGACTGGTCTAATAAAGAGCTGAATGGCCAATAGCTAGGCAGGAGAGAGAAGTGGGCGGGGCTGGAAGGCAAAGAGAATAAATGAGAGAGAAGAGATGGAGGAGAGGAAAAGGGGGAGAGGAGAATGCCAGGGGCCAGCCAACCGGCCAGCTACGGAGTAAGAAGGAAAGAAAGGTATATAGAATAGAGAAAGATAAAAGCCCAGAGGAAAAAAGTAGATAGAGCACTTGCCTAGCAAGCGCAAGGCCCTGGGTTCGATCCTCAGCTCAAAAAAAAAAAAGAAAGAAAAGCTGGTTAGAAAGTCATGCTAAGGCCTGGCATTCATAAGTAAGAATTAAGTGTCTGTGTATTTATTTGGGAGCTGGGTATTGGGCCCCCAACGAAAAAAGAGTTTAAAAAAAAAAAAACTACAAATCATCTTTTCCTTCACTTCCTGGGATATTTATATGAATCCAGGAAATAAAAAAGGCCTTGAGAGCATTCCGTAAGCTACTCTGCCAGATGAGAACTACACAGAAGAAAGGACAGAAAACCTAAGTGTGTAAAAGCACAACTGTGAGGTGCTTCGCTAAAGGACGATGGGAGCCATGCAGGTAACATGAGTACCTGTGAAACAGCGTGAAGGAGGTGAGAGTTATGTTAAAGCTATCACTTTAAAACCAAGTATTCCTGATTTTAAATTCTACGTGTTTATTTTTCCATCTACAAAGTAAAAATAACGTCCCAGGATTCAGACAGCTAAATAAATAGAATTATTGGTACAGGTGTGGAGCAGCTACAAGATATTGGCCTGAACTGTTGGGCTATAACCACACTTTAGCAAGCCCAGTGGGATGAAATTAGCATAGGCGTAGACGTGCCGGTGACACACGGGTTTTATTGGGGATCAGTATTGTGAACTCAGCTGATGAGAAACTTTGAGAACTAGCCAGAAATCCTGGTCAAGTGACTAGCAGTACAGTGGGGGCATGTCTGGAAGAGAGAGGGCAGAGACGGGGTTCCCAAATTTGCCTGGCTTTATAATCCCCATCCACCCCACCCCTGCCCACACACACCTGCCCTGATAGAAAAATTCTGAGTCCCTTCTGCTATCACTACTGTAACACAGCACCTAGAGACAAGGGAAACTTTGCTGATTTTATTGTGACTTTGTTACAAAGACTAACGTGACTGTTACCAATCCCTAGTAAAAAGAGCTCACACCATGACAAAGTACTTAGTCTATGTGGACAATGATAGTCTTCCGTTAGTCAATAGACTGGTGCAATTTATTAAAGGAAAAAACATGATATCTTGGGGTGCATTATGTAACACTCAGCAAATATGCTGAATCTTATAGTTCTTAGAAGGAGCTGGAGAGAGCTCTCCATGGTTAGGACCAGATACTGTTCTTGCAGAAGACCCTATATCTCCCATCACCCCATATCAGGTGGTTTACAACTACCTGTAACTCCAGCTCCAGGGAATCCAAAATCTTCTTCTATCCTCCAAGGGCACCCTTACTCATGCATACATAACACACACACACACAGACACACACAGATACACATAATTTAAAAATAAAATCTTACCAACCCCACATCTGACAGAGGACTGATCTCCAAAGTATATAAAGAACTCAAGAAACTAGACATCAAAATACTGAACAATCCAATTGTAAAAATGGGCTAAAGAGCTACACAGAGAATTCTCAACAGAAGAATCTCAAATGGCTGAAAGACATCTAAAGAAATGCTGGGGGGAGAGGGAGGAAGAGCCGGGCGGCAGTGGCGCACTCCTTTAATCCCAGCACTCGGGAGGCAGAGGCAGGCGGATCTCTGTGAGTTCGAGGCCAGCCTGGGCTACCAAGTGAGTTCCAGGAAAGGTGCAAAGCTACACTGAGAAACCCTGTCTCGGGGGAAAAAAAAAAAAAAAAAAAAAAAAAAAAAGAATTGCTCAACATCCTTAATTATCAGAGAAATGCAAATCAAAATGACTCTGAGATACCACCTTACGCCTGTCAAAATGGCTATGATCAAAAACACTAATGACAGTCAGTGTTGGAGAGGATGCAGAGCAAAGGGAACACTCCTCCACTGTTGGTGGGAGTGCAAACTTGTACAACCACTGTGGAAATCAGTATGGCAGTTTCTCAGAAAATTGGGAATCAAACTACCTCAAGACCCAGCCATACCACTCTTGGGCATATACCCAAGGAATGCTCAATCATACCACAAAGATACATGCTCAACTATGTTCATAGCAGCATTGTTTGTAATAGCCAGAACCTGGAAACAACCTAGATGCCCGTCAACTGAAGAATGGATTAAGAAAATGTGGTACATTTACACAACGGAGTACTACTCAGCAGAGAAAAACAATGGCAGCATGAAATTTGCAGGCAAATGGATGGAACTAGAAAAAATCATCCTGAGTGAGATAACCCAAACCCAGAAGGACAAACATGGTATTTACTCACTCATAAGTGAATTCTAGATATAAAGCAAAGAACAATCAAACTGCAACCCACAGAACCAGGAAGACTGTATAGCAAAGGGGATCCTAAGATGACTGTGGCTTATAATAAGTTTTGGTTTTACTCATTTACTGGGCAAGCCTCAATGAAACATTTCACAATTAGGATAAGAATTTATACTGTATCAAGCTAATACTAGAAAAATAAATTAAAAAGTGGAAAAAATAAATAAAATCTTAAAAATAAGTAAATGAAATTCATATAAGATCAAGAATCAAAGCTTTTAGCTGGGCAGGGTGGCACACACACATATCCCAGCTTCTTGGAGGCTGAGGCAAGAATATTGGGAGTTTGAACCCAGCACTTAGGCTGGATTAATTAGTGAGACACCACCCCTGTCACACACACACAGACAAGGTTTCCTTCCTTGGATCAAGACTACAATTAAGCTGGGCAGTGGTGGCACACGCCTTTAATCCCAGCATTTGGGGGCAGAGCCAGGTGGATCTCTGTGAGTCCGAGGCCATCCCCATTATTACAAGAATACTCTTACCAAGAACGTAATTAAGCCTGGCCTGATGATACACAACTTTAACACCAGAATTCTTGGGAGGCAGAGGCAAGCAGATCTCTGTGAGTCTAAAGCCAACCTCGACAGCCAGAGCTACATTATGAGACCTTGTCTCCAACAACAACAAAAAGTACTTGATAAATATGTAGAGATGCAGGGGCTGGTGGGATGGCTAAAGAGGTGGGCTACTTACTACCAAGCATGACAGTCTAAGCTTGACCCCTAGAACCCTCAAGGAAGGAGAGAACCAGCTCTCTCAAGTTGTCCTCAGACATATACACGTGTTTTGTGGCATACACATGCCCCTCCCACAAATGAATTAATGTAAAATTTAAAATGTAGAGATATAACAGCTATTTTATATTTTCCATAGTGACTAAGCTAAAAAATTTAAGTGAGAAATATAAATATTGTAGAGACTATTAGTATAAAAAATAATCATAAACAGCTCAGGTTAGTTGAAGTCTGGATCTACTGGCTGGGCTGAAATCCCGGCCTGCCATTTGATAGCTGTGAGGATTAGGCAGCTACTGTCCATGGAGGACTCCGTTTCCTCACCCCCAGTTCTCCGGTTTCTGGCTTTTGTTTTTTCAATTATTTTTCTCTTTGCAGTTTTTGTGGTTTACTTAAACACAAACAAAGCATGCAGGTGAACCATGTTTTCATTTCCTCTGCTGCACAGCCCACCGTTGGGATTAGTGACTTTGATAGCCAACCTCACTGATCTTTCTATGGTGGCGTTGCAACTCTTGGGGGAAACATTGTAAGCAATCTTCAATTAAAAAAAAAAATTTATTTATCATGTATACAGTGTTCTGTTTGCATGTATCCCTGTAAGCCAGAAGAGGGCGCCAGATCTCATTACAGATGGTTGTGAGACACCATGTGGGTGCTGGGAATTGAACTCAGGACCTCTGGAAGAAAAGCCAGTGTTCTTAACCTCTGAGCCATCTCTCCAGCCCGCAGTCCTTGATTTTTTAAGAAAAGAAAAACAACTGGTGCTGGGGATTGATCTCACAGCTTACTGAGTGCTTGGGGAGTGTGCTAACCCTGAGCTAAACCCTCAGGTCTAGCTGGAAGCAATTCTGAGGAAAGCAGACTAGAAAACAATGAAATAAAAGCAGGGATATATAGGTAAGCATTGGGTAGGATTATTAGAAAACAAGATTAAATATATTGCTGTAGTAGAATATTATTTTAAGATGTGTTGCTTTTGTTTATATTACATTTGTTTAACTCTGTAAAGCTGTGTTATTGTGCCTGTATAAAACACCTGATGTTTTTTGTTTAATTTATTTATTTTCTGTGTATGAATTTTTTTAATTCATTATGTATACAGAAGACGGCGCCAGATCTCATTACAGATGGTTGTGGGCCACCATGTGAGCGCTGAGAATTGAATTCAGGACCTCTGGAAGAGTAGCCAGTGATCTTTACCTCTAAGCCATCTCTCCAGCCCCACCTGATGGTTTAATAAAGAACTGGCCAATAGCAAGGCAGGAGAAAAGATAGGCGGGGCTATCAGGCAGAGAGAACATAGAGGAGGAGCCACCCAGCTACACAGCAAACCAGAGTAAGAGTAAGATTTACAGAAGTTGGAGAATGGGAAAAGCCCAGAGGCAAAAGGTAGATGGGATAATTTAAGATAGAGAAAGCTGGCAAGAAACTAAGCCAAATTAAGGCCAGGCATTCAGTAATATAATAAGCCTCCATGTGTAATTTATTTGGAAGCTGGGTAGCGCCCCCCCCCCAGGAAAAGAGTAAAAACAAACAACAAAATATTACTGAGTACCTATTTTGTACCAGATGTAATGCTAGTCATAAAGTATCTATGAGTTAATAGAAATGTCCTTACCACAGGTCAGTTCCAAAAGATTATCAAGAATGTCCTTGGCAGCCGGGCAGTGGTGGGGCATGCCTTTAATCCAAGCACTCACGAGGCAGAGGCAGGTAGATCTCTGTGAGTTCTAGGCCAGCCTGAGCTACCAAGTGAGTTCCAGGACAGGCTCCAAAGCCACATAGTGAAACCCTGTCTTGAAAAACCAAAACCAAACAAACAAACAAAAAAGGCCTTGGCTTGTGACAGCCCCTGTCTGAAGTCCAAGAAGTCTCTACAGACATAGTCAACAGGAACATGCTACCTTCCACTTTGACTTTTTTTTTTTTTTTTTTAAACAGGCTCTTGATTGTGTAGCCCTAGGCTTGCCGTGGATTGGTGGCTGTCTCACTACCTCAGCCTCCCAGCTGCTGGGATTATAGACATGTGCCTCCATGTCCAGACTTAGCATATTACCTTCTTTAATACAACACATGATAATCCCTTATTAGCAAATTTTTTTGAAGACTGGAAGATCTCTGGAAGCTTATGACAAACTCATTTAGTGGGGAAAATTGGTTCAATGTGACATAAAATTAGTAATTTTTTTTTTTTAAAGACATGGTTTCTCTGTGTAGCCTTGGCTGTCCTGGAACTCACTCTGTAAACCAGGATGGCCTCAAACTCTGAGATCCTTTTGCCTCTGCCTTCCCAGTGCTGGGACTAAAGGTGTGTGCCATCACTGCCTGGCCAATCTGGATTTCTAAGAAAAACTACATCCATATGTTGAAGGAGAGTTATTGAGTTCTCCTTCATAGGTTGATGTTGGAAGACCCTGCTGCTTAATGTTGCAGTTCACCATGTCTGCACAGCTCTCCAGCCTAGGTGCGAAATGGAGGATGACTCCTGTAGGGGCTTCCCACTCTCTGCCTGACCTTATCTGGAAGCTCCCTGAGCTTGGATGCCTGACTTAAGTATGACCTTTGACCCAGGTCCCCCTGTAAATGCTCTTCCTTGCTGCCCATATGATAGTTAGATGCTGTGCCCCTCTGCATGATGGGAGCCTGCTGCCAAATGCAAAGGAAGCATACTGTGAGCACCTATCAGGTGATGTCCCTGTCCTCTCTGTTCCCCTTGCTCTGGAAGGACATCGAGCTGTCTCACTGAAGCTGACTCCTGGAAGGCTATTTCTGTTGTAATCACAACCCTACAAAGCCCTGCAAGCTGCCTCTACTCCCTTTGTCCTCTCAGACTGGAGGCCAACGGACCATGAGGAAAAGGGAGACCCCCACAGTGGAGACATGGAAAAGATTTCTTTTTTTGAGACATGGTCATAATATGTAGCCCTGGCTGGCCTGGAACTCCTTATGCAGATCAGGCTGAGCTCCAACTCAACAATTCTGCCTGTCTCCCTAGTACTGGGATTAAAGGTGTGTGCTACCACACCTGCCTGGAAAAGATATCTTTTCCAGGCATAAGAAATTATGCTGAAGAATACAGGTCACTAAGAAGATAAATCTAAACAGCCCAATAAATGGTTATCTGGAAAAAAGAACAGAAAACAGAACAGTGAAAATTAAATGCTTCTAGGAAGTGTCTGTCCCTCAAATATAGACTTAACACCTGTCTGTGTTCCAGGCAGGATGGATGAAAAAGGACACACCTAAGCGTGTCCTGGGTAAGTCTTTACAAACAGAAGAGCTGTCTAATATTAGAACACAGAAGCTGCTAAGATGTGAGAAGAGAAGGGACTGGTGAGAGGCAGCACAGCACTGGGACTGGATGGCTACAAAACCGGAAAGTTCCATTGACTAGTCAGGGTGACAGAGGCGTGGACACGCAAACCTTCGCAAGCACGCTTCTCATGGACATCCTGTTAGGGATCAATAAGAGTGACAACGGTGCTGGCTGGCCAGTTTTATGTCAACGACACAACTAACATCATCTGAAAGGAAGGAACCTCCACGAGAAAATGCTTCCATAAGATCCAGCTGTAAGGCATTTTCTTAATTAGTGACATTTAGGGAGGGCCCAGCCCATTGTGGGTGGTGCCATCCCTGGGCTGGTGGTCCTGGGTTCTATAAGAAAGGAGACTAAGCAGAGTTCCTGTCCTGACTTCCTTCAATGATGGACCACAAAACATTTTGCTCCCCAACTTGATTTTGCTCATGGTGTTTCATCATGGTAATAGGAACCCTAGCTGGGACATGCTGTAATTATGGATTCTAGAGCTTGAGGCCTGAGAATCATGTGAAGCTCCGTGGGGCCTCACAGATAGACCGTGTGTTGCAACTACTTTCTTCAAATTGAAACATTATTTCTTGAATGTAGGCTCCTTAAGATTCAACAAATATGCTGGGCAGTGGTGGCGCACACCTGTAATCCCAGCACTCGGGAGGCAGAGGCAGGTGGATCTCCAAAGCTAGAGAAACCCTGTCTCGAAAAACAAAAACAAAAACAAAAAAACAAAAAAACACCAAAAAACTCAAAAAGTAAATGAAACTTACAAATCTCAGGAAATAAATAGAATTCTTGGGTCTTAGGAAGCTCCTGAAACTTACAATATTCACAAGGCCCCTCCCTTAAGATTTTATACAACAACAGTTGTTTGGGAAAGGAGACTCTGAGGCCAGCTGAGCTGCATCCTGGGTGTGCAGGAGTGGATGCAGCTTTTCTAGATTTTCTGCAGTGTTTTTGTGAACTTTCAATAATGCAGTACACACACACTCTTACACAAACACACACACACACACAAGCACATAAATAACAAAAATAGCAAAGATAAATCTTTAAATCTAAGAGACAGCGATGTTTTGAGTGTCTAGAAAGAGGAAGTAATAGAAGCCTTGTGTTGAATGCCAGAGAATGTTTCCTGTGAGTGTTAGAAGATAGATAGTAATCATCATGAAACTGAAATGACAGTCCAGTTTTTCACATTTCATTGATTTTGTGCATGTGTGCTTGTGGAAGCCAGAGGACACTTTCAGAGGTAGATTGTCTCCTTCCACCTTGGGGACCAATGATTGAATTCAGATCGTCAGGCTTGGCAGCAAATGCCTTTACCTGCTGAATCATATTGCCAGCCCAGCAAACTTTTTTAAGTCTTTAAATATACTTCCATTCCACCAAAATGGATAAGAAAATGATACGGGACTGACTGTAGCAACATAGTAAGACTTATATGAGAGGCAGGACTTGAGAAAAAATTTAAAATGTCACTTTAGAGTTAAAGATTAGTTTTGAGGATACAGCCAAGACTTAGCTATCTGCCCAGCATATACAAGGCCCTACGTTCAGATTGCTAGCACTGAAAAAAAAAAAATTAAGGGGGTTGGGGATTTAGCTCAGTGATAGAGCGCTTGCCTAGCAAGCACAAGGCCCTGGGTTCAATCCTCAGCTAATAATAATAATAATAATAATAATAATAATAATAATATAATAATAAAAATAAAAATTAAGGATTAAACCTGAAGAAAACCAAGAATAAACAAGAAAGCAAGTAATACCATAAGAGAAATAGTAAGTAAGGGTTGGAGAGAGAACTCAGTAAGAGAACATGCTTCTCCTGCAGCGGATGGGAGTTCAGGTCCCAGGACTCAAAGTGAACTCAGGCAGTTCACAGCCACCTGAAAATCCAGCTGTAGACTCTGCACACATGTACACATATAAATATATTCTTGAGAGGTTTTGAAGAAAAGTGGAATGATAAAGAACTAACATAGATGATAATAGTTTTTGAAGAAAGAAACCAAGATTCAGGCATAGCGGCTTACCAAAAGAGAAACTCCCCAAAGTTGGGGTTGGGGCAGGGTTTTGTTTTTTTCTTCCCAGGAAAAGGAAGGCATCTAGCTAAGGAATCTGAAGACTACTGGACAAATGAGACATCTGAAGAAAAAGGATGAATCATTCAGAGAATATATCCCAAAGAAAGGAGTAGATTGGCCTATTGATACATCATATTTCCAACAGGATAAAATTTCATAAATCTTTATAAATATTTATTTCTGCTGTTCTCTACAGACACATAATGCAAATTGTCTTTTTGTAGTCCCAGTTCAATTAAAAATTAAAGCTGGCTTTGGAGTTGGAGCATGGCTCTCTCCTTCTCTAAACCCAAGCATATTGTTAAAAGAAAATTCAGAGTCTGGATTTCATATCAGAAAAGCCACCTGGTATGAGACAGAAGAAAACCAAAATTTAGGGACCATTATTGTCACAAACCTCTTATCCCTCAAATTTATTTTGATTCTTTAAAAACTTTTCTTTAGGTACAGTGCTATCTTAAAATTTAAACTTTCTGTTTTGATATTAATGATATTTAAGTTTTCTACAGTGAAAGATAAACTTTCCTAACAGTGAACTCTGAAGTCTCCAAAAAGATGATGGGGCCCCACAATGATTCTAACTGGACTATGATAACGCTACTAAGCTGACAAACACCACCTAAAGATTGGCTTTGGACTACAAACTGCACAGGACAATTTCAAGGTGGCTGGCCAAGATGGTCCAGCCTCACAGACTACTCTAGCCAGGACTTGAGGCAAGCCCTGCACTTTCCCATCACACAGAGACTGGACAGCAAATGACACAGGTAGCTCTCCCAGGACTGGACAATTAACTCAATTTTTTCAGGGTCCCCTAAATATACAAACTATCACCCCCAGACAGTAGGAAGTAATTTTAAGAACATGATACCCCCATTCCCAAGAGGTGGGTTGGGTGATTTTTTGGTTGTTTAGTGGGTTATGGATATGTGTTATCATTTAGGAGGGTTGGTTACAAATTGTTATTGGTAATGGTCAGGCAAATAGCTGAACAAAGGAGATTAGATTCAGGGACATTATTCTAAAAAGAAAGGGGAGATATAGACATAGAATAAGAAGGTAGATTATTGAATCTACATTTAATCCAAAAGCAACTAGTTTTAAATATTTTACATTGATATGGTTCATTGTATATTGATACAAATTTAAGGTTATTTTGATTAGAACATACTCTATATACATTTCTACTCTTCTTCAAGGTATTGTACCTATACAGCTCATCTAACAATGTAATATAAATTTTTAGTCCTTGAAAGTTATTATTACAAACTATTTAGGATAATAAAGAAATGCAAGTTAATAGTCACCTATTGGGAGCTGGAGACATAGCTCAGCGGTTAAGAGCACTGACTGCTCTTCCCAGAGGTTCTGAGTTCAATTCCCAGCAACCACATGGTGGCTCACAACCATCTGTAATGAGGTCTGGTGCCCTCTTCTGGTCTGAAGGCACACTTACAGACAGAACACTATACATAATAAATAAATTGTAAAAAAAATAGTCACCTATTACAATCAAACTTGTAGTCATGTAAGGTATGTTTTCAAGGACAAACAGAAATATATTTTAGATAGACTGGTGATCTTCAAACACTTCAGAGATCTATGTAATATGGCATTTAACATGTTTTAATAACATAGGTTTTTTAAAATGAGAATGAGACATGTCTGCTCCTGGCAGCAATAATCTACTTCAGAGAAGATGATGAGCATCAAAGAAACTCCATATGGAATTTACTTTCTTTCTTTCTTTTTTTTTTTAAAACGACTTATTTATTTATTATGTACACAGAAGAGGGCACCAGATCTCATTACAGATGGTTGTGAGCCACCATGTGGTTGCTGGGAATTGAACTCAGGACCTCTGGAAGAGCAGTCAGTGCTCTTAACCTCTGAGCCATCTCTCCAGCCCTGAATTTACTTTCTTTGTGGCAAAAGATAGCCACTGGGCAAAAAAAAAAGCACTCTTGCCTTGAACTGCTGACATTGTGCTATACAAATTGGACAAGCAGGACACAAAAGAAAGTGACTGCCAAACTTTGCCAAGACAAGATGGAACAGTCCTTCAAAAATCCTGTTTCACAATTAAGTCTGTCAGATGTAGGTTGAAGATGGATATCCCAACATTGCAGAGGGACCTTGGGTGACTGTCTAGGCAGTCTGCTGTTTCTGTCATTTCTCACATTTTTGGAAGTTGTTTGCTTGTACTTCCTGCTTACTCAGGTAATATTTTCTTCTCTGGTCTCTGATGGAGTTGAAGACTAGACAGTTATAATTATAGTATTCTTTGTTAGCAAATTTAGAAAAAAACACTCACAAAAGAGGTGTAAAGTGTTTAAGGTTGAGAGACATCAAAAGATAGGTTGGTAACGTAAGTTAGGATAGAAGATGAATTAGGTACAAGACTTTGGACTCACCAAGATAGGGTAGAAAATGGAATATTTTCTCTGAATTTGTCAAATGCTAATGGACTAGACATTGTTAATATAATTATTGCCTGTATATATTTGTATATGGTTATTTACTTATTGCATATAATTTTTCTTATATTAGTTGTAACATTTTATATTAGACAAAAAGAGGGGAAATGTGGTGATGTTTTGTTTGTGCTCTACCAAAGCTTACCTGAAGGAGGGTGGAGCTAGCCATTAGTTAACCATAGAGAGGACTGGGGTTCAATTCCCAGCACCCACATGGTAGTTCACAACTGTCTGTAACCCCTGTTCCAGGGGAAACAACACCCTCCCACAAACAGGCAGCAGCCTGCCTCTGCCAAAGCAGTTATGTCATCACCTGTGGCCAAGTGCCTTTCCATGGTTAGCTATGTGACATGTGCACCCCTTAAAAGTGCCCCCAGGTGCTCGCTCTCCTCCTCTTCTATCCTCCGTTCCTCTCTTCCCTCTCTTCTTCCTCTTGTTCCTTCCTTGTCTCTCTCTCATCTTTCTGCCTGCCTCTCTCATGTCCCCACTCTGACATGGCCTTTAGCTCTTTCACACCTCCCCCGCAATAAACCTCTTGCACTAACTCCGGAGTGTTTGCTTAGTGGCGTACCTTGGCAGGGCCCGCCGAAAGGTGCTCACTTCACCTTTCTTTTTTTATTCTTTCAATACGTGCAGGCAATATACCAATGTACATAAAATACAAATAAATTATTTAAAAAACAAGAATGCATTGGCTATGGCTCAGGAGACAGCTCAGTTGGGTACCTGTGAGGACCTGAGTTCACGCCCTAGGACCCCTACCCCTGTAAAAGCTGAGGATGGCAGTACACATGGTGATATGTGTAACCCCAGTCCTGGGGTATGGTAGGTGGATCCTCGAATGAATGAATGCACACACACACACACACACACACACACACACACACACACACACACAAAGAGTATATTGCCTAGCTAGGAGTGGTGTCATGTGCATATAATTCCAGCTGTAAGGGAGAGAAGGCCAGAGGATCAAAACCTCAAAATCATCCTCAGATACATACAAATTCCAGGCCAGCCTGAGCTACATGAAACCCTAACTCAAACAAACAAACAAAAAACCCAAAAAGAATATATTGGTGCTAGTGAGATTGTTTAATGGGTATAATGTGCCTGTCATTCAAACATAAGGACCCGAGTTCAAATCCACAGTGCCTTGGGAACAGAGACAGGTGGATCATCAATTGGCTGGTCAAGCCACTTGGTGAACTTTGGGTTCAGTGAGAGGCCCTGCCTTAAAAAGTAAGGTGAAGATTGATAGAAGACACCAGACATACACGCCTGCACATGCACTCACACACACACACACACACACACACACACACACACACACACACACGTTGGTTTGATCTGTGGCTTAGATGCAATGTTCTTCAGAACCTGGACTCATTCAGTCTGGATACTTCTACTATGCCACTTCCACTTGACCCCAGTGACATCAAAGTGGTGTATTTGAGGCACAAGAGTGTCCAGGTCTGTGCCACATCTTCCCGAGTCTCCAAGAGCAGCACCCCCTCCCCTTGTCTGTTTTCAGGGGGAAACATCCTGGGGACAGCATCACCAAGGCAAACAGTGACTGGGTGAGTCTGAAAAGCACAGTGGGACTGGCCGTTCTAATGTGAGCCCACACTGAAGTCACACCTCCTGCTTCAGCCACCATATTCAGATTCCCTCAAGGAACAACCAACAGGTAGAAATAAACTGAAAACATTCAACACAAAGGTGTAGCAGGAATCTTAAAAGGTTTAATTAATAAAATCAAACCTGAGGCCAGTTATTGGGGTGAATGCTGGAAGAGCAGAGAAGCAGAACAAGCCACAGCTACCTCACCTCGCCAGTTCCTCAGTTGATCCTGTTTCCTCAGACTGGAAGCTTCTGAGTCCTCATCCAGAATGAATCTCAGCTGAACTGTGCTGCTCAAAGCCTAAAAGCTTAACCAGCCAAATGCTTAACCAGCCAAATGCTTCTAGTTCCTGGTTTTCACACCTTATATACCTTTCTGCTTTCTGACATCACTTCCTGGGATTAAAAGCTCACTTCTTGTGACTAAAGTATCTCCATGGCTGGCTGTTTCCAATGTGGCTTTGAACTCACAGAGATCCAGAGGGATTTCTGCCTCTGGAATGCTAGGATTAAAGGCATATGTGATCACTGTTTAATATAGTGGCTTTTCTGTCTCTGACCCCAGAAAAATTGATTAGCGTGCACAATATTTCAGGGAACACAATACCACCACATTCCCCCCCCCCTTTTTTGTCTAAAATTAAAAAGAGCTTATAACTAACAGAAGAAAAACTGTCCAAAAAGTATATACAATATATACAGTCAAGAGTTACATTAACAATGTCTAGTCCACTAACATTTGACAGATTCTGATAAAAACTCCATTATATGTATTAACAATGTCCAGTCCAGTAATATTTGATAAACTCAGACAAAAATTTTCATTACTTATCCTATTTAAAACAAGCAGTTCCTTTTTAAAAGTATTTTTTCTTTTCATAATAGATTCAGTAATCTACCTTTTGTCATTTTTATATCTTCCCCTTTTTCTTTTTAGAGTAGATTCAGTGATCTAACCATTTATCCTATTATTTCTTTATCTTTTTTTCTCAGAGTAGATTCAATGATCTACCTCATATCTATATTCTCTTTTTTCTTTTTTTTTCAAACAAAAACTCTGAATCTAACCTCCTTGTTCAGCTTTTTTCCTGACCATTAACAATTAACAACTTGTAACCAACCATTGTAAACAATGACAATATCCAAAACTCATTAAACAACCAAAAACCTCCTATCCCACCTCTTGGGAATGGTGATATTTTATTTGTACTGAAATGTGATTTTATTTGTATTAATGCAATAAATAAAGTTTCCTGGGGGTCAGAGCTAATAGCAAGCCATAGCAGAAGCTGGGCGGTGGTGGTGTACACCTTTAACCCCAGCACTTGGGAGGCAGAGCTAGGCAGGATCTCTGTGTGTTCAAGGATACAGCCAGCATGATGACACATGCCTTTAATCTCAATAACAACCATAGAAGACCTGGAGGTCTGTATAGACAGGCAGTGATGAGGAGGTCGTGTGGTTGGGTTTACAACCAATGAGAAGGCAGAACAGAAAGTCAATAAAAAGACAGAGACACAGAGGCAGCAAAGGGTAAGGTTTTTAGCTCTCAGCTATTGCTCTGACCTCTTGGGTTCTCAACTCTGCATTGGCTCTATGTTTTTATTTTAATAAGACAGTTAAATCTACACAGAGGAACTGTCACTTTTTAAAAAAGATTTATTTATTTATTATGTGTACAGTGTTCTGCCTTCATGTATGTTTGCAAGCCAGAAGAGGGCAACAGATCTCATTATAGATGGTTGTGAGTCACCATGTGGTTGCTGGGAATTGAACTCAGGACCTCTGGAAGAGCAGCCAGTGCTCTTAACTGCTAAACCATCTCTCCAGACCTGGAACTGTCACTTTTGATAAGATTATCAACATTGTTTGAGCAGTGTGGTACCTATCATTAGCCAGAGAACTCTCAGGAACCAGTATATTCTGGAAACTCCCAAATCTGTGGATTGTAATGCTGATATTTGCTACCCTTATGATATTGTCAAGGAGATCCATATCAGTGCAATGGAATGCCCAGACAGTTAACTACAAAGGAAACTGTAAAAGGGGGACAGGGGAGAGGGAAGGAGGAAGGAGAGAATGTGAGTATGGAATTTAACAATTACCTTTAGAAAGAACACTGGGCATCAGGACTGTCTGGAAACAAACTATTAGAGCTTTCTGAATATAGTCAAAGAAACCATAGTAAAAACAAACACAGAAAAGACCTCAGTTGTTTAAGCTCTAATGAACTTCAACATCTGCTTAATTATAGTAACTCTTAATTTCATCCAACACCTTACACACCCACTACACCACACACGCTTGACCCCAATGAGATCAAGAAGGCCCGTTTGAGGTACGACAGTGTCAAGGTTTGAACCACACCTTCCTGATTCTGCTTTCAGGGACTTCAATTACCTGTAGTTAATTATAGTCTGAAAATGTTACATGGAAAATTACAGAAGCAAACAATCCCTAAGTTTTAAGCTGAGCACTGTTTGAAGTAGTATGATAAATTCTCTGGCCATTCTTTTCAGTGCTGCTTGGGGAATGAATCATTCCTCTGCTCAGTGAGTCAGCAATGTGTATGCCGCCCTTCTGTCAGTCACTCAGTAGTTGTCCTTATCAGTTCTACTGCCACTTCCCTGCATTCAAGTGATCTTTATTCTACTTAGTAAATGCCCCAGAGTGCAGCAGGCAATGGCACTGGCAAACCTGATATGCCAAAGAGGGTTTGGTTAGGTGAAAAGGTGAGCATTCTCAACAAGGAACAAAAATTAATCATGTGGAGATTGCTAAGCTGTATAGTAAATTAGAAACTTTGAGAGTGAGTCTGTGTTGTTATGACTTTACACTAGTGTGTGAATGTACATTCACCCATGTGCACATGTGGAGGCCAGAAGTCTTCCTACATCCATCTCCACCTTATTTTCACAGAACTGGAAGCTTGCTCTTTCAGCTAGACTGGCTGGCCAGCAAGCCCTCAGGACTTACCTCTCATAGACTAACTTTTTATGTGGGTGCTAGGAATCCAAACTCCTTGTATATTAAACTCTTTATGCACTGGCCATCTCCCCAGCCCCTCAGCCAGTATTTTAAAAATTACTTTTGAAAGATTTATTTTTATTTCATGTGTATGTGTGTTTGCTTGTATGAGCTTATGTGTACTGTTTCTGTGTGGGAGCTCCAGGAGGTCAGAAAATGGTATTAGATCCCTTGGAAGTGCAGTTACAGGCAGTCGTGAGCCACCATATAGATGCTGAGAATCGAACTCAGGTTCTCTGCAAGAAAAGCAAGTGTTCTTAACTACTGAGAGCCATCATCTCTCCAGTCCCTCAGGAGCCTTTTGTTTTGTTTTAACATCCTAGACTTTTAGCAGATGTAAACATGTCACATAAAAATCAAAGAATCCCACTCTTGCCCCTAAAGTGCTGTGCGATGTTCGAGTATGTCAAATGTGTTGCTCTGATTGGTTAAAATAAAGCACTGATTGGCCAGTAGCCAGGCAGGAAGTATAGGTGGGACAAGCAGAGAAGAGAATTCTGGGAAGTGGAAGGCGGAGGCAGAGAGACACTGCCAGCTGCCACCATGACAAGAAAGATGTAAGGTACCGGTAAGCTACGAGCCAAGTGACAAAGTATAGATTAATAGAAATGGGTTAATTTAAGATAAAAGAAGTAGATAACAAGAAGCCCACCACGGCAATACAGTTTATAAGTAATATAAGAGTCTGAATGATTATTTTATATGTGGGTTGTGGGACCGCAGGGGCTTGGTGGCACCTGAAGAGAAGCTCTCCAACTACACTAAAGACTAGACTATAATTCAAAAATAGAATGATTCACAGAAGTGTATATCATCAAGCTATTTATTTCACTTTCAGAGACATCACAAACAATTTCGATTAGCATATTGATGAAACTCCTTCAACGTTTTATACTTTCACAAAACAAAAAAACAAAACAACAATCCCCTTCCCAATCTCAAAAACAAAACAAAACAAAAAAACTAAATCAACCCAAAGTAACTCGGGACTTTTCAGATTATATTTTTGGTCCTTTCTTACAAAGAAAACAACTTTGAAATAGCCAAACCAGTTTTCCTTTCCCTTTGAGACAGGATCTCAGTCTGTGGTACAGATGAGTCTGGAACTCACTCTGTAGTCCAGGACGGCCTTAAACTTGTGTGAGTCCCTTTATCTCAACTGACTGAGTGCTGGGATTGCAGGCACCAGCTCCTATGCCAGGCTCACTTTTTCCTTGTCTTCTTTTTTTTGGGGGGGGGGGAGAAGAGGGAGCTCCTATATATATAACTATGTGCCTCTCCTTGGAACATTTACTCTATTTTGAAAAGTGCTTGATTCTAAAATAAAAAGTATATCCAACTGAAGACCTTTAAATTGTTGTAGTTTCTTTCTTTCTTTCTTTCTTTCTTTCTTTCTTTCTTTCTTTCTTTCTTTCTTTCTTCCTTCCTTCCTTCCTTCCTTCCTTCCTTCCTTCCTCTCTCTCTCTCTCTCTCTCTCTCTCTCTCTCTCTCTCTTTTTTTTTTTGCTAACATTGTTTGGGAAGCTGAACTCTCTTCCTTGGGGAAGGAAGCTATTCTACTGTGAAAAGGACACATAGGTATTTAGGTGGTCAGATGGACAGGTTGTAGTAGAGACTGCCAACTCCCTCCATCCCTCATCCCCTGGGTCCATCTCTCTCTCTCCTTTCTTCCTTCATTTTTCCCTCTCTCTCACTCTTGGACTGGGAATTAGTCTATGGCCTCATATATGGTAAGCCAGTGCCTACCACTTAGGTATAAAGTATAGCCCTAGCCTTTTTACTTTCTATTTTTTAGACAGGGTCCCACTAAGTTCTCTAGGCAGTCCTTAAGAGGTCTGTGCCAACATACCTGACCCACTGTTTTGTGGACATAAGCCCCCCTTTAAAAAACCTTATTGGGAAGTAAGTTTCCAGTCTCAGTGATGCTAGGCATCCTTGCCAAAAGAACATGATTGGATTGCTGTGATAATCTCTACTTTTCCTTTGTTTCTCTTGTTCTGTGCCCTTTCCAATAGAGAGAATATGCCATTTATAACATACCAGGATGATAAAATGCTTCAGTTTAGTATTTGTTGTAGGTAAGTCTGTAAGAAACTGCACTCCTATGTGAGTTTTGAGGCCAGCCTGGTCTACAGAGGGAGTTCCAGGACAGCCAGGGGAACACAGAGAAACCCTGTCTCAAAACAAAATTAAACAAAAAAAAAAAAAAAGAAAGAAAAAAGAAATTGCATTGCCTTCCTAAATATATATGACTGGAGGACAAATACTAGAATCCTCCTGCAAAGTGCAATTTGGCAATATCTGCCAAAAACTGTGTGTACCTTGATTCACTTTTTGTTTTGTTTTGGTTTGGTTTTTCAAGACAGGGTTTCTTTGTGTAGCTTTGTGCCTTTCCTGGAACTCACTCTGTCGCCCAGGCTGACCTCGAACTCACAGAGATCTGCCTGGCTCTGCCTCCCGAGTGCTGGGATTAAAGGCGCAATATATGTCTCCCCCCTCCCTCCCTCTTTTAGCGCTCTACCATTGAGCTAAATCCCCAACCCTTGATTCACTTTTGGGAGTGTATTTTACCTTCATCTATCTTAAATCATGCATATATAAGGTTATTCACTGCACCATTGTTGCTCTACTAAAAACAAGGACTAAATATAATTATCATCACTACTTTTAAGTATAATGATATAAAAGAACTGGACGTATATGGCTAGATTGCCTGAAAAGTGAAAACACCAAAGGCAGACCAACAAGCTGTGTTACTGTGGAAAGAAGATTATACAAAGTCTTACATTAATTTGATTGTACTTTTGGAAAATTTTGTAAGAATACATGGATAACGCACTAATGCAGTCTCATGTAAAAGTAAGATGACCATATAACTTGTCATTCAAGTAACAGTTTCTAAAGCGAAGGCAGTAGCACTAATAATTACTTCAGACAATAGATGAAAAATAGCATTGTTCTGAACAAAGTGGGGTATGTAACCAAAATTTTTAAAAGATACAGGGTGTAACAGAGAAAGGTAATACACATATATAGTCCATAGGGTAGTGTGTATACATGAAATCTGTATCTTAGACTTTTGTGGGACAGGGTCTCTCGTGGTTCAAGCTGGATTCAAACTCACTAAATTCAGGAACATAGCCTTGAACTCCTGGTCCTGATTCTCCTGCCTGCACCTCTGGAGCTCTGGTATTACAGCTTGGCTTTGTTTTTATTTTATTTTATTATTTTATTTTATTTTATTATTTTATTTTATTATTTTATTTTATTTTATTTTATTTTATTTTATTTTATTATTTTATTTTATTTTTTTTACTTTATTTTATTTTATTATTTTATTTTATTTTATTTTTTATTTTATTTTATTATTTATTTTATTTTATTTTATTTTATTTTATTTTTTATTTTATTTTATTTTATTTTATTTTATTTTATTTTATTTTATTTTATTTATTTTTTTTATTTTATTTTATTTTATTTTATTTTATTTTATTTTATTATTTTATTTTATTTTAGGGGAATGCACTGAAAGCAGTCCGCTATTATCACAAAGTACGCAGGCTGAGTTTCTCACAGGTGGGGGGAAACGCAGACACGGGCACACCTAAATAGTGGAGCCTTGTCCTGGCAGGATCATTTTCTTGATCATGGTATATTCCCTCCCAGGTAAATTATCTGTGTGTGTGTTTGGGGGCGTGTTGGGGGTTTTGTTTGTTGTTTGTTTTTCAGTGTTGGACTATAGTGCTTGGAAATAAAAACTAAACCCAGCTCATTCATTACCACAGGTAGTTTTAGAGATGCTTTAAAGTAAGAAGGGGAGAACGATAATCCTTAAACCCGGAACTGACAACGCCGTGGTTTTAACGTGCCGGGCCCTTACTGAAGTTGCACAAGGTACACGCCTTCAGGTTCTTCAGCCAATCCCAGGTCGGAGCGTGAGAGCTGGCGTCTCTCGGGGAGGCCTGGGCGGGTCTCAAACGGGAGGAGAGGAGTTTCGTGTCACTCAACCCTGAGGGCGGAGCTAATTGCGGCTCCCATCCCCGGCGCTCTGGCCCGTAAAGACGCTACTCTATGGCACCTCGGGTTCCCTCTGCCTGCATTCTGGAGGACCACACTCGTTTCCTTTTTGGCTGCGAGAGGTCCCGCCGCCGTGGCTGAGCTGGAAGAAAGATGGCGGCTGCCGTGCGACAGGATTTGGCCCAGCTCATGAATTCGAGCGGCTCTCATAAAGATCTGGCGGGCAAGTGAGTATTTCCTACGTGTCCAGAGGTGGGAGGGAAGCCACAAATTTACCTTCCTGGAGGTGACGGAGGCTCTCGGGCGTGGGGCCGAGGTGGTAGGCCCGAGGGCTCAGGGGGGCGGGCCTCTAGTCGGCCGTGGCGGTAAAGGCTGCGAGCGGCGGAGCACTGCAAGGGACCGTGTGCTGGGTCCTGGCCGCCCTGAGACCCGGGCTGACCGCCAGCTTCTCAAGTCCTTGATAACGTCCTCTGTGGGTTCCTTTGGCCTCTGGAAACGTGGCGAGGAAGATGACGGCTCCGTCGGCGGTGGCCGCCTTCGATAGTGTCTCTGACTTCTGTTTGCTGCCGCCTCCGTCCTCGCCTTGCTGGAGATAAATTTATATTCTAGGGTTTGAGGCAGAGGTTTTTTTTTTTTTTGTTGTTGTTGTTTTGTTGTTTGTTTTTGTTTTTTAAGAGAAGGCTTTCCAGGATGACAGGGGCCGAGGAGGTACGGCCGCTGTCATGTCGTCCAGAACTTCTCAAGTTGATAGCGTGTGTAGGTCCGTCTGTTCTGGGTACTCAGTCTGTCACCAACTCCGTAGAAGAGAACACAGGCACACTGCCCTAGGCCTGGGATGTCAAGAACAGTGATGTTTCCATAGACTGCTTAGGAATTTTGTCGAAACCTTAGAATGCTTAGGTCTACTCCACGTCAGTAGAGTAGCTGCAACACAGCTTAAGTCGTTCTCTTGGTAGATTTCACAGCTTTGCTTTCTGCTGAAAGTCGTTTTCTGTTCATTTGCTTTTTGTTTTTCGACGTAGGGTTTCTCTGTGTAGCCCTGGCTGTCCTGGAACTCGCTCTGTGGACATGGCTGGCCCCAAATTCAGAGATCCGCCTGCCCCTGCCTCCTGAGTCCTGGGATTAAGGACATGCCCGGCTCTTTCTGCTGAGAGCACGTTGATGTAATTTGTGGAATACTCTTGCTCGGCCTGCACACTGAAATGCTGTGTGTGTTGTGTGGCGGCCGTGCTGCTTTTTCGCTAGTAAATTTAGTTATACCCTGGGTTTAACTACGTTATGCTTCATTTCTCCGCTCAAAAAATGGTAGTATGATCTAATGAGATGTAGTCTTATCTGATTTAAAAAAAATGAGTGTGTCTATGTACTTACCACACTTAAATAACTGATTCAGTCCCTGGTATATAGAAAACCTCATAGAATTGTTATTGTTAAGCATTCGGTAAATACAAACGGACTTATTCCAGAGTTGGAAATAGTTGACTATGTCTTCATTGTTTAGTCTTTTTCTGCATGTGTTAATATTTTTTCTAGATTTGGATGAAAGTAAAGCTAGCTTGTGTATTTTCTTGTATTTCCTTTGCTTTTCCACTATATTACAGAAAACGTAATTAGTTATCAGATAAGACACAGCTTTTCCAACTGGAAGGAATTCTGGAACTTCCACTTACTATTTACTTCATAAGATATGAATTGGAGATGAACAGTAGTATGTCTCCACTGGGTTGTTTCTTTTGTCTGTTGCTGCTTAATAAATACACAGTTTAGTGGTGTAAAAGTACTTTTTCCCTCAGGATACTGGTGTTGCCTGGGTTGTATCCCTGATCTTACCTGGTTCAATTATGCAGATTAATTTGGCTGGCAGTTCTGTTAGGGCTGGGCTTGTGTAGATATCTGGTTATTGGCGAGGTCTTTTGTGCTCATTCCATAATTTGGCTCTGGTTCTCTTCTGGGACTTCCTTCATCGGAGTGGTTTACCTGGATGAGAATGGAAGCTGCAAGGCTGGAGGCTAGTTGAGCAGTTTTCCCATCAGCTCTGACTGATGAAAGCAATAACGAAACCAGCCCAGGTTCAAGGGGAAAGGAAATGGAATGTGCCAGTAACTTTTTAGTAGCCAAGTGATATTGCAAAGGAATATGGACAAGGGTGGTGTGAATCACTGTTACTGTGGCAGTTTACCACGTGAGTTTAAATAATTGGCTTGGTAAATGGTAGGCCATGCAGTCCTAGCCAGCTAGGGAGTCTTCCCTCAATATTGCTTTCTTTCTTGTCTTAAGATGCATTTTATTATTTTTATTTATGTCTATGTGAGTGTGAGTGCCATCTGTGTGCAGGAGCCCATGGGTGCCAAAAGGGAGTCATCCTCTGGACCTGGAGTTATGGGTGGTTCTGAGCTACTTGACATGGGTGCTGGGAATTGAATTCAGGGTCCCTGGAAAAGCAGCAAGCACTCTTGACCACTGAGCCATCTCGCCAGTCCTCAGTGCTGTTTTCTAGAATATTCTTGGCCTTGCCTCTGGGTTTTATCCAGTACTGTCTGAGTAAGAATGTGTTAGGGGCCAGTGGTGCACACCTTTAATCCCAGTGCTGGGGCGGGGAGGGGGGGGGGCAGAGCCAGGTGGATCTCTGTGAGTTCGAGGCCAGCTGGTCTACAGAGTGAGTTCCAGGACAGGCTCCAAAGCTACATAGAGAAACCCTGTCTTGAAAAAAGCCCAACCCCCCCCCCCCCAAAAAAAAAAATCCAAAAAAACAAAACCAAAAACCAAAACTCAATTAGAAGTGCTTTCTGACAATGAATTAACAATTATCCAACTTTAGTATAAGAAACTGGCTATATAAAAAGCATTTTTTGTTGTTGAAGATATAGGCTGCCTTTTCTTTTCATATAACGTGCATATTTATTACCTCTTACTTTAGAAGCTTTGGAAGAGAGGACTAGAGCAATGGCTCAGCTATTAAGAGCACTTACTGGGGACTGGAGAGATTTAAGACTGGTTCAGAGTTTAAGAGCACTGGCAGCTCTTCCAGAGGTCCTGAGTTCAATTCCCAGCAACCACATGATAGCTCACAACCATCTGTAATGAGATCTGGCGCCCTCTTCTGTGTACATAATAAATACAAAAAGAGCACTTACTGTTCTTGCAGAGGACCTGGGTTCAGTTCCCAGCATTCACATGGTGGCTCATAGCCCTTTATAACTCCAGTTCTAGGGGATCCTTTTCTGACTTCTAAGGGCACCAGACACGTATGTGGTGCACAGTATGTATGCAGCCAAAACACTCACACACCACATAAAAGTAAATAAATCTCTTTTCAAGAAAAGCTTTAGAAGCCAGGGGTAGTGGTGCACTCCTTGAATTTAGCGCTTTGGGGTTGGAAGCAGGCCGATCGATCTCTGAGTTCTAGGACAGCCAGGGCTATATAATGAGACCCTATCTTAAAAACGCCAAAAGTCAAAACATTTAGAAGAGAAAGAGGAACTGGAAAGTGACCCTGTGAAGATATTTGTTGTGATGATCTGCCTTAACTCAATTGACTAACCTACTTGTTCTTTGATTTAGATGTGACTTCGGGATGCTTGCTCACATGCTCATACCCATCCCTAGACTGAGCTTGCTTAGTTGGTCTGCCTGTGCCCAGCAATGCCTACCTACCTTTAATTGGACATAGATTAGATTGTTTGTTCATTTGTCCACTTCCCTGACCAGAATATAGTTTATTTTTAAAATGTTGTTTCTTTGAGGTGAGATATCAGGACATGGGTTGTAGGTCTTCGTTGAATCAACCTTATGAAAATACAACCTTTAAAACTTCTTCCTTCCAGGTCTAGAGTGTGGGAGGTATCCAGAGAAGGCTGGGAGGTGTTTGTAGTTTAAACATTTGTTTTTGTTTGTTTGTTTGTTGTTTTGAGACAGTTTCTTGTAGCCCAGGCTGGCCTCAAACTCCTTCCTGATTCTTCTGTCTCAGGCTCCCCCAAACTGGGTTTACAAATGTGCCCTGCCAGGACCAACTAACATTTCATTTTAAAGAAATTATTAGTAATAGAAGACTTCTTAGTTGCCTTTGCTTTCTGAGAAGACTTTTTCAGAAGAAAAAAATAAAAAGTGTACTCTGCTCCAGTGAGGTAGACTCTGGATTAGAATTTTCTAATAATAGTGGAATAGACATGTCAAAATGAGCATATGCATGAGCGTCTGCAGTGGCAGAGAGACAGTAACCTCAAGTTCTTTGGTTCTCTGTTAATCCTCCAGGACAGTTTTAGTGATTCCTATGTCCAGAATAAATGCTGTTTGTGTGCAAACACTATGGAGCAAGTAGATAATGTTTTTAGCATTATATATGGAGGAAAAAGCAGAAAATATACTTTTTATTTGTTCAATGTAAACAGCTTTATTTAGGAAAAGTGAGAAAGGACTTCTCAGAGTGGGAGGGACTCCAAGGGGAGGAATACACACACAAACACAAAGAAACTTTGAAGTCACATAGTGGTCAAGCCAGCATATAACCCCATATTATGAATTCCTAACTCTATATATAGTCACCCAGTGACTTAAAACAGTAGTAATTTGCATGTATCTACAATGAGCTGCAGACCAGGTGCACTGACTGCATCAACCGTGAGCTGCAGACCAGGTGCACTGACTGCATCCACAGTGAGCTGCAGACCAGGTGCACTGACTGCATCCACAGTGAGCTGCAGACCAGGTGCACTGACTGCATCCACAGTGAGCTGCAGACCAGGTGCACTGCTCTGCTTTTGTGAGTTGGTTGGCCAATATGTGACAACAAGGTTCCAAAGATAATGACACATTCAAAGCCAGAAGGGGCATTTCATTTCTGCTACATTTTCATGGTTAACAAGTTTAGAATGGGGTGGGGAAATAAACTCTTTTTTTTTTTTTTTTTAATTTATGTGAAGAACTACAAAGTCAAATTGCAAAAGGGCATAGATACAGGGAGTGAAAGAATTGTGGCCACCTTTTGAAAATATTCAGACTTACTCAGCTGAGCTTCACTGGGAAGCCCAATAGGTTAGATTCTGTGAGCAGTTCTGAGAATGTTTGTTGGATTATCTGTTTACCTGTCTGCCTGACCCCTCCCCGCCCCTTTTTGACGGTGTCTGTATAGCTCAGACTTTGAACTCACTATACTCCTCCAGCCTCAGCCTTCCAAGTATTGTGATTATAGGCATACGCCACCATTTGTGGTCTAAGTAATACCTCTTCATTACCTCTGTTCTGTCTTATTTCTCCTCTAGACTCCAGTGAAACCTCTGTTCAGAACAATATACTGGAATTTCTGTATCTTCTCTCTCATGTATTTTTTTATTTCTCTGTTTCATTCTAGATAAGTTCTTCAGCTGTCTCATTTGCTGTTGTGAATTTAAGTTGGTTATAGTGTTTTTCAGTTCTGTAATTTCTGATGGTTTGTTTTCCAAATGACACACACAGTTCCTATTTTCTTGTTGAACTTCAAAGCTTACCTTATCTCCTTAGTGTAATTGTATTATAGTTTTTCTGGCTTCAGCATAAATTCCTAGTTGTTGCATTGATTGTTACTTTTGTTGATGCTTGTTAATATTATTATGTGCCTTACTAACCTTTGTCTTTTGGCAAATTCTTTTCTTTTTTCTTTTTTTGAGCTGAGGATCGAACCCAGGGCCTTGGGCTTGCTAGGCAAGCGCTCTACCACTGAGCTAAATCCCCAACCCGGCAAATTATTTTCAAAGCTATTTTTAGAGACAATTTGGAGCCAGAATCATGTGTGTCAAAAAATGTTCACTTCCTTTTCTCAGTACCTGCTAACAGTCTTAAGACAAAGAGCTTCAGATTTTTTCCCCTCTAGATAATCCTTGGTATTGAATTTGTACCTTATTTCAAGGTGCTTACGTTTCCTTGTTTGGCAGACAAAGAACTTGAATTAGTCTCCCAGAAATAGCAACTTGCTTTTCAGTATTTCCAGCAGAGTTACAGAGCACTCCAAAGTAGAGCCCTCCTTTTCTCTGTACTGGAAGTGTCTTTACCACCTCACTTCTCCCTCCATTGCTTTGAGGACTAGAAAATGCCTTCAGGAAGAAGCTGTGGTTCACCTTTACATTCTTATTTTTTTCCCTGCTCCCCATGTCTTTTCCATTTACTTTATTTATAACTGTATGCACGTGCATACATATGTGCAGGTGCACGTGAGATCAGAGGACAAATTTCAGAATTCGTCAGTTCTCTCCTTCCATCATGGTTTTAAGGATAGAACTCAAGACATTAGGGTTGCATGGCAGGTGTTTTTCCACTGTGCTAGCTCACGGGCACTCTTAGAGTCTTTCCACTCCCTTTTCTGTGATGTTCCTTGAGCCTTGGAGAGGGTGGTGTAGAAATCCCATTCATTGATGAATATTCAACAGTCATTTATCCTAATCACTCTATAACCAGTTGTGAGTCTTTATAAATTACCACTGCCTACTGTAAAAAGAAGTTGCTCTGACTAAAGATGATAGTAGCACTATCTATAGAATAAGCATAATTATTTTGAAGGCTGTTTGATGGGCTTATGTCTGCAAAATTTCTATAGCAGCTTCCCTACTAGGGCCTATAGCCTTTCCAGCCATGGGCTTTTGACTCAGTCTGCAGTATCAGACATGAATTCCCTCCATAAAAGTCAAATCCAATCAGAGAGTGGTTGGTTATCTCCATTATTGACTTGGCATTATTATGCCAGTGAGCATACTTTGCTTGACCAGTCAGTAGTGTTGAATACAAGGTCCACAGCTAAGGTACACTTTTTGACAATTCTTTCTTTAACAGTACCTTCTGTCATGGTGAGAGTTAACCAGCAGAGCAGACACTTCCAGCCCAGCTTGTTATCTCTGTGTCTTGTAACCAGAGCATGTGTGATTTTCAGCAATAGCACTTTACCATCTAGTTCTAGTGGACAAACCACAGCAATGGTAATTGCCTATGTTGTTTGGTGTGTGTGTGTGTGTGTGTGTGTGTGTGTGTGTGTGTGTGTCTGTCTGTCTGTCTGCCTGTCTGTCTTAGTTAGAGTTTCTATTGCTGTGTAGAGACACCATGACCAAGACAACTTAATAAAGGAAAAACATTTTATTGAGGTGGCTTACATTTTTAGAGATTTAGTCCATTATTATCATGGTGCAACATGGTGGCATGCAGGCAAACATGGTGCTGGAGAGAGATCTGCTACATGTTAATACGTAAGCAACAGGAAGTAGGGCATGTGTAGCATGAATTCTAATTGGACTTAATAATCAAAACCTGAAGTCAGATATTGGGGTAAATGCTGAAAGATCAGAGAAATAAAGGAACAGCCAAAGTTACCTCTTATTTCCACAACTCCTCAGATGATGATGTTGTTTATTTTTGCTTTTTACTCTTTGAGGGGACCCCGTCAGCCAGCTCCCAAATAAATCACACACACAGGCTTACTTATAAATGCCCAGCCTTAGCTTGGCTTGTTTCCTGCCAGCTTTTCTTAACTTTAAATTATCCATGACTATTTTTTGCTTCTGGGTTTTTCCTTTTCTATTCCTGTATACCTTTTTTTGTTTCTTACTCTGTGGCTTGCTGTGTAGTTGTCCCCTGGGTCCTCCTTCCCAGATTTCTCCTATATATTCTCTGTGCCTGCCAGCCCCACCTATCCTTTCTCCTGCTTGTTATTGGCTGTTCAGTTCTTTATTAGACCATCAAGTGTTTTGTACAGGTACAGTAACACAGTTTCACAGAGTTAAACAAATGCAACATATACAAAAGCAACATACCTTAAAATAATATTCCCCAACACTCAGACCAAAAAGGGAGCTGAGCTCCTCCTATCTCTGCCTGCCTTATCACTTCCTGTCTCCAGTCTGTACAGACCTCTGGACCTCTATGGTTAACTAATGGCTAGCTCCACCCTCTGATTTTCAGGCAAACTTTGGTAGAGCACAAACAAAAGATCACATTTCCCATTTTTTTGTCTAAAATAAAAGAAGGTTATAACTAATATAAGAAAAACTATATATAGTTAAGTACAATAACTGTGTATAATATACAGTTAAAATAATACATATAATACATACACAGGCAATAAATACATCAATAATGTCTAGTCCATAAACATTTGACAAATTCAGAGAAAATACTTCATTATCTATGCTATCTTGGTGAGTCCAAAAAGTTGTACCTAATTCAATTTCTGTTCTAAAACATTTTGCACTTCTTTAGTGAGTTTCTTTTCTGAATTTGTTAGCAAGGAAAACCATAACTATAACTGTCTAGTCTTCAACTCCATCAGAGACCAGAGAAGGAAATAATATTACCTGAGTAAGCAGGAAGTGCAAGCAAACGACTTCGAAAAATGTGAGAAACGACGGAGACTATCCATCTTTGGCCTACAGGCCTAACATATCTGACAGGCTTTTCTGTGAAGCAGGATATTCTTGTCTTGGCAAAGTTTGGCAGTCACTTTCTTTTGTGTCCTGTTTATCCAATTTGGACAGCAACTGTCAGCAGTTGAGGCAAGAGTGCTTTTTTGCCCAGTGGCTAACTTTTGCCTTAAAGAAAGTAAATTCCATATGGAGTTTCTTTGATGCTCATCATCTTTGAGTAGACTGGTGCTGCCAGGAGCAGACATGTCTCATTGTCATTTAAAAGAACCTTTGTTATTTAAACATCTTAAATGCCATATTCTGTAGATCTCTGAAGTGTTTGAAGACTACTTGTTTATTGAAAATATATCTGTTTGACCTTGAAAACATACCTAACATGACTAAAAGTTTGTAATAGGTGACTATTAACCTGCATTTCTTTATTATCCTAAATAGTTTGTAATAATAACTTTCAAGGACTAGAAATTTGCATTACATTGTTAGATGAATTGTATAGGTATAATACTTTAAACAACAGTAGAAATGTATATATAGTATGTTCTAACAAAAATAATTTCAAATTTGTATCAATATACAAAGATCCATATCAATGTAAAAATATTTAAAACAAATAGTTGCTTTTTAAAAGTAGATTTAATAACCTACCTTTTTATCCTATCATATCTATATCCCACTTTTTTCAGAATAGATTCAATAATCTATCCTTTTATCCTATCATTTCTGTATCCCCCTTTTTCTTTTCAAAACAAGAACCCTGAATCTAATCTCCTTTGTTCAGCTTTTTTCCTGACCGTTACCAATACAACTTGTAGCCAACTACCCTAAACAATGACAATTATCCGTAACCCATTGAAAGACCAAAAACTACCTACCCCACCTCTTGGGAATGTGGGTGTCATTTTCTTAAAATTACTTCCTGCTGCCTGGGGCGATGACATCTTTAGAGGATCCTGAAAAGAAAAATTGGGTTAGTTGTCAAGTCCTGGGAGAGGTAGCTGTATCATTTGTTGTCCAGTCTCTGGGCAATGGGCTTGTCTCAAGTCCTGCTGGAGCAGTCTGTGAGGCTGGATCGTCTCAGCTAGCCACCTCAAAATTGTCCTGAGCAGTTTGTATTCCAAAGCCGATCTTTAGGTGGCTTTTGTCAGCTGAGTGGCATTATCATAGTGCAGATGGAATTGTCATTGTGGGGCCCCATCCTCCTTTTGGAGACATCAAAGGTCACTGTTAGGTGTGGTCATGGTTCACTGCAGAAAACTTAAACATTTTAAATGTCATATGCAGCAGATCTCAAAGAGGTTAAGGGATGAATATTTGTTATGTACATCCAGAGTACAAAAATTTAATTCCTAGTTACCTGATAGAAACTCAAACCTGAAATCTTGTTTAGAAAACTAGATGAAGCCTTTTTCTAGAATTAGTTAGTACTTTATATGACTATTAATGTCATGACAAAATTTTAAAAATATATATACATATTAATCCTATAAATTTTGAGATAATATACCTTAAGAAAAGCTTTACAGGGTCAAAATAAAACCAAAGGATCATGAGATTAGTGGCAATAGAATAGTCTCTAATTTTGGTTTTTCTTCTGTCCCATATCAGGTGGCTCTTCGACTTGAGACAGAAATTTTGGATTTACTTTAACAGGCATACTTGGGCTTAGAGAAGGAGAAAGCCATTCTCCAACTTCAAAGCCAGCTTTGATTTTCAATTGAGCTGGGACTACAAAAAGACCATTTGCATTTTATATCTGTACAGAACAGCACAAACAAACATTTGGGAAGATTTATGAAATTTTACCCTGTTGGAGATGTGACACACCCATAGGCCAATTTACTCTTTTTCTTGGGTCATTTTTTTTTTCCGGATAATTTGTCCTTTTTCTTCACGTCTGTCTCATTTATTCAGTGTTCTTCAGATTCCTTATCTGAATGCCTTCATTCTTCTGAAAGACAAAAGCAAAACCCTTCCCCAACCCTAATTTTGGGGAAGTTCCCTTTTGGCAAGTTATATCTGATCAAATGAAAAGCATTTGTTAGTTTTATAGGTTAGTTTAGATTGAACATCCCCACAGTTTGAAGAACTATCATCTCTTCTAAGTAAGTGGTCTCTCTTGTTCAAACCTAATCTTTATTAATTTTGCTTTATGGCTTCTCCTGAATTTTTTGTTCTCTCTTCTATAGCTGGTCTATCATCCAGAGCAGTGTGATTTCTTACAGTAAGCATTCTGTAATTCTCTAATTGCTCTGGGAAGGAGTTTCCTCCATGATGACAGGAAATGACTGAACTGAATTTGACATGGGGGCCTTCAAGAGACCCCTTAAGGTGTTTTCTGATTGCAACAGGTTACCTTGACTGTCCCTCGTTGATCTTCATTCATTAGTCCAGTGTCTGCCTTTGCCACACCTTCTGCATACTCCAGAAGGGAGGGGTTGTTTGGATTATGCTTAGAAAAAACATTGTTTCTAGGAATGCCCCATTTACAATCCCTTTTTAGGTGACCTTTTTTTACTGCAATTGAAACACTTGACATTTCGATTTTTCTTCAAACCTCTGGAAATCATCTCTCCTATCCAAGCATCATCATGGTTAGGAGATTCAATATTAATTGTATCTCAGATCCATTCCTCCAAGGGTGCTGACCTTGCCTTTAATGGCCTAATTACACTTTTGAATTGTGGATTAGCATTTTCAAAAGCCAGAAACTCAATTATTATTTGTCTAGCTTCTGAATTTGGTATCATTTTATTTACTGCCGAAGTCAATCTTTGTAAGAAATCAGTGAAAGTTTCTTTTCGGCCTTGTATAACTTTAGTAAATGACTCAATTATCTTTTCTGCTTCTTCAGTTCTGTCCCAAGCATTCAAGGCTTCTGAGTGGGATAAAGCCAGAATGTGGTCATCATATAGAGATTGCCTTTCTATGTTAGCATAATCACCTTCTTCAAGAAGTTGATCTTGGGACATTTCCATACCCCTAGCTCTGCTTTGTTGTTGAAGGTGCTTAGCCTCCTCCTTCCACCAGATCCTCCACTGTAATTGAGGACCAGGCTCCAAGACTGCTGTAATCAAGTCTCTCCAGTCTTGAGATAATAATTCTATTATGGGGCTGGAAAGATGGCTCAGAGGTTAAGAGCACTGGCTGCTCTTCCAAAGGTCCTGAGTTCAATTCCCAGCAACCACATTGTGGCTCAACAACCTGTAGTAAGATCTGATGCCCTTTTCTGGCATAAATTAGGTGTACATGCAGATAGAGCACTCATAAATAAATTAAATAAATAAAAAAAATAATTCTATTACAAGTTGACCATGGTTTAACATCTGCTTCATAAAAGGTGATTGCATGCCATATGAGACTATTGCTTCCTTGAATCTCCTTAAATCTAATATTTCCACAGGAGTCCATTCAGCTCTTACACAGCATTAGGGATATCTTTCATTTGGCATTTACAAACCTAACAACATTTCAATAATTCAGAAAGTGCCTCAGAATGAAGCCTAGAAGAAAAACTTGTGTAAATAGGACCTGAACTCATTCAGACTGGTGATATATTTTGTAGGGCCAATTTTCAAAGCCACCATCTAGTTTCATTCCCAACTCATCCAAAATCCTCAGCCCTGGTTACAGAAAACCACAATGGAAGTAGGTGTGCTAGCAGGTGTAAGAAGGAAAGGTGTAGTTAGAAGTTTTCCTGTGTCCTGGCCAGTAGGCCAGCCGGCCAGCACTCAAGACAAATCTCTCCCACTCACTTTCCCCAAGTAAACACACAGAGGCTTGTATTAATTATAACTGCTTGGCCATTAGCTCAGGCTTATTACTGACTAGCTCTTACTCTTAAATTAACCCATAATTCTTATTTATGTTTAGCCACATGGCTTGGTACCTTTTCTCAGTTCTGCCTTGTCATCTTGCTTTCTCTGTGTCTGGCTGGTGACTCCTTACCCAGCCCTCCTCTTCCCAGAATTTTCCTCATCTGCTTGCCCTGCCTATACTTCCTGCCTGCCTACTGGACAATCAACATTTTACTAAACCAGTGTACAAGGGCATTATCCCACAGCAGAAAGGAAACAGTAAGCCTTTAGAGACAGAAGTGTTACTTTATGTATTATTAAGTCTGACTCTTTAAGGGATAGGACTGATGTTAGAAAACTATTTCTTATTAATATCTTATTCTAGCTTTCTCACTCTTATAGTATGCATACACACACAAATTCATGTATATAAAAATTATTTACATATTTATTGATCTGGGTAAATTTTCAGATAGGTTATGCTTAATGATGTGTCATTTATTTTTTGACTGATTTATTTTCAAATTTAATTATATTCTATTAAATCAAAGTTATAGCTAAGTCTTATCTTTACATACTTCTGGAGTATTTTATACTAATATTCAAAGATGAGTACTTAGATAAATTTGCTGCCTAACCTAAAGTTAAAATTTTTTTTGAAAGATTTATTTATTTATTGTGTATATAGTATTCTGCCTGCATGTATATCTGTAGGCCAGAAGAGGACACCAGATCTCATTACAGATGGTTGTGAGACACCATGTGGTTGCTGGGAATTGAACTCAGGACGTCTTGAACTCAGGGCCTCTGGAAGAGCAGTCAGTCAGTGCTCTTAACCTCTGAGCCATCTCTCCAGCTCTAAAGTTACAAGTTTTTGATGCCAGGTATGGTGGCCCACACCTTCAGTCCTAGCACTTGGGAGGCAAAGCCAGGTGAATCTACGCAAGTTCGAGGACAGCTTGCTAGGGCTACACAGAGAAACCTTGTTTCAAAAAACCAAACAACAAATTGAGATTTAAGAGTAAATTCCAGGACAGCTAGGGCTACACAGAGAAACCTTGTTTTGAAAAACCAAATAACAACAAATTGAGATTTATTACTTTTACTTTGTGTATGGATGTTTTGCCTACATAGATGTCTGTGCACACCAACATGCAGTACCCACAGAGGCCAGAATAGGGCATCATGTCTGGAATTGGAGTTATAGTTGTTAGCCACCATGTAGGCAGGTACTGGGAAATGAATCTGAATCTTAACCCCTGAGCTATCTCTCCAGCCCGATTACCCTAAGTTTTAACACATAGTTTCAAAACTTATTAGTCTGTACTAGTATTAGGAAGAACAATCTAAAAAATTAAAAAAAATTAGTGTAGAACTGGATTGTGGGTAAAGATCCTTGCTAGGAAAGCCTGGAGACCTGGGTTTGATCTCCAGAGCCCACGTAAAGGGGAAGGAGAAAACCAGCTCAACAAAGTGGTTCTCTGACTTCTACGTGTACACCATGGCATTTTTGCTCCCACCCACAATAATATTTTTTAAAACTTATTTTATGTGTATTGGTGTTCTGCCTGCATGTGTTTCTTCGCAGTGCATGTACCTGGTGTCCACAGAGGCCAGGAAGGGTGTCAGACCCCTGGAACTGGAGTTACAGATGTTGTAAGCCATTGTGTGGGTACAGGGAAGTGAACCTGGTCCTCTGCAAGAGTAGCCAGTGTTCCTAACTGCAAGCTATCGCATGGCTGGCCTTGAAGTCACTTGCCTCTGCAATCAAGTGCTGGGATTAAAGGCATTCACCACTACTGCTGGCAGTTAATGTTTTTAAAAAGACAAAAGAGCTGGGCAGTGGTGGCACATGCTTTTAATCCCAGTACTCGGGAGGCAGAGCCAGGCGGATTGCTGTGAGTTCGAGGCCAGCCTCGGCTACCAAGTGAGTTCCAGGAAAGGCGCAATGCTACACAGAGAAACCCTGTCTTGAAAAACCAGAAAAAAAAAGACAAAAGAGAGAGCTAGAGAGATGGGTCACTGGTTAGAGTACTGGTCACTTACTCCTAGAGAACTGGTGTTAGTATCCCTGCATCTACACTGGGCGGCTCACAACCACCTGAAACCAGCTCCAGGGATCTGATGTCCTTTACTGGCCTCCATGGGCACCCAAATTCGTGTGACAGATGTTCACACCAACAGATACATAAATAAAAAAACTTAAACATTAATAAAAAGACGAAAGATGAAAATAATAAAATTTAGCCCTCTTCTACTGACTCAGTTTAGGAAGTACAATGTTATATCTGCTCACTTGGTGCCACATACCCTTCAAGACAGTGTGTTTCAGTGGTGAAGCTCCCGTCCTCTTGGGCCTGTGTTTTAGGAAGGAGCTCACTGTTGCCTGGTAACCGTTACTGTTTACTTTCAGTGTTTCTCTTGTGTTATAGTGCCAATTTGAACCATATGTGGTGATGGATAGTAAACTGGTTGCTAAAACTGAATGCAGACATCTGACAACATAAAGATCATTCCGTTAGTGCATTGGGTTTGGTAGAGTTTCTTTGGACATCCTAAGACATTTGGTCTGTCTAGGCAATACTATCTTATTGTTGATGATCCTAGATTCAGGAGGTTGACAAGCTGGTCACCTCAAATAATGGTCTTGTGTGTCTGTATAACATACAGTTGAAGAAAAATGTAGCTCGTTTTTTAAAAGACACTTGAAAGAGCCAGGCGTGGTGATGCATGCCTTTAATCCCAGGATTTGGGAGGCAGAGACAGGCATATCTCTGTGAGTTCAAGGCCAGCCTGGTCTACAAAAAGAGTTCCAGGACAGCCAGGGCTATTCAGAGAAACCCTGACTCAAACAAAACAAAACAAAAAAGATACTTGAAAGAAAATTGGTATTCTTTTGTTGTGAGCCTCACCTTTAATGGCTGAACTGTCTCTCCAGCCCCAAAATTAGCATTTTAGTTCTAATTTTAAATGAAAAATTTCAAGAAAAAGCCATGTTAGATTCAGTTATATAGAGCTAGTAAAACAGAGTTACGAATTTCTCTTCTGATGGGTTTGAAAATTAAAAAAAAAAGGTACCCAATATTAAAGACTAGAGTTAGCACCTTAGAATTATGGGTTTAGTGTTTATTTTTAAAATTGTTAAGATTGTAGTTGGGTGATTGTGGCAGTGCACACCTTTAATTACAACACTTGGGAGGCAGAGACAGGCAGATCTCTGAGGCTAGCCTGATCTACAGATCTGAGTTCTAGGACAACCAGGGCTACACAGAGAACTAACCTTGTCTTAAATTCTTACCCCCCCCCCAGATTGTTAAGATTGTGTTGTCTGTGTGTGTGTGTGTGTGTGTGTGTGTGTGTGTGTCTGTGTGTGTCTGTGTCTGTGTGTGTCTGTGTCTGTGTGTCTGTGTCTGTGTGTGTGTGTGTGTGTGTGTGTGTGTGTGTCTGTGCCTGTGTCTGTGTGTGTGTGTGTGTGTGTGTGTGTGTGTGTCTGTGTGTGTGTGTGTGTGTGTGTGTGTGTGTGTGTGTGTGTGTGTGTGTCTGTGTGTGTCTGTGTAGTGGTCTGAGAATAAATTCTGGGAAATCAGTTCTCTCCTTCCAGTGTGTTGGTCCCAGGGATGGAACTCAGGTGTCAGAATTGGTGGGAAGTAACTTTATCTATTGAGTTGTTTCACCAGTCCTGAGGCTTAGTATTTCTTGTGATGGGCTGGAAACTTCAAAAAATATAGATTTTTTTTCGAGGCCAGCCTGGGCTACCAAGTGAGTTCCAGGAAAGGCACAAAGCTACACAGAGAAACCCTGTCTCGAAAAAACCATACATACATATTTTTCTTCCCAGTGTGCTGTAAAGAAAACTGCCAACTATAGATTAATGAGAGAAAGTAGGGTACATTGAAAAGACTTAGTACATGTCAAAATTAGTGGTAGAAATGAACAAATAGGCCGGGCATGGTGGCACACTCAGAATCCTAGCATTTGGGAGGCTCAAGTTTTCCAAGTTTGCTGGGCTACGTAGAGAATTCAAGTCTTGGACCTATATCACAGTCAAACTCTGACTCAAAAATCCAGAAACAGACAATAAGATGAATAAACAAACTTAGGAATTTATTAGACGGTGAATGTCTTAGTTTCATTTCTGTTGCCACTATAAAGTACGGTGAAAGCGACTTAGGAGAAATGGTTTGTTTCAGGTCACAGTTCTTGGTGACTGTCCATCACTGCTGGGAAGTGAAGGAAGCAGGAGCTGGAAGCTGCTCCACATCACAGTCAAGAGCAGAGAAAGAATGAGTGCATGCGTGGTTGTGCTCAGCTCTGTTCTCAGTTCTTGCGGTTCAGGGTCCCCTGCCTAGGGAATGGTGCTGCCAGCAGTGGGAGGGTCTTCACCCTTTAGTTAGTACAGTCGGGATCCCTAGCATAAGTGTCCACAGGCCAGTCTAAGACATTCCTCATGGAGACTCTTCCTCAGTGGTCCTAGATCATTTCCAGTTGACAAGTAGAACTAAACATTCGTTATTTTTATGTGGTATTGTTGTAGATATCGTCAGATTCTGGAAAAAGCCATCCAGCTATCTGGGACAGAACAACTAGAAGCTTTGAAAGCTTTTGTGGAAGCGAGTAAGTGTCTTGCTTGTCTTCTGTTACTGAGTAGTTCTTGAAAGCCTCGTCAGCCTATTGTACAACAACCAATAGTAAATGTGCTTTGAGATTGTTTTATCCAGACTTTTAACCGCTTACAGTTGGGTTATTTCTTAATTGAATTGTCTTTAAAATTGAAACCCCAATTAAGGTTTTGTATAGATGCTCTTTGCTTTCCCTTTGTACAAAAATAAAGAGGAGAAAGGAAAGGTGTAAAAATTTTCAAGAAATAAGTTTTCTCCTGTCTCTCCATTTCTTAGAAAAGTTGCAGTATTTTTCCTGCCTCATGGTAGATAATCTAATTAGTAAAATCCAGTATAAGGAAACTAATTATGTAGCATGAGATATGTCTCTGAGTAATACATTGAAAGCTACCCTCGTAGAGTTTTTGTTTTTGTTTTTGTTTTTTTTTTGAGCTAAAGATCGAACTCAGGGCCTTGCGCTTGCTAGGCAAGCGCTCTACCACTGAGCTAAATCCCCAACCCCCTCATAGAGTTTTAAAATAATTTTTAAGTGAAATTTAATTGCTTAATTAATGAAACTTAGAGTTATTCATATTTCATATTTCTCATTTTATTTTTAATAAGTGGTGAATGAGAATGTCAGTCTTGTGATCTCACGGCAACTGCTGACAGATTTCTGCACACACCTTCCTAACCTGCCGGACAGCACAGCTAAGGAGATCTATCACTTCACCTTGGAGAAGATCCAGCCTCGAGTCATTTCCTTTGAGGAACAGGTAAAAGTCTAGAGTTGGAGATTTTGTTGTTTTGTTTCATTTTGTTTTAATGAACCAGGAGACTGAAGTTCCTAATTCCTAGTAATTTTTTTGAAAAAAACATTTCATACAATATGTTTTGACTATGTTTTATCCTCCCCCAATTCATCCCAGGAGCTTCCCACATCCCTACCTATCCAACTTGATGTTCTTTTTTCTTTTTCTTTTTTTTTGGGGGGGGGGGTTTGAGAGGGTTTCTCTGTGTAGTTTTGGTGCCTGTCCTGGATCTCACCCTGTAGACCAGGCTGGCCTTGAACTCACAGAGATCCAGTTGGCTCTGCTTCCCAAGTGCTGGGATTAAAGGCGTGCGCCATCATCACCACCACCACCACCACCACCACCACCACCACCACCACCACCACCACCCGGCCTCTTTTAAACAAAAACAAAAACAAAAACAAACCCCCATAAAAACCTCCAAGAAATGAAAACAAGAAACGAATGAACAAAAACCTACAAAGCCACAGAAACAAAAATCAAAACAAATGAACAAAAGAGCAATAAGACAAAAAATGTTGGGTGCTGGAGAGATGGCTCAGCAGTTAAGAGCTAACTGCTCTTCCAGAAGGCTGAGTTTAATTTCCAGCACCCACACGGCAGCTCACAACTAACTGTCTGTAATGCCAGGATCCAGTACCCTCACATAGACATACATGCAGGCAAAACACCAATGCACATAAAATAAAAATAAATAAAATGCCCATGCAAAGCAAAATGAAACAGGAAGTCCACAGAAATCCCATTGAATAGGGTGTGGGGTTTGATAGACCCGGAGAGACTGATTTTCCCTTTGAAACAGGGTGTCAGTTGTATACAGCTTCTTGGTAAGATGTAGGGCCGTATGTCTACTCCACCTCTCTGTGCTGGAGCCCAGTCAGGCTTTAACCTCTGCAGGCCCTGTGCCAGCTGCTCAGTCTCTGTGAGTTCATGTGTGTACCAGACAGGTTGTGTTAGAACAGCAGATTTGGATCTTAAAATAATAGATTATTTTTATGATCTGATGTTATTAACTCCTTAAGGGAAAAAGTTGCTTGGTTTCATATTTTGTATAAGGCTGTGTCAAACAGCATTTACAATGTAAAATAAGTATTAGGATATTGCAGCTCCAACTGGAGAATTAGTAGTTTTTTTTTTTTTTTTTTAAAGATTTATTTATTACATATACTGTGTTCTGTCTGCAGGCCAGAAGAGGGCACCAGATCTCATTAGGGATGGTTGTGAGCCATCATGTGGTGGTTGCTGGGAATTGAACTCAGGACCTCTGGAAGAGCAGTCACTGCTCTTAATCTCTGAGCCATCTCTCCAGCCCAAGATTTTTTTTTTAAGATTTATTTATTTATTATGTATACAGTGTTCTGCCTGCATATATCCCTGCAGGCCAGTAGAGGACACCAGAATTCATTACAGATGGTTGTGAGCCACCATATGTGTTAGTTATTTTGGCGCTTTTACCCCGTGAGGAACACGTCCCGAACATGACAAGACCACAGAACAGTTTTTATTAAAGAGGATAGAGAATGTGACAGGTCTGTGTGAAGCACACATGTGAGTGAGGAGAGGAGAGAAGAGAAGAAGAAGAGAGACCTGTGCAAAATGGCGCTGGCTTTTTAAAGAGTGGGCCGCGCATGGGTACAGGACCACATGTGGCTACTCCACGCATGCGCGTAGATTACATGGCCGCGTGCGCTTTACACAACCATGTAAAGCCACGGAGTCCTAGCCACGAGAGATGTTCTGACCTGGAAATGGCTATTTTGAACCGGAAATAATTAGGCGGTCCACCGGGCAAGCCCAACCATGTGGGCAAGCCCAACCATGTGGGCAAGCCCAACATGTTGTGATTTCCTATCAGTGTGGTTGTTGGGAATTGAACTCAGGACCTCTGGAAGAGCAGTCACTGCTCTTAATCTCTGAGCCATCTCTCCAGCCCTAGTAAAGATTTTTGTTTTAAGATTTTTTTTTATAAGATCTTTATTGACAGATAATTCACGTAGTATACAATTTTCTTGTTTGCACAATTTGATAGACTTTACTCCAGCATCCTCATAGGCCCATGACACCATCACCACTTCCTGTTTTAGAACATCGCTGTCTTCAATTTCTTTCTTTCCTTTTTTTTTTTTTTTTTTTTTTTTTTTAAACATGTGGGTGCTGGGAATTGAACTCAGGACCTCTTGAAGAACAGTCTTAACCTCTGAGCCATCTCTCTTAACCTCTTAACCTCTGAGCCATCTCTCCAGCTCTTTTTTTTTGAATGCCAAATGCCGTTTATTGAAGGAGGGAGGAGGTCTTAATACAGGCTTACAGCACAATGGGAGGACCCTGGAGGGCAGAAGTTCACTTCTGATGTTTTACAGTCTTGCATCTAAGCTGTTAACGCACAGACAAGGAACTTCCCTTAAATTTTCAGGAGGGTGGAATCTCGCAGGGAATTAGCATAGGGAGTATATCAAGGTCAAGGTCAGCAAGCAAGGCAACAGTTACCCAAAACGGGGGCCAGGAAATACAGGTCCCTCTCTTTTACTAAAAAATGAGCTTCTGACTTAGGTTGCATGGGACGTCAGCAGGTCACCTTACCTGTCATGGAGACACCTGCCCAGGCCACACAGGCGCTCTGTCTTAGGTTGGTGAGCGCCCCCGCAGACATTACCCATCTCTGAATACTCACTGTCATACAGGCTCAGTCGTGTGAGAGCTGCAGAGTTAACTGTTGCCAAAGATCTCTAAGTGGCGCTGGGCTTGCAATCTGTGTGTTCAACACAGAAAAGACCAACCCACCCATAGCTGGTAGGCTAAAAGCATCTGAGCCATTCCCTTCCTTAATGAGCCTTACTGCAAATTGGAGTCCTTGTAAGATGGTATCCCAAAAGCAAATAGAACTTGAGTTTATAAATTTATAACTTTCAAAGCCAATTGAAATATATAATAACTATTGATTTCAATTTGTCTTGCCCAATAGAATGAAAGATTAATTAACTGTGGTAGCTACTTTTGCTGCCAGGGTCTCCACTGTGCTAGCTGTAGTAACCAGTTATGAAATGGCAATCCCAGAAACAGTAGTAATTTTTATTTAATTTATTTATTATTATGTGATATGTGGGTATGCCACCATGCACAGGTAGAGGTCAGAGGAGAGTTCTGTAGAATTAGTTCTGTAGAATTAGTTCTGTTCTTTGGCCTGCCTATGGATTCTGGGGTTCAAACTCAGATTATAGGCCTTTGCTGCATTTTATCTTGAGCAATCTCAGTAGGCCTAGTAAGATTATTTTCAAGTTAAGATTAAAGACATAGGGAAACTCCAGCATCATGTATGTTGGAACACAGAAGCAAATTTTTATTTTTATTTATTTATTTATTTTTGGTTTTTCGAGACAGGGTTTCTCTGTAGCTTTGAATGCTGTCCTGGAACTCATTTTGTAGACCAGGCTGGCCTTGAACTCACAGAGATCCACCTGCCTCTGCTTCCCGAGTGCTGGGATTACAGGTGTGTGCCACCACTGCCCAGCTAAATACCTTTTTTTTTTTTTAAAGATTTATTTATTTATTTTGTATACAGTGTTCTGCCTGCATGTATACCTGCAGGCCACAAGAGGGCACCAGATCTCATTATTGATGGTTGTGAGCCACCTTGTGGTTGCTGGGAATTGAACTCAGGACCTCAGAAACAACAGCCAGTGCTCTTAACCTCTGAGCCATCTCTCCAGCCCCCAAAGCAAAATTCAATACTGAAAACAAAATGTTGCCAAAATCCACATTGTAGAAATGTGTCCTTTCAGTTCACTATTTTGATATTCTGTGGATGCACTTGATAGAAGAAATGGATGATCTCCATAAACCTGTGAATTCTTACCAGCGTACTGTATTGAATGAGAGCACTGTTAGAGTAACATCTCTCTGTCATTCCAGGTTGCTTCCATAAGACAGCATCTTGCATCCATCTATGAGAAAGAAGAAGACTGGAGAAATGCAGCCCAAGTGTTGGTGGGGATTCCTCTGGAGACAGGACAAAAGTATAGTAAAGAGTGGATCTGGATGGACGTGTAGAAGTGCTCACTAACTCTCTCTTACTCCTAATGCAGAAGATACAGATACATAAGTCAGATGGTGGGAAGTGCTTCTTAGGAAGTGACTGTGAGCTGTCCGAGTACGGAGTGTAACAAGTCACTTTGTTACACAAAGGTCTTAAGATGTCAGTGTACTTGTATTCTTAAGAATAAGGAAGGATACCAGTGTGAGTAGAGTGAACACAGAGGAAGATAAGAGAATGATCAGTACTAGGGATCAGGGCCGATGGGTTCTTGAAGCCATTTGTAAAGACTTTGATTCAAACTAAAATGAGAAGGCCGGGCACTCAAGAGGCAGAGGCAGAGGCAGGCAGATCTCTGTGAGTTCTAAGCCAGGCTGGTCTACTCAGTGAGTGATGGGCTAGCCAGGGCTTCATAGTAAGACCTTCCCTCAAAAAAAAAAAAAAAAAGGAAAATGAGAGTGAGCCATTAGATGATTTTGAGCAGCAAAGTGACTAAAGTGATCTATGTCTTGCAGACTCACCAACTACTGGGTAGAGAATAAACTGCTGGCAGTAGTTTATTAAGCTTATGCACGGCCATAGCTGAGGAGGAGGTTCTGAGAAATGCTGTGTTCTGGAGATTGCCTGTGGCTTTGCTTAATTTCCCCTGAGGAGTATAAAAACAGTCAAGTGCTGAGCAGTTGGAAACATGGAGTTGCCGTGCCCTGTAGGGAGTAGGTTTTAAGGGGCATTGCATTCAAGTGTACATTTTGTATTGTGATAACTAGGTTAAGTTAGCTAGTAGTGAGTAGAGTATTTTAGTCTGCAGGTAGTGCCGCATGCTTGGTTACAAGTAGACATTTGGGAGCCATTGCCTCCCTACTAGATTGGATTGATACCTTTCCAGGGGAGGTAAAGGATGTTGTTAGAAGAGGAGTGAGCACTGTGGCCTGGAGCACTTCGACCTTAAGAGAGAATTGGCTGGAGGGAGTTGTAGCAAGTGGGAAGGATTGTCCATTGGGGTGAGAACAGTAGAGTGCTCCTTCCTAGACACCGAAGGAGGGAAAGAGCAGGCGTGAGACCATGCTGACGATGAGTGGACTAATGGTTGGCTGGGGTTAGCACTCATCAGGTGTGGGGACGGGCAAGTTGACGAGAGGTATTGGTGAGACTGAGGACTGACGCCTGATTGGAGAAGTGAATGTAGACAGCTCTCTGGTGGAGTTTTCAAAAACAAAGGAGACAGTAATTAGTGTAGTAGACCACAGTGAAGGTTAGAGGGGTTTTTTTTATATTAATATTATTATTTGTTTATTATGTACACAATGTTCTGTCTGCGTATATTCCTACACCCCAGAGGAGGGCAACAGATCTCATTATAGATGGTTGTGAGCCAACATGTGGATGCTGGGAATTGAACTCAGGACCTCTGGAAGAGCTGCCAGTGCTCTTAACCTCTGAGCCATCTCTCCAGCCCAGAGGTTTTTAGTTTATGACCCATAAACTAAATCTGCAAATTAAGATTTGAATGGTGGTGCATGCCTTTAGTCCCAGCACTCTGGAGGCAGAGCCAGGTGGGTTTCTGTGAGTTCAAGTCCATCCTGGTTTACAAAGCAAGTTCCAGGACAGCCAAGGCTACATAGAGAGACTTTATCTCAAAAAACAAAACAAAACAAAAATTTGATGTTGAGAAATTGGCAAAGGATCCTCAAAGAAGAGTATAAAAAGAGAGGAATCTAGTAGGAGGGTGGGCATCTTAGCCAGGCATCATCTTTTGGCTCGCCACACTTTATCTATGGCTGTCCTGGGCAAGGCCACCAGCACTGGCTCTTCTTTCTCAGGGCAGAGGCACTGCCATGCCTCGTTGTGATGGTCAGAAATGCTGGATGTTCCCTGGGGCCAGACTTGTCCCAGGGATGTGAGGAACACAGAGAACAGGCTGTGTGTACTAGTGGGCTTGTGCAAGTACTCTGATTGCTTCTGTCAGTGAAGTCAAGTGCAGAGGGGCTGGAGACTGGGAGAGTGAGAAAACAGAGGACTCTAACTTTGGATAAATGGGAACATCCTTTCTTTACAAATTATTCATTTTGATGTTTAAAGTAATGAATAGATTACCTGATGGAAATTGAGAAATTAAAGAAGCTTAACGTGACATAATAATTCATATCAATTTAAGTTGTGAGTGGGAAACACAAACTGTTGATAATAAATAAGCTCAACAAACAATCTCAGTTCATAGACATGCTTCCCATGGTCTGTCCCTCCCCCACAACAATCAAAACAAGAATTAATTTCAGGGTGGGAGCCAAGTGAATTTTAAGTGGCTTTTTTTTTCTTTTCTTTCTTGCCACAAGGTATTAATGCTTTGGCTGGCAAACAGGGAAGATTACTTTTCTATGAGTATTAATCTTGACTTAAGAGTTTTGAGTTACGTAAGCCTCCAGTTCTTTCTTCCTGGAGTAACATCTAGCCAGTGAGGAAGGAAGGAAGGGACTAAAGCCACCTCTGCTCTCACCACCTCCCTAGCCGAGATGAGGTTCTGTTGTCTATATAAAAGTGCATTTACCTGGATAGCAGAAATACATTCTAATGATGTCTGACATACTATTGTATTCCACAGCTTATATTTTTGACATAGGGTCTTGCTATATAGACCTGGCTGGCCTCAAACTCAAAGAGATCTGCCTGCTGCATCCAGAGTGCTGGGATAAAAGGTGTGTGTCGGGGCTGGAGAGATGGTTCAGTGGTTAAGAACACTGACTGCTCTTCCAGAGGACCTGAGTTCATTTTCCAGCACCCACATGGCAGCTCACAACTGTCTATAACTCCAGTTCCAGGAAACCCGACACCCATCGTAAACCATCAATGCACATTAAAAAAAAAAAAAGAAAAAAAAAAAGGTGTGTGTCACCACGCCCAGCCATAGCCCACCTTTTCACTTAAAAAAAAAAAAAAAGATGGTGTCTATAAGCACCTAGTAATGATTATCACTACGTATTTTTCTACCTTTTTACACACCACAGCTTCATTCCGATAAATACAATATAGTGATTTCCATTTTTTTCCTAACATAAGTAATTATGAGTAACTTTACAAGTTACTTATTGTTACTTATTGTAATTACATTCCTTTTTGTCTTTAGGATTTGGTATCTGGAAGTAAAGTATAGTGGATTAAAAGCATACAATTTAAAGAATTCAGAAGGTCACTGGGGAATTAATGCCAGATTGTTCTCCAGGCGGGCTGAGCCTGGGTGTTGTTCCACTAGCAATGTCTAATAAGCCTGAAACTTGGCACTTGTGTACTTGTTTTATGAGACTATCTAGGATTAGGAGCAGCTATGATATGATCAGTGATGATAAAAATATAAAAGATCAGGGAATCTTTTCTATAATGTAATACAGTAAGAATTTTAGTTGTTAAATTTTTCTTGACAAAATATTCAGTCTGTTGGTCCATTTTTGCTTTTTATTTATCCTAGACAGTACAATGTAGATTATAAGCTGGAGACTTACCTGAAGATTGCTAGGCTGTATTTGGAGGATGATGATCCTGTTCAGGCTGAGGCTTATATAAATCGAGCATCCCTGCTTCAGAATGAATCCACCAATGAACAGTTACAAATACATTATAAGGTAACAAATGAGCTAATTTGGGAATTAATTTTGTACTGATGAGTTATATACCAAGATGTTTCAAAACATCTGATGAATGTTTATATATTTCGGAAATTTCCTTTGCCTCTTTGTGTGTACTGGCTGGTTTGGTGTCAGCTTGACACAAGCTGGAGTCATCCGAGAGGAAGGAGCCTCAGCTGAGGAATGAGATCCAGCTGTAAGGCATTTTCTCAACTAGTGATCAATGCGGGAGGGCCCAGCCCATGGTGGGTGGGGCCACACCTGGGCTGGTGGTCCTGGGTTCTATAAGAAAGCAGGCGGAGCAAGCCATGTAGAGCAAGCCAGTAAGCAGCACTCCTCCACGGCCTCTGCATCAGCTCCTGCCTCCGGGATCCTGCCCTGTTTGAGCTCCTGCCCTGACTGCCTTCCGTGATGGACCCTTTCCTCCCCGGCTTTGTCACGGTGTTTGATCTTTGTCACGGTGTTTGATCGCAGCGGTAGAGACCCTGACTAGGGCCCTTTGTCTTTCCAGCTTACCCAATTGGAGCGTTTTTCCTCCACAGGTGTGCTATGCACGTGTCCTTGATTACAGAAGAAAATTTATTGAAGCTGCCCAAAGATACAATGAACTCTCTTACAAGACAATAGTCCATGAAAGCGAAAGACTAGAAGCCTTGAAGCATGCCTTGCACTGCACCATCTTAGCATCAGCAGGTACGCTGTGAGCTGTGCTTACAGGGCAAGGGTTGTCTCCGCTCAGTGACGTTAGAAGATAACTGTTGGAATAGTTAGCAAGGGACTCTTCTTCTGGGAGTGTCTATGTACAATTAAGGTGAGTTTAAACATGTAAACAAAAACAGGAATAAAATTATTTATCTTAAAAAATTTAAAGTGAATGTAATCAGCCTGTTAACACGTGTTAAGAGATAATAGTTTATTTCTAAAATTTCGTTGAAGAGAAAAATGGTTGCTGAATTAAATGAGCACTACTGAGGAGAAATCAGAGATTAAATCTAGAGATTGGGTGAGTAAGATGACCCCTCCAATAGAGGGGCTTGCTGCCAAGCCTGGTGACCCATGGTGGAAGGAGAGAATTCACACCTGAAAGTTGTCCTCTGACCTCCACAGGTGTATCATGTCATGTATACAAAACAAAGAAATGGAATACAATCTTAAAAAAATCTTAAGTATTCTGCCTTTCAATTTTCAACCCTTTGAGCTTCAGTGTTAGACCTAACATTCATTCTTTTCCTCAGTACATAAATACTTTTACTAACGTGTGGCATATAAAGCACACAGCTTTTAAATAGAAAAGACTGTTGTGAAGGAATGTTAGTTCTAAGCCGTGGCTTTTCTAACCATTCTGAAATCCTCCAGGAACTATAATAAGTTGAGAGCTCATGACATACTTAGAACTCTGATTTATTTTCCTCTTCTGTTTTGACACAGGGTCTCTTTATTTAGTCCTTGCTGTCCTGGAACTCCCTATATAGACCAGGCTGGCCTTGAACTTACAGACATCCACCTGCTCTGCCTCCAGAGTGCTAGGATTAAGGATTAAGCCACCACTTACTTTTTCTTTCAACTAAGTATCAGTGATTATTACATGCTAGTATATAAATTCACTTTGATTTTCTATTGTTTTAATTTATCATCCAGACCTATCCAGTCTGTGACCCATAAGCTGTTTGCAGCCAAGGATAGCTATGACTGTGATCCAACATGAAATTGTAAACTCACCTAAAGTATGAGGGTTTTTTTGTTTTGTTTTTTGTAACTCAATTGCATGGTTCTCCAATGTGAACTTTGTAGTTGATAACATCATTTCACAGTGTCAAAAGGTTGGCACACCTGTGTGCAGCAGTGATTATGCACAGGGATGAGTTTATGGATAGGTTAAACTTCTAAGTCCAAAGGTACATATTCTTAATCTTTTGATAGAAAATGTATGTTGTGTTATGATAATACACTCCAAACAAAGATGTTCATGAGTAACTGATTTTTCACAGGTATTAACAGGTTTTTTTACTATTTGCCCATCTAGTGGATGAAAGATGACATTACAGTTTGGTTTTAGTTCATATTTTATTATAATGAATGCATCTTTTAATGTGTATTGAAGAAGTCATTGTTGGTTACCCTGCATATTCTCTCTCTCTTTCTCTGTCTCTCTGTCTCTGTCTCTGTCTCTGTCTCTCTCTCTCTGAGACAGAGTTTCTCTGTGTAACCCTGGCTATCTTGGAACTTACTTTGTAGACCAGGCGGGCCTCTATTGTCAATGTCTTGCCTGATCAAAGGTGTGCACCACCACACCTGGCTCCTTGCATGTCCATTGACCTTTTTTTTTCTTTTTGAGTTGTAAAAGCTCTTCACGTATGAAAGAAAATTGATAATTTTTTCCCAGTTTATTGCCTATAATGGACTTTGTGAAACCTTGCCATGCGTAAGTTTGTTATTATTTGTGCATATGTGTATGTGCACAGAGAGAGGCACACTGGGAAGGACCCGAGTGCCTCATGCATGCTAAGCACATCACAGAATCTTTTGCAGTTGCTCTGCAGCTGTCAGATGCTGGGTCAGTAGGCGCAGATGAGTTGTGCTGGGTACTCTTCCAGGCACTGTCTCGATGAGCCGTTTAAGTGTATGAAGGAAATCCAGCTTGCCAGGTGTATTGCCCAGAATCAAGGCACATTTTAATGACTTTTGAAGGCAATTGTGGGCATACTATTTTGACACTGTATTTAACATGACAAGTGCTGTAGTTTCCTGTACTTTAATTGCTGTGTGGGATCTGAGACACCACCAGTGAGCTTTGGTCTGCCTTGCACGCTCTCTCTTTCTTCCTCTTCTTTGTTTCCTTTTTTCCCCAGGAAGCATCTCCCTACTTAGACTAGGCTGAATTAAACCTGCCCCTACTCTCTGGCTCCCGAGTATGGAGGTTACAGCCATGAGCCTCACCCAGCCTTTTTGTCTCGCACTTTGAAAGCGTCTACCCTGTCAGAATTGTCTACCATTTACTAGATTTGGAAAATACTGGCTCCTTGAATTATATAAACTTCCTAATATTAATACATTTTAGTGGACATTATAAAAACCACACTTGATCTTATCAGAAAAACTTTCAAGTATAAAAAAACTATCAAGCTCATAGAAACAAGTATAAGTTTTAAATTGTACTTGAAAATTCTAATTTTCAAATACCACTGCTTGTTTCTGTTATTACAGGTTCACTTTGCTCATTTTTGCTTTGATAAGTATTTTGTGGTGCTGGGATTCAACCTAGGGCCTTGCACATAGTAGGCAAGCGCTGTTACTGAGCTGTGTCCTGCCTCCCCTACCCCCCCAGGCCTATATGTTCATTTATAAAAAAGTACCAGGTTGGGGATTTAGCTCAGTGGTAGAGCTCTTGCCTAGCAAGCGCAAGGCCCTGGGTTCGATCCTCAGCTCAAAAAAAAAAAAAAAGTACCAAGGGCTAGCAAGATGGTTCCAAAATGCAAGCCTGTGACCTAAGTTTAGTCCCCATCTAGTGGAGGAGAGAACCAAGTCCTGACAGTTATCTTCTGACCTCCACATTTGTGTGCTGTGGCGCACTCATGCTCACTCAGAATCTCTCTCTCTCTCTCTCTCTCTCTCTCACACACACACACACATGCACGCACGCACGCACGCAAACACCCCTGACTAGTCATAACTTGTCCCTCAGTTATTTCAGGTGATCTGTGCAATAAGAGTGCTAAGCTTTCAGTGCCTCTCTGGGACAGCTGTTGTACACGCAGAACTGCCTGATGGACATTTCCTATTTTGTCAAACAAAATAGGAGAAAGACATGTTCCCATTGGGTACAGTGGTGGGATCCCACAGATGGAGACAAGAGGATTATAAATTTGAGGCCAGCCTACATGCAAAACTGTCCCAAATAAATTAATAACTAATAAGAGGACATCTGGCAAAATTATAGGCATGTACTACACGCCTGGTTTGTGCAGTTCTGGCCTTAAACTTGGGTGCGCATGACAGGCAAGCTCTCTACCAACTGAGCTACATTCCCAGCCCTGAGTCTTTCTTAGATATTTGAGATTGTTTTTATTCACTGATGGTGTTACAATTGTTATTTGTTTGATTGACATAGGGTCTCTCTGTGTATCCCTGGCTGTCCTGGAGCCTGATGTGTAGACCGTGCTGACCTTGAACTCTCAGAGGTTCTTCTGCCTCCTGAATTGTTATACTTTTCGATGCTCCACTGTCCCAATATGACTTGGACATGTTTCTATTAGTCTCAATATTTCCCTACATTCTAACATAAAAGAGAACCTTACTATACATTAGGAATATGTTCAGTTCCCAGCACTGGAAAACAAAACAAAAAAATACGTTAAAAATCATGCCTTAAGATCTATTTTATAAATATTTTTATTTCTTTTAATAGAATACTATCTTAGTTAGGATTCCCTTTTTTTCTCATTTATTTTATTTAACGTGTATGAGTGTTTTTCTTGCATGTACGCCTGTATACTGCATATATGCTTTGTGTGTGCAGAGGCCAGAAGCGGGTACCTGAACTCCTGGAACTGGATTTAATAGGCTTTTGTTACCTGCTGTGTAGGTGCTGAGAATATAACCAGGGTCTTCTAGAAGAGCAGCCGGTGTGCTTAACCGCTGGCCCATCTCTCCAGCCCCTTAATTAGGATTTCTTGCTGTAATAAAACACCAGGGCCAAAAGCAACTTGAGGAGGAAGGTTTATTTTGTTTATATATCCAGATCCTAGTCCATTGAGAGAAGCCAAGGCAGGAACCTGGAGACCAGGAACTGAAGCAGAGGCCATGGAGGAAGCTGCTTACTGGCTTGTTCCCATTGCTCACTCAGCCTGCTTTCTTTTTTTTTTTTTTTTTTTGTTTTTCGAGACAGGGTTTCTCTGTGTAGCTTTGCACCTTTCCTGGAACTCACTTGGTAGCCCAGGCTGGCCTCGAACTCACAGAGATCTGCCTGGCTCTGCCTCCCGCTGGGATTAAAGGCGTGTACCACCACTGCCCGGCCAGCCTGCTTTCTTATACTTATACCATCCAGGATGACCAGCCCAGGGGTGGCCCCATCCACAGTGAGCTGGGCCCTCCTACCATTAATCGCTCGCTATCAAGAAAATGTCTCCAGAGAGTTGCCCACAGGACTGTCTAGTGGGGCATTTTCTCAGTTGAGGTTTCTCCTTCCTAAATGACTGTAGCTTGTGTCAAGTTGGTATAGAACTAGCCAGGACAAATATCAAGATTTAGACACCAGGATGCTACTAGGGGTCCTTGTGGCTGCATTCTTATTCTATAAACCTAGAGTTATATTTTAAAGGGACGGGTTTATTGACAGTACTGTTTCTGATCACTTGGTACTTTAGTCATCAGTTGTATAAAGATCCTTAAATGTATAAATTGAAATGGAATATTGTTTCTTAGCAGAGAAGAATTTGTTGTTGTTGTTTCTGGAACAAGATTTTATGCTGCGGGCTGCAGGAATATATCATAAGAACTCAGCTGGTTATGGCAAAGTCACTACCTGGAGGGATCAAGGATTTCCTCCAGAAGAAGCCAAATTCCAAGAAGCTTTTCGTGTTACTTGGCTTGTTATATATTAGCTGTCTTCTATTATGAAAATCATGTGTGCCTTCATAGTTTTCCCAGTTGACTTTTCCCTAAGAAGGGCTAACAGTGTGGACTGATCACTCTCTGGACATACACATTCCAGGTATTTGGAGAACAGCCTCAGGAAAGGCTTTCTCTGAATTCAGATATCTCCCTTTGCCACTTTCAAGGACTAGCAGTAATAACAGTCCACATGCAAGTCTCCTGTTTTAAGATAAATTCCACAAAGAGACACCAGATGGAGGATGGTACCTTATCAGAGATACCTCTGTACTCTAAGAACCGGCTTAAGCATCCAGGCTAACTGTTTGAGAAAGCCTGGCAGATGTGCCAATTAAGCTTTACTTCCTCCTTTAACTATCACCAGAGGCACACTTTCCCCCACCCTGCAGATAAACGGCAGATAGCTGGGACAGATAGCAGCCATAGGAAAAAAGAAGACCGTTTTTTTTTCTCCCATTGACCTAGCAACTTATAGATTCTTAAAATTTTCTACCAATCATGTTTGGGTTATAGTTGAGCACATAAGATCCCTCTTCTTAGATATTACCCAAATTTAGCCTTTAGTTAATTCATTCCCCATTGGTCACTTCCCTTTGGGGTTGCAAATGATAATTAATGGTTATTGCCCCTCTATATGAATCTTACCACCCCTCTGTTTGACCCTGGAAGCCTGGCTTTGCAGTGCAAAGGGAATACTGCTTGTAAGTGTATATATACCAGGACTCCCAGAGTATGGGAGGACGGAGAAGAGAAAAGAGAATGGAAGAACTAGATGGATAAGAACTTGAGAGCAACAAACTGAGATGGGGAAGAACTAGATTGAAGGGCTAGAAGAGAGTACTAGAGGAACGAGATGGAAGATGAGGAAGAGCCAGATGGGGAAGTACTAGCTGGGTAAGAACAAGAAGAAAAGGACCTAGATGAGGCAGAATTAAGACGAGAGAATTAAGATAGAACTTAGAGGGAGCAGTAGATAAGTATAGAGAGAAATCAGGCAAGAAAGGAGCTAGGCACGAGAACAGAACTGAAGCTGTGTATGTAGGATGTTATGCCAGAGGAATTAAAGCAAGTGGACTATGGAGCTCGGTGTACTGAGATTCTATTTCCCGAAAATAGTCCTCGCCGCTAGTAGTTCTCTTTCCTGAGCCCCTGGGATGTGTAATATTAAGGCTGGTCCCTCCAATATTATACAAGAATCTTAGTGTTCAGCTTGGCTGGCCAGAACTTGCTATGTAGTTCAGACTGCTTCTGGAGTTACAGAAGGGTGTTCCGTACTGGGCGTATATAGTTTTTATGTGAATATTCAGTTATCCTCATTTATTTGTGGTCTTTTGTTGGTGAACATATCTATTCATCAACATTTTTTTTACTTTTTTAAAGATTTATTTATTTATTTATTTATTTGGTATGCAGAAGAGGGTGCCAGATCTCATTCAGATGGTTGTGAGCTACCATGTGGGTGCTGGGAATTGAACTCAGGACCTCTGGAAGGGCAGTCGGTGCTCTTAACCTCTGAGCCATCTCTCCAGCCCCATTAACATTTATTTTTAACCCAAACTCTTCAGCTTTTTTTAAAAATCATTTTCAGATATGTGCAGAGTAAGTAGCAAAATCTGAGTTATCCAATTCTTGTTTCCAGCTGAGAGTGATCTTGTAGTAGCTCAGCTTTTGAACTGTAAACAAGTGTCCTTCTTGTGGGCTAATAGGGGTTTCATTTTCTATAGTTTTGTGCCCTTTGGTGATTTTGCTGTTTAAAATGATCCCCTGACATACTTCTGGATATTCTCTAGTGTTTTGGTGTGTGCGTAGGTAGGTGTGTGTGTGTGTGTGTGTGTGTGTGTGTGTGTGTGTGTAGGGGTGTGTAGGGGTGTGTAGGGGTGTGTAGGGGTGTGCAGTGGTGTAGGTGTTGGTGGGAACTAGAGGTAGACAGAGATCTTGCTGTGTAGTCTTGGCTGACCTGTGGCCCCTGGCCTTCAACTTCTGGCAATCCTCTTCCAAGTGCTGGGATTGCAGGCGTGCACTACTATGCCCTCTAGTGTTCGTAAAGATAGGCAGTCTGATGTGGAGATTTTGTATGACAAAATAGTGTCATGTAAACTTTATTTTGGCAGAATTAGTGTCAGCTGTGAGTTCAAGGCTAATGAATTAACAGTATATGTTAAGTAAGATTCTAAACAGAAACATATGAAACAAAGTTGCAGATGGATTAAGGTTGACAAAAAATTACCTATGGGCTTAGAAGAACCTGATTCTGTATCTCCCATAGAAGCAGCAGCTGAACATTAACTAAGTGGTGACTTTCCTAGAACATTCTATATATTATACTATATATCTGTTAATGGGGATTGTATTTTAGTAGGTAGAAGTGGGGTCATAGAATGTGATCGTTTTTTGTCATTGAAGAAACAGAGAATATTTGACACTCTTGTGTTTCCCCTAGGACAGCAACGTTCTCGGATGCTCGCTACTCTTTTTAAGGATGAACGGTGTCAGCAACTTGCTGCATATGGGATTCTCGAGAAAATGTACCTAGATAGAATCATCAGAGGGAACCAGCTTCAGGAGTTTGCTGCAATGCTGATGCCTCACCAAAAAGCAACTACAGCCGACGGTAATGATTGCGTCTTCCGTGTGTGTGGCGGTGAATATTTAGGTGCAGACTAGTAGGAAGTATGTTAGATTAGTATCTTCAAGTCATATTTCCTGATTCATACAAAGAGGACTGTTGACAAATGAGGAATGTTAAACACAGACATAAGTTTGTGGTATATTCTAAAATAGTCCCTATTAGAGAGCATTTTGTGAAATAATGCTTTTTCTTTTTTTATCTTTTTTTTTTAACTTGTGAAAACTGAAAAATTATAGAGAATATCTATGGCCCCTGGATTTTAAAAAGCTTAAGCCACTAGTAAATAGCATTAAATAACAGATGTAATAGAGCATAATTATCCATTCTTGATTAAGAGCAAAATTTAGCTCAGTGGCTTGCCTAAGGTTCATCAGAGTTCACTAATCAGAATAGAGTTCCTTTGTATTTTCTGCTTAAATGATGTGTTTACTTAAATCGGAATGTCTTTGCCAGAAAAAATTTTTTTAATATTTTCTTCATAATATTAATTATTTTATGTACCTTTGTCTACAGCTGTTTTAAAGTACTTGCTATAGTGACCATGATACTAAACATATAGATGTAAACATGGAGAAGCATGCAAAGAACAGTTTCAACATGCATGTCAGCTAGACCCACTTGGACTCACTGTCACCCTGTACCAAAGAGAAATTAGTTGTGAGGAGTCATTTATACTGGGGCTAGCGGAAAGGTGACATTTTATCCAGTCTTAACTGCTTGGAGCTGAGCCAGATGAGTGACCTGTTGCATTTTCTGTATTTGATTATACTTTAAGAAGCACTCAGGTGTTCCCCATCTTTCTACTTGAAGACATTTCTTTTAATGACTTTTGTAAGGTTTTTTTTGTTGTTGTTGTTATTTATGTGTATATGTGTGTGTCAGTTGAATATATGTCTGGTTCGTGGAGACATCCTGGAAGGCCAGAAGATAATGTTGTCAGCTAGTGTTAGAAGCCATTGTAATCGACCCGCTGTGGTTGCCAGGAAACTCAAACTCAGGTCCTTAACATACTGTGTTGTATCTTTCACCCCAAGAATTTGTTTTTCATGCAGTTTTCTCTATGTGGAATCTCAGAAAAATTCTTTTATGGCTGTAGGATTATTCTGGTTCTTCTAAGCAACTAGCTTTTATCTTAGTCAAACACATTGTGGATTGATAAATTCTCTTATTTTGCTTTGCTTCAAGAAATACTAAAATTAGCCGGGCGGTGGTGGCATACGCCTTTAACCCCAGCACTCGGGAGGCAGAGCCAGGCGGATCTCTAATGAGTTCGAGGCCAGCCTGGTCTCCAAAGCAAGTTCTAGGAAAGGTGCAAAGCTACACAGAGAAACCCTGTCTTGAAAAACCAAAAAAAAAAAAAAAAACCAAAAAAAAGAAAGAATATTAAAATTAAATTTGTAGCCCAACTATGAGTAATATGTATGTGCTTTAATTGAAGTTATTCCTTCTGTTTTGATTGGGCTTTTAACCCTCTGTATATTCTAAGCAGCCATGATTTCTTTTAAAAAATGCCTGATATATAAATTGATTAAAAGCTAGGTAGAAAGTTTTCAGAATTAACATAGTTGATCTTTGGATTTGAATTTGAGCTTTCTTGTCATAAAAGGTAAGTGGGTTTCTGTTGCTGTGAAGAGACAACACTCTTATAAAGGAAAACATTTAATCAGGGCTCACTTACAGTTCAGAGGTTCAGTCCATTATCATCATGGTGGGGAACACGGCAGTGTGCAGTCAGACATGGTGCTGGAGAAGGAGCCGAGAGTTCTACATCTTAATCCATAGGCACCAGAAGGAGACTGTCACCCTGGGCATGGCTTGAGCACATAAGAGACCACAAAAGCCCCCTCCCACAGTGACACACTTGCTCCAACAAGGCCATACCTCCTAATAGTGTCATTCCCCATGGGCCAAGCATTCAAACACCTGAGTTTATGGAGGCCAATCCTATTCAAACCCCATGGTATACTCAAATATCCCTGAAGAGCAGCGACTCTTGGGTCTGTGCAGGGGAGAAGATGCTTATCTGGCTTTCTATCTGAACCATCCTTTTAACTGCCTTTCATGGACATTTCCATTTATTCTCTCTCTCTCTCTCTCTCTCTCTCTCTCTCTCTCTCTCTCTCTCTCTCACATCATGTAGCATTACTACCAATATAGTTTTGCCCTATAGATTTGTCTGTTCTGGACATTTCATATTAATGGAATCATAATAATATTATTATGGCCTTTCATTATTGGCATCTCTCATTTAGTGTAATGACTCACTCATCCATGTTATGAGATTTTGTGTCTTTTTATTGCCAGATAATATTCTATTATGTGGATTGCCATTTTACTTATTTGTGGGCTGATGGACAGGAAGATTGTTTCCACTTTGGGGCTATTGTGTTCAAGGTTTTTGTTTTTTGGTTAGTTAGTTTGTGTGTGTGTGTGTGTGTGTGTGTGTGTACACGTACAGTCTTCTCTTGTTCCACTGTCTGTCCCTCCTTCCCTTTCTTTTGGGCTTGGGATTGATTTCGTGGCCTTCACTGCAAACATTTTACTACTGTACCAGTCTACATCCCCAGCCTTGGCTTAATCATTTTTTGTCTTTTGTCTTCCTTTCCTCCTTTCTTTATTGTGACAGGGATGGTGGGCAAGTGTAAGAAAGGGTTTTGTAGACTGCTTCCCTGGAGGTCTCTGAATATCCCTGCTGTAGCTCCTGATCTGTAGTAAATGTTCAACAAAGACACAAAAGCTGAGTGAGCCAGGAAGGCAGGCGGGGCTGAGGCCAGGGTTTCACAAGGCACTAGAGAACCCTAACTTAAAGTGGGGTTCTCTTCCTGAGCTCTGGGCAAAAGTAGCTGATCCTGCCTCTGGGACAAGTCTCACATTACCTCACAGTAAGATGCTTATGGTGACCAAAAGAACGCGATGAGGGCTGGAAAGATGCCGCCTCAGCAATTAGGAGTGTGCACTGCCCTTCTCAAGGACATCTTACACCGCCTGTAATTCAGCCACCCCCCAATACACAAAGTAAAGATGAGAATGAACCTTAAAAAACTGTGGCTCCCAGAGCACGTTGCAAGATTGTCATCCTGCTGTCTGCTAATAAAAGCGTGTGCTTAAAGCAGAACAAGAAAAGGTGATAGACTGTCAGCTAGAAGCAAAACCCAGTGCAAAGGGCTCAGTCCGTCCTTGGTAGTTACTCTTCACTCACTGTATTACTTTCCTCAACGTAATACCTGACCAAAGCAGCTGAAGACAGGAAGGAGAATACAGACCACCATAGTGTGCAAGGCATGATGGCAGGCCTGGGAGATGGCTGGTCACCTAGGGTCGACAGTAAGGGCGCTCTGCTGGCTTTCTGCTTTTCATTCAGTCCAGGCCCCAGCCTAGGGGAATGGTGTGCCCACTTTCAGGGCGGTCCTTCACTCAGTTAAACCTATCTGGAAACACCCTCACAGACACGCCCAGAGGTGTGTTTCCATATGTGATTGGCTATTGAAGATTAGCTGTCACACTGATTTTCTAAATACTGTATTTTATTTAATTGTATATAAACTAAAATGGTAAATGTACCCTGGCATATTGGTGCTTGCCTTTAATCTTAGCACATGGGAGGCAGAGGCAGGCAGATCTCTGAGTTTGAAACTATCCTGGTCTATAGAGTGAGTTCCAGGATAGCCAGGGCTACACAGAGAAACCCCAACAGGGAAAACAATAATAATAATAACAATAATAATAATAATAATAATAATTATTATTATTATATCAAATGTAAAATTTAGTAATGTCTTGATCAGAGGAGTGACTGACTTTAATGCTTTATTATATGCCTAGAAATTAAAAAAATAAAGGTATATCTTATTAAATGTTTGAAACTATTTTATGCTTTAAAGAGTTTATTTATGTTTATTTAAGGTTCCAGCATCTTGGACAGAGCTGTTATTGAGCATAATTTGTTGTCAGCAAGCAAATTATATAACAATATCACCTTTGAAGAACTTGGAGCGCTTTTAGAGATCCCCGCAGCTAAGGTATTTTATTAATTTAATACTTTATAACAGGGAATTGAAACCCAAAACTATTGAAGTAATGGAAAAAATGCATAATTGATAACGTTCGCCAGCACAACAGAAGCTACGTGTTTAAAGCCCGGTAAGTAGAAGAGACTGTTTAAATGGTGAAGTACTGTTGTCATGAACTTAGTGGTGTTAGCGTTCAGACTGTGTCTTATGATAGTTACTTAGAATGGAAATCTTAGATGTTCATAAGGACATCTTCTTTCTGAAGTGTGAGATGGAGATGGTGCATCCTTGTTTCTCTGCCCTAGATTGACTCTCACCCCAGGATGTTCTATGGTGACTTCTGCATTTGGCTTAATTTAAGGAGCTGACTGACCTACTAGGGAATCTTATTTCATTTTTTGGATTTGGTTGGTCATAAACCCCTACACAGTACCAAATGTTTTTATAGTGTTATTGTTTATGAAACATCATCTTAATTTCAAATAATACTGAGAGTAAAGTCATGCAGTTTATTTAATTGGGAAGTTTTAATTTAGGATTTTCTTTTTTCTTTTTCTCTTGAGACAGGATCTCATGCAGCCTAGACTGGTCTCAAACTCAGTAAGAGGCTGAAGCCAAGGATGACCTTAAACTCTGGATCCTCCTGCCTCTACCTCCCAATTACTGAGATTACAGGTGTGTGTTTACCAGGCTTAATTTAGGATTTTCTGACAATTCTTTGCATGTACAGATTTGGTAATGAAAGTGGATTGATTTGGGAACTGAGACTACAGTTACCATTTAAAAGATGTTTTCTTAGCCAAGAATGGTAGCTCACACCTATAATCTCAGCACTTTAGAGACTGAGGTAGGAAAATGGCTACAGAGCAAGACAAACACAGCTCAGGGTTGGTGGGATGGTTCTTGTGGAGACTAGGGGAAGTGAATATATTGTTAGTAATAGATTATAATCAGTCAGTAGGATGATGCAGTATTGATTGTGAAGATGTCTGTAAAAGATGAGCAAGTCAGGGGCCGGAGAGATGGCTCATCAGTTAAGAGCACTGGCTTTTCTTGCAGAGGATCTGGTTTGATTCCCAGGACCCATACAGTGGCAAACAAGCCTCTGTAACTCCAGTTCCAGGGAATCCTACGCCCTCTCCTGGCCTCTTGCAGCAGGCGTGCGTGCATGCATGTGGTGAACAGACATTCATTCAGGCAAAACATCCATACACATTTGCAAACCAAACAAAACAAAATGACCAGTCACAATCTAATCTAATCTGCTCATGTGTACTAAACATTAACTGTGGCAATGGGAGTTGGCTTTAGAGCATTTTGCTTTTGCCTCTCTATCATTTATTTATTTGTTTGTTTGTTTGTTTATGTATTTATTTTTCGTCTTTCTTTTTCCAGAGCTGAGGACTGAACCCAGGGCCTTGCGCTTGGTAGACAAGTGCTCTACCACTGAGCTAAAACCCCAACCCGCCTCTCTAGCTTTTAAAAGCCTCTTCATTTCCTTTGTGAATATGAACATCTGTATCTTTGTTTGGTTCTTGGGCTTTTTAAACTACAGCTGAATATGGGACATCTTATGATCGAAGGACTCAGGAGGAGGAGGCAGGAAGGTAGCAAGCTTGTCTTGGCTACATAGACCAAAAACCAAAGTGTTGTGTAATGAATACACAGAAATCGATATAAGAAAAACAAAATTTTCTGTTCCCCCCAGAACTGAAGGCAATTTTATTACTATTTATTTTAGGATGTTTAATTATTTTATATTATGTGTATGGATTTTTTAAGATTTATTATTTTTATTTATATGTATGCTCTGCGTATGTTTGTGTGCACTCAAGAAAGCCAAAAGAGGACTTCAGATATACTGGAGTTAGAATTACAGTCAGTTGTGAGCCACTGATGTGGATGCTGGGAACTGAACTCAGATCCTCTCTCAGAGAGGTGCACACTCTTCACCATTGACCGTCTCTCAAGCCCCGTGTATATGAGTGTTTTACCTGCATGTATGTCTCTGCACCACATGTATGCTGTTGCTTATAGAAGCCAGAAGGGGGTGTGGGATCCCCTGGGACTGGATTTAGGGACTGTTGTGAACTGCCATGTGGGAATCAAACCACAGTGCTCCGGAAAAACAGCCAGTGCTCTCAACCACTAAGCTCGTTTGTGTAGTGCTTTGAAGGCAGCAGTGGGCAAAGGCAGTAGCAGAACTGTGTACCTGCAACTTTAAACTTTTTTTTTTTTTAATCTTTTTAAGATTTGGATTTCAGTGAAATTTTCAGGCTGGTTTTGCAGTTCTGTTTGTAGAGTGTCTGCTTAGCATACACAAGACTCTGGAGTCATTCCTACCTGCATAAATTAGACAGATGGTACACTCCTGTAATCCTAGCACTTGAGTAGTGGAGGCAGGAGGATTAGAAGTTCAAGTTCATCCTCAGCTACATAGCAACTTGAGGTCAGCCTGGGGTTTATGAGACTCTTCTTTAAAAAAAAAAAAAAAAGAAGAAGAAAATAAAATTTGATATTTTGATTTTAAGTAGAGGAGAAAGTTGGTTTAAAAAAAAATGGCTAGAATCTTGTCCAGCAAAAGTCTGACATATCTCCATTCTCTGCACTTGAGAGGCTGATGCCAGAGGATCATGAGTTCTAGGTCAGCCAGGCTCTATAGTGAGACCTTGTTTCCAAAACAGATAGACAACCCCCAACAAAATGAAATAGGTCCCATTTAACTTAAACAATGGGGTAAGAAACTAGAAATACAATACATGTTCCTCAGCAAATGACAGGTAAGCACATAGTGACGGGGAGTTAAGCCAAAGGCTTTCACTTGATTATATGTGAATGATTGTTATATGTGATATCTCAGTTTCTGAGAGATTGTTCTGTTTCTGTTTTTAATAGGCAGAAAAGATAGCATCTCAAATGATAACAGAAGGACGTATGAATGGATTTATTGACCAGATTGATGGAATAGTTCATTTTGAAAGTAAGAAGTTTTGTGCATTCTCATTACAGTGAAATGACAATGAGCTGTTATGTTTGTGATTCAAATATGTTGACTTGTTTTTGACCCAGAAATCTATTACTCAGTGAGCTTATTTCCAAAAGAAATAATTTAAAACAATTTTGTATTTATAAATATATTTATCTCGACATTTCTAAGCCAAGAAAAATTTAACTGAGATTGTATCTGGCCTTTGTTGAACTCAAACCATGTGTGGCGCTAATGTGGGTAGGCAGGGACGTGGACCTTGGACTTCCAGCTCTTATTCCCACTTTACATCTGGGGCCAGGATATCATTCATTTGTGAAGTTTTCATTTGAAAGACCTTCCTCAGCACAGATGTGTGTGGTCAGGTGTGGTCACTGGTAGTGACTCTGTTTTCTGTACAACTCCTCCTTGACCCATGAGGGCTGCTAGTGTGATGATCTCTACTTCCTTCGTTTTTTTGTTTTTGTTTTTTCTTCGAGACAAGGTTTTTCTGTGTAGTTCTGGTGCCTGTCCTGGAACTCGCTCTGTAGACCAGGCTGGCCTTGAACTCACAGAGATCCTCCTTCCTCTGCCTCCTGAGTGCTGGGATTAAAGGCGTGCGTCACCACCGCCCGGCCCTCTACTTCCTTCTAGTCATTGCTTGTAGCTAGAAGTTTTCCTGTGTCCTGCCCAGTCCCATAGCCACTCAGTTCCAAGTAAACACACAGAGGCTTATATTAACTACAAACTGTATGGCCTATGGCTCAGGCTCATTATTAACTAGCCTTTATAACTTAATTGAACCCATTTCTATTAATCTATATTTTGCCACATGGCTTCATGGCATTACCTGTTCTCTCACATCTTGCTTCTCATGGTGGCTCGCAGCTTCTGCCTGACTCCACCCTTTTTCCTTTCTGTCTTTAGTTTGAATGTCCCGCCTAACCTTATCCTGCCTGGCCATTGGCCAAACAGCCTTATTACCAACCAATGAGAGCAACACACATTCACAGCATACAGAAGGACACCCCACAGCAAGTACTGGCCTTTCTGCCTTCTCTGTCTGATTAGGTTGGAGCCTGTGATCCCCTTGTTCAGTTCGGTTTTCACTGGTTCCCTAGGACATTTAACTTGCCTATTGACTTTTTTTTAAAAAAAAAATTACTTTTACTTTTGAGATTATAATATAATTACAACATTTCCCCTTCCCTCTCCTCCCCCCACATCCTTTCATATACTCTCTGTGTTCTTTCAAGTTCATGCCTTCTTTTTTTATTAATTGCTGTGATGTGTGTGTATGGAAATGCAGATACATATATATTTCTAAATATAGTCTGCTCAGTCATAAAATGTTGCTTGTGTATATGTTTGTTTGGGGCTGACCTTTGGTATTAGATAACCAATTGGTGTGCTCTTCCCCATGAAGGCTGGTTCTCCAGCTCTAGCATTCTTCAGACGCCTGTGGGACACCAGTGGAACTTACTGACCTTTTATTCTAGCTGTCCAGTGAAACCCTCCTTGTCATTCATGTTCTCAGTTAAGCTAGTCAGTTCGCTGGTGGAGAGGCAGAACCAGACAGATGCCGCTGTAAACTGAAGAAGTGTTTAGCCCCATCCACCTTCCCCTGTCCCTAGGGCCGCTTCTCTGACCTGCTCTTCACACACGTACCAAAAAGGACTGTTTTCGAAGACTGAAATTAACACCTTGTTTCCAGCTTTTTACATTTCTGCTGACCCCTTTCCATCGTATTTAAACACACAGGGGTCTCCCACGTAGGCAAGGGTCCTTTTCTTTTCTTCTGAAGTAGGGTCTGCAACCTTGTAGCCCACACTGACTTAAACTCAGTGTGTAGCCCAGGCTGGCCTCAGACTTGTGGAGCTCCTCCCATCCCAGCTTCCTTTGTTGATCACAACCCCTTTGAACACAGCCGCACAACCACTGCGTCCTGACACTGTTGACTCTCCTCTGTTCTGCTCCCACGTTCTTCCCTGTGTGTCCAGCTTCCTTTGCAGTCATCTCTATGGAGTCTGCTGATGCCTTTAGATTTAACATCAGGGGCTTGTGGCTTAATCCCGGGCCTTTTCCTGCTCTCAGCACTGGGTCTCTGTGGGTGACCTCTTCCCTTTGGTTCTGTTAGCTTATCTGTGTGGAAATGGCTGGATTTAACATGGACCAGTCTCCCCTCATTGTCCACCCCACAGCTCTAGTTCACTCTTAAGGTGTCTGTACCAGATTGCCTAACAGGTATTTAGGATGGACACATGTCCAGAATAGCTAGCCGTTAAAGCTGCATGTTCACTTTTTCTCCGATTTCTAACTCTCTCATCTTCCCTACCCTATAAATTATAACTCCTAGAGCAGTCAGGAGTCCATGTACTTTCCTTTATTTTCAAAAATTTAAATGTAGCTGGGCATGGTGGTGCATGCCTTTAATCCCAGCACTTGGGAGGCAGAGGCAGGTAAATCTCTGTGGAGTTCAAAGCCAGCCTGGTCTATAAAATGAGTTCCGGACAGCCAAGGCTGCACAGAGAAACCCTGTCTCAAAAACAAAAAAAAAAAGTTAAATGTAATTATTACTATTATTATTATTATTATTATTATTATTATTATTATTATTATTTGTGTGTGTGTGTGCACACACACGCGCGCGCCAGAGCTACACAAAGAAACCCTGTCCCAAAACAAAACAACCACCCTCTCTAGCTGCCATCTTTGTCTCATGTCTCAGTTTGCATCAGCAATGTTAATGGGTGATCTTCCTACCTCTGCACACTAGGTGTAACTTTAAATCATGTTCTCCTATGTCACCCTGAATTTCTCCTAGGATAATCTTATTTTTAACTGTGGAGCTATCTGGACATGTGTATCTGCTCACAAACCAGGCTCCCTGGGTAGGCATTTAAGTCTGTCTTATTTTCCATTGTCCCAATAGTCAGTGCCCTGCTCCTTGGGAATAAGGGATAAGCAGAACATATAATGAGTGATAGGACAAAGGTGTCACCAAGAGAAAAGACGATGCACATCTGTTTATATTGGGTTAGAACCAGGGAGATGGCTCAGTAGGTTAAGTGCTTACAATGCAGGCTTGAGGACCTGAGTTTAACTCCAGCACCCATAAAAAGAGAAGCATGGCAGCCATACACCTGTAATCCAGTGCTGGCAGGGGTGGCACTTAGTTATAGACAGTCTTGCTACATCAGCTCCTGTCTCAAAAAGGTGGAGAGGCTAGTGAGATTGTTGGTGGGTAAGGAATTTGCTGTGCAAGCCTGGAGACTAGTTCATTCCTAGACCTGCACACAGCTGGAAGGAGAGAAAACTCCACAGAGCTATTCTCTGTGGCATCTGCCCTGCCTCATTCATCATACACTTGCATGTGCTTGTATGCCCACCCGTGCACACACACATACACACATAAATTTACTTAAATTGAGCAAGGGAATCTCTCTCTTTTAAGATTTATTTTTATGTGAATTGGTGTTTTGCCTTCATGCATGTTTCTGTACCCTGAGTGCCTGGTAGAGGTCAGAAGATGGCAGCTCTTACAACCAGAATTTCGGACAGTAGTGAGCTGCCATATGAGTGCTAGGATTCAAACCCAGGTCCTCTGGAAGAGCAGGTAATGCTCTTAACCACTGAGCCATCTCAGTAGCCACAAATAAATTTTAAGAACTGAAAAAATAAGGTGGAGAGCATAGAAGACATCCTCCACTCATACCCCTGTGTGTATACTCCCACACATGAACACAAATGTGAACATGTCCACATTTATGCATCACACTCACAAACAAAATCTAGATCAAGCTAATAAGTGCAGAATTTTTTAGTTGTTAAGATGAAAACTGATAAAACACATTCAGCACAGGCTAAACAGAATGACAAGGGGAAGCCAGCCCACAGTCTGCATCCCCGCCGCACCCCTCTGGGCCTGAGGTAACTGAGCACCTCTGCCAGCCGTGCGGTCTGTAGATGTTAGTGAAGATTTGTAGGAAAGAGAGGTTTTTAAAGTAGGAGTGTGGGATGTATTTTCTTTTCTTTCTTTTTTTTTTTGTTCTTTTTTTTGTGGGATGTATTTTAAAGTGCAGTTGCCTTTTCATTCACTGGACTGCGGGCACTTTCAAATCAGGAAGCAGCAATCTGATTTGTTTACAGCTGAATAAAAACATGGAGTTCACCACCCTGAGTGGTTTGTCGTGTACATATCTATATAGTAGCATGCTTGTTTCTATAGAGCAGTCTTGAAAGTAGTATGTTTGCACTGGAGGGTGTGTATGTGATTGATTGATTTGGAAGTTTTTCTGTTTTCAGAAGAGGTGGCTCTTGAGGATTTCAACAAAGTTAGAAAACAAATCTTTTTTTTTTTTCAAGGCAAGGTTTCTCTGTGTAGCCCTGGCTGTTCTGGAACTCATGCTATATAGACTAGGCTAGACTCTAATTCAGAGATCTGCCTGCCTTTGCCTCCTGAGTGCTGGGATTAAAGTGTGTGCCACTATATCCAGCTTAATTAAGTTATCATCATCATCATCATCATCATCATTATCATTGTAGCTGAAGTTTCTCCAGTCCTGCCTGGCCCACGGTCAGGACAACTCTCTCTCACCCACCAGTCCTGCAGCCGCTCAGACCCAACTCTGAGTAAACACACAGAGACTTTTATTGCTTACAAACTGTATGGCCCTGGCAGGCTTCTTACTATCTAATTCTTACATCTTAAATTAAATTTTTCTTTTTAAAGATTTATTTATTTATTATGTATACAGTGAGTGTTCAGCCTGCAGGCCAGAAGAGGGCACCAGATCTCTCATTGTAGATGGTTGTGAGCCACCATGTGGTTGCTGGGAATCGAACTCAGGTCCTCTGGAAGAACAGCCAGTGCTCTTAACCTCTGAGCCATCTTCTTTTTTTTGTCAAAAAGGAAGGTTTTTAACTTTCACATAGTAAAATTACATATAACAAAACAATTATCAAGCAAGAATTACAGTTACAATATCTAGTCTATTTATAATAATTAGTCTACTTGTATTTGGCAAAATTAAAGAAGATATCCTATTTATCTTATATTGTGAGTCTAAGGTTTCATATGTAACTTATCTTTTATCATAACTATGGGAAATTATAGCTGTCTAGTCTTCAACTACATCAAAGATCTCAGAAGGATATAATATTACTTGAAAAATGGGAGGACACAAGCAACTTGCGACAGTAGACAGAGACAGCTGGAAGCCTGGACTGTCATCCAAAGGTCTTTTGTAAAGTGGGGCATCTGTCTTCAGCCCACAGGGCTAGAGTCTCTCGGCCACTTCTCTCTGTGTCCTGTAGAATGTCTGGCAGTTTCCTCTGCGAAGCAGGAACCTGAAGGACCATTTTGCCAAGCAAAATTCAGTGGCCACCTTCCTATGTGTCCTGCATGTCCAGTTGAGCAAGCAGTTCAGGCAAAAACAGTTTCTTGCCCAAATGGCTATTTTTGCCAAGAAGAAGATAAACTCCATATAGAGTGTCATTGATGCCCATCCTCCTCTCTGAAGTAAGTCAGTGATGCCAGGAGCAGACATGTCTCACTGTCCAGAAAGTCTAAATTTTTAAACATTTTAAATGCCATATTCTGTAGGTCTTTAAAGTATTTGGAGATTACCTACCTAATTGAATTATATCTATGTATACCTAGAACACTTAACATGGCTATAAGTTTGACTATCATAGAAGACTAATTGTTAATCTGTATTTCTTAATTATCCATTACAATCTAAATGAGTTACATAAACATAATACCTCAGACAAGAATAGAAATATATATACAGTATAACAAAATTAAGTTTAAACTTGTATCAATAAACTAAAATCCATAGCAATGTAAAACATATTAAGCAAGTTGATCTTTAAAAAGTAGATTCAATCATCTACCCTTTCATCCTATCATATCTATATCATATCCCCTTTTCTTCTTTAGAAAGATTGCATTTATAATCAACCTGATTTAAATAAAAATATTGGTTTTTCTCTGTCTCTCACCAGAATTATCATCATCGTCATCATCTTCATTATTTTGAGACAGGGTCTCTCTCTGTCGCTGTCCTAGAACTCACTGTGTAGATCAGGTTCAGGCTGGCCTTCAACTTAAATTATTTTTATGTGTGTGGGTCTTTAAACTTCATGTGTATATGTAAGAAAAGGTGCTGGATCCCCTAGAACTGGAGTTACAGATGTTGTGAAACAACTTGTCAGTGCTGAAGATTGAACCCGGGGTCTCTGGAAGAGTAGCCAGTGCTCTTAACTGCTGAATCTCCCCAGCCCCCAGTCTGTGCTCTTTTTAAATGTTATTTTAAATGAGACTTCTCCCAAGTTTTTCATTTCTGACTATTGCTCATGTAAAAAAAAAGTTGTAGATTCAAGATACTGTTTTGAGTAGATTTTACTTTTATGTTCTTTTCCTGCTGTGTTTTCAGGTGAGGTAGGCACATTCTTGTATGTAAGTCCAATGTTTCCCAGTAGGTGGCAGTGTCACCCCTGTAAACACTGGTGAGGAACCGGCCCTCCAGCATTGCTGCTTTGAGGCTCTTCTGTGGCTGTCTTTGTCTTGATAGGAGTCTTCAGTAGTGGGTTTTGTTTTCAAGGGCACTGATAATAACATGTATTTGCTTTTAATTATGTCTTATATTTGTTGTTAGTGATTTGAGTTTTGTTGTGTTGTTGTTTGGTTTAATTAGCACTTTTGTAATTTATCTTTGATTTGTAAGTAACTTCTATTTTTTTCCCCCATTTTTGTTCTGTCTTTAGCACGAGAAGCCCTGCCAACATGGGACAAACAGATCCAATCACTTTGTTTCCAAGTAAATAACCTTCTAGAGAAGATCAGTCAGACAGCCCCGGAGTGGACGGCCCAGGCCATGGAGGCCCAGATGGCCCAGTGAGCCCTTGCCACTCTGTGCACGCCGAAGCATCGCCACTTGGTGCGGGTGGACCTCACTGCCCTCCAGAGCATTTGCATCATGACCTTCCACATTGCTGCCCTTTACGCCGGGTCCTTTAAAGAAGATGCTAGAGAGGAAGTTGAGCAATCAAACATAGTAGTTCCCACGTACTGGGGTCTATGTGTTAACCCAGCTCAGATATTTTGAAAACTTGTTCTTTAAGCAGAAGTGAAAGCTCTGTGATGGAGAGACCTGGGATTTGTGAGAACTTTGTAGTCATGTAACTTCAGTGCTTTGTGCCTCTCCAAACGTGGTTACTCTAATAAATGGAGCAATGGCCCAAAGAAAGGGAGTACTGGTTTTTAATGAGTGGAAAAGCATGGTATTCCTTTTCCTTGAATTTAGAAAATGTGAACTTCTATCTTATGCTACAAATACAAGAATAAGTGCCTGCCCCCAAGCCTTCCGAGTCACAGAGCCAAGGGAGTAGGGTGAGTGTTTGGAGTGTACACTGGGAGGGGCTGGGGGCATTTCAGCTGTGATGGCTCTGCAGAAAGGACTGTAAAAAGGGTGTAGATGACTCCTTATTTAACCCCAACAATTAAGGAGCTTGAAAGCAACCCACCACTCACAACATTTAGAACAAAAAATAGCTGGGCCATTGAAAATCAGTGTCTTCGATCCATCAGAAAATGGAAGTCACATGAACTGCCCTCAAACCTGGACAGATGGGCGGGTGGAGAATTGTTGCTGAGATCGGCTTAGGTGGAGGTGATGCCACCGGAGCCGGTACCTGCTTAGCACCTCAACAGAACCGACCTTCCTGCAGACAGATGCTCAGGGTTATCACTGGAACTCCTCCATTTCAGCACTGGGCGAGGGGTGGGGAGTGGGGTGACTTTTGAAGTACTCTCATTGTTTGGAAATATACCTGGGAAACAATAGCTTACTTTGAAATAATACCCAAATTATTTTCCATAAGACACACTTGACCTTTAAGGGAAATTACTTTGTCAGGACTTTGTCTGACCTAGAGAACTGATGCACAATTCCACCTTCCTTTAAATCTTTTGTTCCCTGCAATTGTAGAAACAAGAGATGCTTCTAAAGGTCAAGGCCCAGGGACTCAGGCTAAATAAGAAATAGACATATGGGGCCGGAAAGACAGCTCAGCCAGTGAAAGCAGTTGCCAAGCAAGCTGGCTGACCTGAGTTTAAACCCTGAAGCCCACATGAAAAGATAATGGTGTGCTTCTCTAGTCCAAACACTATGGTGATGAGATGTGAGGTGAGAGACAGGAGAACTGGCCTAAGTCTGAAAAGCCAGCTAGCCTGGAGAATGCAGTGTGGCAAAACCCAAGGGAGACCCTGCGGCAAAACGGGCTTGGAAGTCAAGAACCAACTCAAAAATTTTGTCTTCTGGCACTGGAGATAGGGTTCAGTAGTTAAGTCCTTACTGGCTGCTCCTCCAGAGGACCCAGATTCAATTCCCAGCACCCTCCTGGTGGTTCACAACCATCTAACTCCAGTTATGGGGATCCATACCCCTCTTCTGGCCTCTGAAGGTACCAGGTGTACAAGTGAGGCCTAGACATACATGCAGGCAAAACACACATACATATAAAAAATTCTATAAATTGTCTTTTGACTGGCACATGTGAATCATGGAACATGTGTGGCCCTTTTCACACATACATCATACATAGTTACACATGATCATAATATAGAGTGCTTCCCAGATGTTACCATATCACCAGGGATCCACTGAATTGTGATTTTGAGAGTTCAAGACAGACCCAAAGAAGGAATTCTGAGGATTTCCCCTCAGAACAAAGGAAAAGAAGGAAGCCGCAGCCTCTCAGATTAGCATTTACTCTTACCTAATTACCAATAGCCTGGTACCTCAGGCATCACATCCGACTTCCAGCCCAAACATTACCTACTAAACTCGCTAAAAGATGCTGCAAGACAGGGCAGCAGGCGGCAGTGTTAACTGAACCGGCAGGCTTTGGCAGGGTGGGCTGAGGTGCCCCAGTGGGTGGGGGAGACGCGCCAGGCAGAAGTGGGGGCAGGCAGCGGGTGAAGGGGTGGGAAGTTACACCATCAGACACAGTATCCACGTGGGAAGTTTATTAAGGGGGTGGGGAGGCAGAGGTGCAGCAGCCAGTGGAGAGAGGGAAAGGAAGAAAAGGGGGGTTCTTAGAGGACGCTGGACACCCAAGGGGTGTTCAGAATGCTGATAGTCAGAACAAGACTAATATAGCAAATGGGGGGGGGTGGAATTACCAGGCCAGGAATTGAGAGCAACCATGATAATATTCCAAGGGCTCTAATAGAAAAAGTGGACAACATATAAGAACAGATGAGTAAACAGGTTGAAATCAGAGAAAGAAATGAATGCCCACTGTTGAGCTCATCATCAGGCTGGAGGTGGCCGAGAGAAGACATGGTCAGCCCAAAGCCATCGATACGGAAGCTGTCCATAGTAAAAACTTCCCAAACTCAAGTGTAAAGCGGCAAAGTGGGACTGGAAGGATGTCTAAGAACCGGGGAAAATTAGGAAAGTTCACATGTAATGACAATACCAGAAGAAAGGAAGAGAATATTTGAAATAATGCCTAACAATGTTCCAAAGCTAGTAATATACACCAAGTTACAGACGCAGGAAGTTCAGAAACCTAAGTAGCAGTCACACATGGAAACATGCCTGTCTCAGCACTGGGGCGGCTGACACGGGAGGATTTCGAGTTTGGGCTAGCCCAGGTGACAGAGCAAGACCTTGTCTCGAAAAATAACACAAGCATCAAGTAGGAATTATGGGTATAGCTCAGTGGTAAAGCCATGCATGGCATGAATGTGGCCTGGGTTCACCCACCAGTCCCCAAAACAAACATAGAACAAAGTAACGTCAGAAGATAGTCAGTGTGGTCGCTTACACCATTAACCCCGACCCTCTGGACTACATCAGAAGACCCTGTCTCAAACAAAACAAGAACTCTGATTACAAACGGGAAAGTATTAATGGTTTTTAACACCCGGATATATCATTTGAATTGCAGCAACCAAAGACAGGGAATGTTGAAAAGACAAAACACCTCACCTGCAGAGGAAATATGAATAAGAATCACATTGGCTTTCTCTTCAGAAATCATTCAAGAGCAGAACAGAAATATTTAAGGTATTGAAAGAAAAACTCAGCATAGACTTTTACACAACAGAATTATACTGTTGCAATGAAAGCATTTTTTTTTTTTTTGCGGGGGGGGGGGGGGGGGGGGGGGAGGGTGCTGAGGAATCTATTATACCAGAAACATCAAAAGAAATTCTTGTAAGAGACATTTTAAAACGTGGTATGAGTTTAAAACAAAACAAAACAAAACACAACTCAAATCCTCAGATCTGCATAAAGATGGAAAGGAGATCAGAAAGAGTCAAGCATTGGCTGAGCTGGTTATGCCGGTACACACCCGAGACCCCCAACGCCATGAACACCAAGGCAGAGGGTCAAAAGTCTGGGGCCAGCTTGTTAGACTTTACATCAAAAACATTCATAAAAAATGGCACTGGGGGTAGAACTCAGAATACTTGTCTAGCTAATTCAAAGCCCTGGGTTCAATTCTCAGCACCCCATAAAAACTGGGTGTGGTGACACACTCCTGAAACTCCTACAGTCTGAATCCTTAAGACCAGAGTTCAAGGTCAACCTCGGCTGTTTAGTGCGCGGGAGACTAGCGGAGGAGGCCAGCGAAGCTACATGAAAACCAGTATCAAAAAGTGTAGTGGGGATTTGTTCCACCAACTAGCTTTGAGGTATAAGCCTTAGGGCGTGGCTTCTGATCCGCCAACGTGATTGCTTAAAAGGAGAGGGGGGGGGGTCGCGCCCCTTCTCGGGGTGGATTCAGAAAGCTGGATCCATTCTCTCACGGGCAGAACAGACAGCGGCTGTTCTGTATTCGTGAGTGTGTTATTACTTTAATAAATCCTTGATCCCCTCTTAAGCAGACTCACATGAATTTCTTGTAATAAAAAAGTTTTCTTTTTCTTAAAATTTTAATTTAGGACAAAAAGACCTATCAGATCAAGAAGCGAGTCAAATCCAACACCAGATAAATAACTGCCACTACAACCAGGGTGTACGTGGCTAGGCCAGCATTCAGAGCTGACCAATGTGACCCATGCCATTAGTGGGTACAGAAAAAGCACCTGATACAATCTAGCTCATTCATGGTTAAGAGTCAGGAAGTAGGGTGGACCACCTCAACTTGGTAAAGGGTGCTGATAAAAAATGTACAGCTGATTGCACATTTAACAGCAAGAGACTATCCATCTGCTCATGACTGGGAACTTGGCAAAGATGTCTACACTTAGTTTCTTGTTTGATTTTTGTTGTTTTGATTTTTGAGACAAGGTTTCTCTGTGTAGCCCTGGCTGTTCAGGAACTCACTCTGTAGACTAGAGCTCTGGTCTCAAACTCAGAGACCCACTTGCCTCTGCCTCCTGAGTGCTGGGATGCACCACCACCACTCAGCAAGATGCCTGCTCTCAACACTCCTATTTGATATTCATTCATAATCCCTGGCTATGTAACATGACCAGAAAGAGAAAAAGAGTTACACAGATTGTACATTGCAATTGACATGATCAGAAACTCCAAAAGATTACCCAAACAGTGCACACTCATCAAACATTCCACTTTAATATTGCAGAAACCAGGTGGCAGTCAGGGAAGGTGATCTTGTGCTGTGGAATGTTCTGTATGTTAAATGTGTTGCTCTGATTGGTTAATAAATAAAACACTGATTGGCCAGTAGCGAAGCAGGAAGTATAGGCAGGACAAGCAGAGAGGAGAATTCTGGGAAGTGGAAGTCTGAGGCAAGGAGATGCTGTTAGCCGTGAGTACCAACATGTAAGATACTGGTAAGCCATGAGCCACGTGTCAAGGTATAGATTTATAGAAATGGGTTAGTTTAAGATAGAAGAACTCGTTAGCTAGAGGCCTGAGCCATGGCCATACAGTTTGTAAGCAATAAAAGTCTCTGTGTGTTTACTTGGTTGGGTCTGGTGGGTGAGAGAGATTTGTCCTGACTGTGGGCCAGGCAGGACTGGAGAAAACTTCAGCTACAATCTTGCACTTCACTGCTGGCTAGGAGAAACAAACCAGACCCTCTGTGCCAGTCGTGCCTGGGGATGCACTGGTGAGTGCTGAGCAGTTGGTCAGAACTGGGTTCATTTACCCAATCAGATGGCTACTAATGATATTCAAGAAAAATCGGCTGTCACTAATAGCTGAGTTTGTGAAAGCTCCAGGAGTGGCAGGTCTGTGGCTGTCCGCAGCCCTTCCTCCTTGGGCCCCGTTTTAGGAAATGTGGGTGTTGGAGCCCCTGTGTTACAGAGGAGGCAGTGGAAGCTGTGTAGATGGCTTTATGCTGCGACATTTGGTGTGAAAGGGGAGAGCAGAGCCTCACAAAGCACTCTGCTCCGTGAGTGGGAAAGGAAGGACCTAAGTGCTTATGATTGTTGTCCATGAAATATCAATGCCAGGACTAAAAGATGGCTCATTGGTTAACAGCACTGGCTGCTCTTGCAGAGGACCTGGGTTCAATTCCCAGCACATGGCAGCTCACAACTGTCTGTAACTCCAGTTTAGGACATCCTCACACAGATATAACTGCAGGCAAAGCACCAATGGACATGAAAAAAAAATTAATTTAAAAAAAAGAAGGGGCTGGAGAGATGGCTCAGAGGTTAAGAGCACTGGCTGCTCTTTTAGAGGTCCTGAGTTCAATTCCTAGCAACCACATGGTGGCTCACAACCATCTGTAATGAGATCTGATGCTCTCATCTGGTATTCGGGCAAACATGCAGACAGAACACTGTTTACATAATAAATAAATAAATCATTAAGAAAAGAAAGAAAGAAAGAAAGAAAGAAAGAAAGGAAGGAAGGAAGGAAGGAAGGAAGGAAGGAAGGAAAGAAATGGCAGTGTCTTGATTTTACCATGCTGAAGTTTCATAATAAATTTAGTACGTAGATGGTTTTATCTTCCTCCTTGACCCTAACAAATGAAGTGTACTCAGAAGCATTGAATGACTTGTGGAAATTTGCAAGTAAGATTCAGGACAGAATTAAGTAGGATAAAAAAAAAATGTTCTTAAAAATTGTCTTACATTAGCTGGGCGGTGGTAGCGCATGCCTTTAATCCCAGCACTTGTGAGGCAGAGCCAGGCAGATCTTTGTAAGTTTGAGGCCAGCCTGGTCTACCAAGTGAGTTCCAGGAAAGGCGCAAAACTACACTGAGAAACCCTGTCTCGAAAAACCAAAAAAAAAAAAAAAAAAATTGTCTTACACATGTGGCCATCAATGAGTCATTGACTTTGACAATGACAATCTTACTATTATTGTTATAGAAATGATATGCTTTCCCAGCGAGCCATCTCTGCATACTCCCAGGAAAGTAAGGAGAAAGTCTTTTATTAAAGTGCATGGCTGACCGCGGCCAACACCCAAGTGAGAGCTGGCCTCAATAGAAGACTTCACTGTTACACACCTTAGGCTTGGCCTTTTACATACACTGCCGTCCTCAAATCTTTGTTGTCCTAACCCTGGGTTATGCTTTGAGCAATTTAAATAGGGACAGGAGAATGCAAATCTGCTCACTTGGGCAGATGGGAGATTTACATAGCATAGACGTTGCCAGAATTATTTATTTCTTAAATACACCAGTGTTGTCCTTTCCAAATAGTTGTTATCCAGGTTCATCTTGCCCACCGGGCAGGATTATGTTTTCCTCATAAGAGCACAAGGGACTTGAGAGCTGATCAGGACTGAACAGTGGTTGTGACTCTCTGTTGCCCCCTTGAGTCGCCAGTGACAGGCAGGTTCTTTGGGGACAGGCCTAATGGCTGATAAATCCTGGTGAACAAACATTTATGCCCTTACATCATAAATTTTGCTTACCTCTAACAGGAGTGGTTAGCATACTGAGGTATTTTGGGGGCAGCTCTCCCTTAGCTAAATTCTACTTTGTATGATGTATGTCTCCTAAGCAAATCTATTGGTAAATCCTTGATAACATCGATTTTATTACTTTGAATTTTGATATCACTACCTCATATTTAAGAAGATAAAAAAATAAAATACTAGGAACCTCTCAAGCATTCAGCTGGATGCCAGACCCGGGTGTTGCGGAATCATCTTTTTGTACAATGTAAAGATGTGTCTTTGTCAAGGTGCCTTCTGATTGGTTTAATAAAGAGCTGAGTGGTCAATAGCTAGGTAGGAAGAGGTTAGGCAGGACTTCCGGGCAGAGAGAGAGAGGAAAAGGAGATGAATCTAGGCACTAGAGAGATGCCAGAGGACACAGAGAGGAAACAGGAGGTGTGAGATGGAGATGGAAGAGAGGTAAAAAGCCATGAGGCAAAATGTAGATTAATATAAACGAATTCATTTATGTTATAAGAGCTAGTGAGACAAGGCCTAAGCTATTGGCCAAGCTTTCCTAATAAGTCTCCAGGGGTTTGTTTTGTTTTTGCGAGCTGGCAGACTAAAGAAAAGTCTGACTGCTCCTGGAGTGTTCACTACGGAAAGCCTTGCTTTGTCAGAAACATGCTGATAAGTAACAGGGAAGGAAAGTGTTTCAGAACAGTTCATTATCTGTAGCTCATAGCTTCTATACCTCAAGCTTTGAGGATCCAAGGGCCAAACTGCTGTTGTTGAAAGTCCAGACACTGAACACCTGAGCAGGAGTGGGTAGCAGGGGCGGGATGATGAGACTGAATCCTTAAAATTAATCAGTGAGAAAGCATTTGGGTGAAGGCAATGATGCATAAAGAATGTAGCAAGGGGCTGAAAGCGTGGCTTGTGGGTATAGCAATTACTTCGCACCTATGAGGCACCACACACAACAGAACAATCATCTTAGTAAAATCTTTTATTTGGTTTATGTGTAAAGTGTAAAAAATTCATAAGCTGGAATATCTGATGACACGGGAGCAAGGAGAAGCCAAGTCAAACAGCAACATCCATTTAAAATAAATCAGAAAGTCAAATTTCTAAAATGCCATCATCTTGGAATTATCCCGTCACCCATCGTTTCTCAGTTGCAAAAGATTTGGAAAGACTCTGGCTGAAGAGGCGTGTTCCGGGTTCAGCAGCTTTAGCGAGAGCTCTCCCCTGTGAGGGAAGCACAGAATTCCTCAATCTACCTTTCTGTTTTTAATAAACATTAATTTGCAGCAGCATCTTAGAAACACTGAGAAGTTACACAGTTAGTGCTGAGTCCTCAGACACCTTGTGCCCCATTTCCCTGTTAGTTAACATCAGGTGTTACCACAGCATGGACTGGATTCAGATTCCTTATAGTTTTACCAAGCTGCCTTTTCTGTTCTGGGATCCAGTCCAAGTGCTAAACTGCACTGGGTCATTATATTCCATAGGTTCCTCTCACCTGATAGTGTATCAGAGTTCCCTTATTTGTCTATTTGTTTTTAAATTTTTTTAATTATTTTATGTGTATGACTGTTTTGCCTGCATGCCTGTCTGTGTACATGTGTACCTAGTTCCCATGGAGTCCAGAAGAGAGCATCAAATTCCATGGAACTGGAGTTACGGACAGTGTGAGCCATCATGTGGGTGCTTGGAATCGAACCTGCAACCTTTCCCTTTATCCCTGTGGATTTGTTTGGTTTGGAGACCGGGTCTCATGTAGCCCAGGATGGCCTCAAACTCACTCTGTAACTGATGCTAGCCTTGAACTCCTGATTCTCCTGCCTCCAATCCAAGTGCTGGGATTACAGGTGTATGTCTATTTTATAAAATAGCAAGAATCGAATTTAGGGCTTTGTACATCCGTGGTGAGCACTCTACCAACCCAGCTTCACCTCTATTCCTGAGTTCAGTTTTCTTGTCAGTGAATAACAGAATATCCAAATTGATCATCAGAAGTCAGAACCATGGAATATATTTTATTTCGAACTAGCTCGAAGATTCAGTGTGCTAATTTCTCTGAGATTAAAAACAGAAGTTCAGCCAGGATCTGGTAGTGCACACTTTTATTCCTAGCACTCAAGAGGTAGAGGTAGGCTCTCTGTGAGTTTGAGGACAGTCTGGTCTACAGAGCAAGTTCCAGGACAGGCAGGGCTGTTACACAGAAAAACAATGTCTTGGAAAAAAAAAAAGTTCACTTGTGCTGACCCACTGCTTCCCGAGTCCACGTTGACTCACCCTCCAGCTCCTTAGAAAGCATTCATGGCTCTCCTCCGGTTGATGTCTCTCTTGATTTGGCACACAGAGCAAACAGGACAGAAGAGGGTGGTCATATAGTCATCACAAAGAGATCCCTGAGGAAGACATGAAGGCATGTGAATTTTAAAGAAAACCAAAGCCTGGACTCTCTAGAGTCAGGCGCTGGAGCCCGCACACAGGGTCAGAGGGAAATCTTCAAGGGTCACTTCTTTCCTTTCACCACATGGGTCCTGGTCTTCCAGTTTGACAGGAAGTGCTTTTATCTGCTCAGCCGTCACATAGGCCCTAGAGTCGGTTTCGACGGATACCTCCAGGAAAACCGTAACTGACCACAAGACATTTGTGTCTCCATTGCAGTACTCTATGATTCTGAGAATATAAGATCCAATCCAACTATCAAGCCCAAGAATACAATAAAGAGATTTATCAGATCGAAGAACCAGGAAGCTCCTGGCTCTAAGTTGTTACAGCAGAATGAAAAACTCGGGACACGTGATTCTGCAAACGTTTTGGGAAGAGAATTAGGGAAGTGGCAGACAGTTTGGGGTCAAAGTACTCCTAAGTACTCATGCAAAAAGTAAAAGTTTGACAGGAAATGTAGCCACATAAGACATCGCCTGTGATGTTGAATGAAGAAGCACTGGGGTCATAATATAAAACCTGGACATGGAATTGGTCAAAGGTACAGAGAAATGGGTAGGAGGGAGTGGGTAGGAGCCAGGAAGGACCATAGCCCGGGCTTCCGTGAAGTCCATAGGTAAAGCCTACATCAAGAAGCGAATATTCAAAGGACAAGCAAAAAAAAAAAAGTCCCTCTGGAGGGTCACACAGGTGAAGGAAGTTAGGGAATGGTTGTTTTTCTGGACAATCTATCACATGAGGTCATTTAAAGAACAGTTTGCTTCAGAGTTTTCATCTGTTGAAAGAACAAAAGCCAATCTAGAGAGCAGGGACTTTGGTAAGGCTGGAGATCCTGAGCAGTTTAAATATGGTGAAGGAGAAAGTCAGAGTCACAGATCCATCAACCCGAAGCAGCCCAGGGGGAAGTGTGGGGACACAACACTAGTAAAACCCCAAGCTCAGAAACCAGCAGAAGGGGAAAGGGGAAGCAGGCAGTGTGGTTCTCCTAGGACGATCAAACCCAGGGCCTCCTCATGTGGGTCTCGGGGCTCCAGGAGAGGCCCGGTAGAAAACAGTGGGTAGTGTCCTAGATATTAGATTGCTAGCTCACAGGGTACATATACTCCTCCAAGTCTGTCAGTTTACAAACCTTCAGCATTTACACAAATGTATTTCTATGAGTTAAAGGGATAGAAACACGTTATTGTTTATTACCAAGTGGTAGACTTGGTTATTAAAAGGTTCAATTTTCACTTTTTACTTCATATATTTCTGTTTAAATTTGTTACACATTTTAACACTGATTTATAATAAAATAAAACTAGTTAAAATTTTCAACTGAAAAAAAAATAATTTCAATGAAATAAAATAGGTCCCTAGAAAATGTTGCACATTTGTTTGTCCCCTGTGACGATGAAGCTTGTGTGTTACCTTGTCTAGGCCACAGTTGAACATAGATGTTTGCTCCACCATTATTCTAGATGGTTTTTGAAGATTTATTTGAGATAAAATTAACATTTAAACCTGTAGACTTGGAATACAGCAGATTACCTCACATAATGTAGATGGATTTCTCTTCCAATTAGTTGAAGACCTTTTTACAATTAGGAGCTGAGGCTTACTGATTAGGTTGATGGGCTAGGGAGCCTCTGGGGTCCATCTGCCTCCATCTTTCCAGGGCGGGGACTGAACTCAGGCTTTCAGAGCAAGCATTCTATTGACTGAGCTCTCCTCAGCTTTACCCTTCCTCCTGTTCCTTCCTTCCTTCCCTTCCTTCTGACAGGGTCACACTGTGTAGCTCAGAATGGTGTCAAACTCCCAACCTTTCTACCTCAACTTCCCAAGTCCTAAGAGTACAGATGTGTGTGCCACCACGTTCAAATAGTTGAAGATCTTGGAAGAGGAAGAAGATGAAGAAGAAGAACAAGAGGAAGAGGAGGAGGGAGCAGAAGAGGAAGGAGGAGGAGAAGGATTTCCCTTGAATTCAGAAGACTCCTGCTCATATGCTGCCTGTGGACTTCTCTTCAATTCACCCATGACTGTCTAGCTGCTTCAAGTGTTGGACTTCCTGGTTTCCATCATTGCATGACTTTACAACACAATCTCTCTATGACTTTCTTTTTCTTTTGGTTTTTCAAGACAGGGTTTCTCTGTGTATCCCTGGCTGTCCTGGAACGAACTCTGTAGACCAGGCTGGCCTGATCCTCCTGCCTCTGCATCCTGAGTGCTGAGACTAAGGGAGTGCACCATCACCATTTGACTTTTTCTTTACCGCTCTCTGTCTCTCTCTCTCTCTCCACACACAGAGGGAGGCACATATATATTTAATATATATACATATATAATGTACATTCCTATATGATATATAGAAATATGCGTACGCACACATATGCACGCACATCTACTTACCCTTTGGGCTGTTTCTTTGTGTAACTCTGATTAAAATGCTACCCCATTTCATACGGTGATGTAGGTTTAACTCAAAGTGCATGCACGGACAGTTTGGATTGGATGTCACCTCTCTGTGATACCAGGGCACACCTCTGGGTCAAAGGCTCCGCCTCTTACACACTTGGAAGTCTTCATTGGTAAAATATGGCGGACCCTCCCCCACCACACACACAGGCATCACCAGGGTGGTGGAGATGTTCAGGTACCTAAAGTATAGTAGGTTCCAAATAATCCTCCTCTACTGTATCACACAGTTGCAAATATGAAGTACTTGCTTTCTAGGATGTTCAGAGGGCACACAAGGACAGGATCTACTGCTATGTTGACTGAATTGAAGACTCAGAGCCTGGATACCATCAAATGGCAGCCACTCATACAACGGTTCCGGTAAGTTTGGTTGCAGACTGGAATGATAAAAGGTGAGAGACTCACGGGAATGCCATATCGGGTTCGGTAGAGGGTCCTCATCGCCACAGTTGTCCCACACAAACAGCATTCATTCATGTCAGCTGCCACTTGACACCCAAGACATGTAAAGCAGAACATCCCACAGAGGCCTGGAAACACGGAAGCCGGGATACAAGTCACTAGGCTGCCCCCATCCGCTCCACCATGAGCAGTCACAACAGGAGGCCTTCCCCTCTCTGCTGCCAAGTCCAGCTTCACTGTTTGGGTGGAGCCTTGTTACACGCCCCCCTCCCCCATCATTTCAAGAGTGACTGCGCACGGAAAAGATCCAGTTCTTTCCACAGGAGTGCCACTCATGTGTTAATTACTGAAACCTACCCATGTTCCAGGTAAAACCCTCAGTACTAACCATGCTCCCAACTGGAATCCAATAGGGATCTACTAGGAAAGAATGCCCAGTGGAGAACCAGCTCACTTCAGAGCAGAGCCTATAATGTCCTGACTGGTAAATACCTCCTGAACTGAATAGTGAAGCATGGTTAGAAAATTTGAAAATGAATAAAAGGGAACAGAGTCTCTTTGAGCTAATTTGTCATATTCATTCACGTTGGCCAAAGTCTTGGGATAGGATAGGGATGAAGTTTGGGGTAACATAGGCCTAAGGTGGGGTGTGTGTATATGTGTGTGTGTAATGACAAACTAGGAGGGTTTATGTATGTCACCAAGGCCAGGGAGGGCCACCAAGTATTTTGTAAGGGGAGAATGATTTGGTCAGATCTGCATTAAGGAAATCTTCCATAAACCGGGTGGTGGTGGTGGTGCACGCTTTTGATTCCAGTACTCGAGAGGTAGGGTCAGAGGCAGGCAGATCTCTGAGTTCAAGGCCAGCCTGATCTACAGAGCGAGTTCCAGGACAGCCTAGAAACACAGAGAAACCCTGTCTTGAAAAACCAAAACCCAAACAAACAACAAACAAATAAACAAACGAAATAAAAAAAATCTGCCACAAAACAGTGAAGGCTACTCCCTTCCCTTTTACAAATGACAATTTATTTAGTGTGTGTGTGTGTGTGTGTGTGTGTGTGTGTGTGTGTGTGTGTGTGTGTATGTGCGCACTCAGGATGCAGAGGCATCTCTGTGAGTTTGAGGCTAGCCTGGTCGACATAGTGAGTTCCAGGACAGCTAGGGCTACACAGAGAAACCCTGTTTCAAAAAACAAACAAAAAAATTAGGTTCAATTAAAAATGTTTCATTCATGTATAATCTGTTTATAATTATTAGGCCAAGCCCATTCAACTTTAGAATCATTTAAGACTTCCAATGTTACCTTAACTCTAGGAGTTATTTTAGGGGTAACATGATTATTTTTGACGGACAGGAGAAGAAATCAGCTATAATCATTAGACTGTTTTTTATTTTGACTGTATCATTCTGGAATGCCCAGGCACCTGTAATAAGTTAGCAACTTTCAACACAGTGAGGGAGGAATGGGACAGTTTATCAATGTTGGGGGCACCTTCCCCCGTACTTACAGACTCCGAAGTCGCTGAAGCAATCACACAGGCTGGTCTGCCAGTTGGAGTTTTGGGGAGCACGAACAAATCCAGGTTGAGTCACGATGACTGTTGGTGCCTGAGCCATCTTCGATGTGAGGTCTCAAAAGCCCCGGTCTGAAAAAGAAAATGTTGGCCTTTGCTGCCTGGAGCTGCTGTGGTTCTGTTCCTAAGGTAGAACTAACTGCTTTGCTCCGCTGGCTAGGGACGTGGTTGGAGAAATCAGCTTGTTGATCTCTAAGAGTATTTCAGTCTCCACCTCTGAGGGGCAGAGGCCCCATGGGAAAGGAGTTCACTGAACTGGAAAGGCGAACAGATGAGTCTCATGGGCGGAAGAAACGAAAGAGGGCTGATCGCAAGTGATTTTCAGGCAGGTACCTGCTGTCCAGGAAGGGGAACAAATGACTGGCCTGTGACAGTGGTGGGGTCAGGGGACCATGGGAAACAACCTTCTCTTAAGCTAAATGGCCTAAACTTAGTGCATATCCACCCTCTTCCCCGTCTTGATCTGCCTCTTGGGGTTTCGACAGCCTCTCTTGAATCCAAACCGCACCTTTGCCCGGGCTGCTTAGCCCCTGACACCTGGCTGATAATCATCCCGACTGGTTTCCTATCGTGTTTTGTCAGCGGTGATGTTTATTTGTTTACCCAAGTCAGACTCTCTTCACGTAGCCCAGGCTAGCCTCAAGCTTTCCAAATGCCGGAATTACAGGTGTGTGTCACCATTCCCAGCCCAGCATCTGTTGACCATTATAACAACCAATAAATAACTCTAAATGTTTCTCTTCCCATTACTGAGTATAGTATGCAAATAGTTTGTAGTTTTTAAAGATTTAGTAAAGCAAGTATAAGTAGAAAGGGTACAAAATTTGACATTGAGAATGTTTAAAAAAAAAAAATCCAAAGCAAGAGAGATTCAAGAGTCCCGAGGTTAGGAAAATGATGGAAAGACAGGATCAAATAGTTTACAAAAGAAATGGGGGGGGGGAGCTTAAATATATACAAAAAGATGCTCAAAGTCTCCCAACAGTAAGGAAAAAAAATGCTATCTGTTAGCAAAGTTGAAAACTTGAGGGGCTTGGGTGAGGCGATTGCCTGGCATTGGCAAGGCCCCAGTGTGGTTCTTTAGCACTCACATTTGGTCAGAGCAGTCAGGAAAGAACACTGTATGGACTTGCTGGAGGGCAGGGGTCTTAGTGAGAAGGAGCTTGCAGGAAGCACTACCCTGAATAACAGGATTGTGACTGGGTTAACTTGGAAAACGCAAATGGTGAGGTCCCTCTGAGGCTTCTGAACATGATGGTGGAGGACCCAAAGATGAGCAAAACTTCTAAACAGTCAGCACATGCCTATAGTCCCAGGCACCTGGGGAGCTGAAGCAGGAGGATCACTAGGGTCCAGTTCTTGACCAGCCTGAGCAATGTAGCAAGATCTTGTCTAAAAAAACCAAAACAAAAGAATCAAATATCATCAGGGTATGTGCCAGGATTCAGGAAACCACGAGGCAAGCAGGTTTACGAGCACATAGACACATAGATAGATATGATAAGAGGTATATAAAGATAACGTTCTGATTACGTTAGGTAGATGTGATAGAGGTATATAAAGATATGTTCTGATTACATCCACAGAGAGAATACACCTAGTGCCCAAATCTTGATTACCAAATGCCATTGTTCACAAAGATGAGCAGTGTTCACTAATGCGTACCTCCAAAGCTGGGGGACAGGAGGCCTGAGATGGACCTGGGAAGTGTGACATCAGCACAAAGAAGTCTCAAGAGTAGATCTAATAAAATGAAACACTGCTGAGTGGGGAAAGAGGTAGACTTCTGAGGCAATTTGATGGCCAGGTATAGAATTTGAGCAAAAAGTAATGTTATTGTTAGATAACTCATAAAATAAACAATCTGTAGCTCTCTCTATATTATCTGTATCATTTCTGTATAATATTAGTATAAATAAATAAACTAAATTTTAAATGGAGAGAAAGGATGGTACTTTCTTCCTTAGAAAGTTCCAGCTAGTGAGTATAGAAGGAACAACAGAAATAAATAAATACAGAAATAAATATAAGCCTGTCATCTGGTGTACACCGTAGTGCTAACCACTGCAGGCAAGATGGATGGCAGGAGGCTGGGATACTACAAAGGTATTTTTCATTTTTACCTGGGCTTCCTGGCTGATTATTCCTTCTCCAAAGCAAGCCATAGAGACTGGAATTTCACTTCCCCAAAGTCAAAGAAACTAATCTTTCCTTCCCATCCTTCCATCTTGGAATTGGCCATATAGACAGTTTCTGATCTCCTCCACTAGACAGCCATTCAATATGTCCACCGGATAATCTGGCCCCTGAGGAAGAACACTGAAGAATCTGCCCAGATCGGGCATGATGCTTCTCCACCTAGTCTGTGAGGCATTGGTGGCCACCCAGAGACATCCCCACAAATGACCAAAGGACAGAGTTTGAAGAGGGCTAAAAACGAAGTTCAGCAGGTAGAGTGCTTGCTAACAGGCAAGAAGCCCTGGTTTCCATCCCCAGCACTGTATAAAACTAGGCACGGTAACACATTCCAGCAATCCCAGGATTCAGGAGACAGAGGCAGGGGATTAGAAGTTCAGAGCCGTCAGTTAATAGTGAGTTTGAGGACACCTGGGCTACAGGAGACCCTGTTTCATAACAACAACAGCAAAAAGTCTACTTGAGTCTGGAGCAGTAGGTAGTACACACTTGCAATCCAGGCTGAGGTAGGAGGATTGTGACTTTGAAGCCAGGCAGTGCTCTATAGGGAGACCATGTAAATCCAGGGCAAAAACAACTAAGTAGCAAGAATAAATAACAACAAGGCCACAGAAAGTCTACAGGTAATTAAATAAGTACTTGCTCAAGGGAGAAGGCACATAGTAAGGAATCGTAGCCTGTCAGGAAGAGTTGTGGGACGTGTTCTTAGAGAACATAGGCTGCGAAGGAATGGTTTGGAAGAGAAACCAGGAAATAGAGATGCTACCAGAAGGTGAAGGGCAATTTATGGTGACTCACACTCATTTGTTAAGGAGCAGCAGCTTTACTGACCAGAAAGATGAATAAACTTCTTCCTATTGCTTTCAGTTCATTTTAAAAGTTCACTCATTGCGGAGGACACACAGCTGGCCTGTGTATTATTGGTTCCTCACTAGCTTTGCTGTTGATGAGACCTCTGACTGAAGCCACCCTACAAGTTCAAGCTGCTAAAAGGCTACGTTTTTCTATCTTGTCCTGGGACTTTTGCCTTGGTGGGGGTAATCTTCCTCTGAAAGCATTTCCTTCTGTTTATTTAGATCATGTTCGTATGCATTCATCTCTCTCCTCCCAACCCCCGTGTGTGTGTGTGTGTGTGTGTGTGTGTGTGTGTGTGTGTTTGTGTGTATGAATGAGTGTAATTAGGGTTACTCACAGGAGCACGGGCAACTAGCCATTGACCACACCAGTGAAGAAAAATGTCTCTGTTTCCCAGCCACTGAACGAAACCAATTGTTCACTAATGATTAACCAGACAGCCAGCTATTCCAGAAAGGGCCAACACCGAATCATAAGACATGCTAATCAAAACTTCGCTTGGCTTTGTGGAAGCCAGAAGGTCTAACGACCTATGAATAACAGCAGATGGTCGACCAGAAAAGTGGTCTATCTGAGACTTATAACTACCATGGGCCACACCTGGTATACCATCCCAGAAATCTCTACATATGCCTTGCCTCTGTATCCCCTATGCAACATAGCTTTTTCTTTTTTTTTCTTTTTTGAAGTAGGGTCTCATATAGCTTAAGCTCCCCTCAAACTGTTTGTAGTCAAGGGTTATCTTGAACTCTGGACCTCTTGCCCCTCTCAATTCCAGGGATTGAATCCAGGCCCTCCTGCATTGATAGGCAAGGACTATAGCAACTGAACACCAAAACCTGCCCTTTCTTTTTTCTTTTTCTTGACTGGACTGTCTATCTTCCAATTTTTTGAAATATCTTTACAGGGTGCAACAGCAGCTCCCTAAATTTATTTCACCAGTTTCAGGAAAATAAAGTAAAAACATTGCTATGGGCTGGGGATTTAGCTCAGTGGTAGAGCACTCACCTAGCAAGTGCAAGGCCCTGGGTTCGATCCTCAGCTCAAAAAGAAAAAACAAAAAAAAAATTGCTATAATTCGTTTTCGTTGCTGACCCTCTTCACAACTAACAAGAGCAGGTGTTTTTGAGTCGTGTTTACTGGTGCAAGACTTGAAAATGTAGCAGGCACCTGGTCCCTGGGAGGGGTTTCACTAACCCAGCTAGGAAGTTCTCTACTTCCCCATCTGCTGGGGATATGCTCAATGCCCTCATAGAGGGCATATTTCACCCACTGATGAGTGGGCAGACCCTAAGGCCCCCAGCAAGGGTGAGGTCAAGTTTCCCAGGACTGTTCAGACCTCCCCACAGAAGTCCCCCAGCGCTTCCCTCCATCCCAAACCCCAACACTATAATGTCAGAAATCATACTCTGTGTGATCACTTACCACAATGCCTTGGAAAGCAAAGCATTTTAGAAAACAGAAAAGCATGTGTATTCAAGTTTACTTTTCATTGCCTTTGAATATTCAAATGCCAGAAAGAACACAAAAGAATACTGACTGGGTGGTGACCTCAGAGTGAGCTGCTGGTAATTTTTTTTTTCACTTTTATCTTTATTATTAATTATTTTTATGATAGTGTTGAAAAAATTGTTAGGACTGGGAGACACAGATCTGTGGTGGAGTACTTGCTTAGCATTTAATAGGCCCTGGCCTGGAGCCCCACCATAACAACAACGACAAAAAATTAGAACTACCAAGAAAAGCTCCAAAGCTACAAAAAGAAACCTTGTCTCAAACAAAACAAAACAAAACAAAACAAAACAAAACAAAACAAAAATTAGAACTAGCATTTCTTTCTTTTTCTCTTATAATGAAATCTTGAGGTAGCTTTTTTTTTTTTTTTTTTTTTTTTTTTTGTTTTTTCGAGACAGGGTTTCTCTGAGTAGTTTTGTGTCTTTCCTGGAACTCACTTGGTAGCCCATACTGGCCTCGAACTCACAGAGATCCACCTGGCTCTGCCTCCCGAGTGCTGGGATTAAAGGCATGTGCCACCACCGCCCGGCGAGGTAGCTTTTTTTTTTTTTTTTTAAACCATTTTGGGGGGAAAATCAAATTGACAACTAACATCTTTAAAGGGAGTAAGCCATCATTTATAGCTCTGGTTTTACTCCTGGGCTCAATGTCCAGCACGACGCTGGCTTTTGATGAGTGACAGCTGAGTGAGGGAAGGAACATCCTTTCTGCCATTGTTATCAGGGGGAATTATAATCCTTAACTCAAGTCTACTGCAAGAAGCCTGCATTGGGGTTATAATAGTGGGCATCTGGAGAGTTCTGAGAGAGAACCACAGGACAGTGATTCTATAGTTATCCTTTGCTTGGCAACCCTCACTCAGCATATTGTAGATGTGTGTGTACTTTTATTATTTAAATATTGACTTCACAACCACTTGAGACCTGAACACTGGCTGAATGCTTCTAAAGTCCATGGCAATCTGCACCTGAGGCAAAGAGGTGCCCCTGAACGTCTATCTGCGTATTGCCAGATAATCGGTAAAAAATATTTTCTTTTCTCTACCAGTAGCCTAAACAGTCATCAATCAAAGTTGTATGCTATTAGCCAAGTGGTGGTGCCTATAATCCTAGCACCTGGAATGTGGAGGCAGGGGAAAAAAATATATTGTAATAATAACCATAACAAACCTCATATCTTTTTCATTAAAAAATTTATGTATGTATTTATTTATTATTTATTTATTTATTTAATGTATGAGGGTTCCATCTGCAGGTATGCTTACATACCATAAGAGGGCATCAGATCCCATTATAGATGGTTGTGAGCCACCATGTGCTTGGTGGGAATTGAACTCAGGACCTTTGGAAGAGCAGCCAAGTGCTCCTAACCACTGAGCCATCTCTCCAGCCCTTCCTTTTTATTTTCTTAACCCAGGAGAAATTTGAAAACATATATAATGTGCCCTACACACATGGGAATTATTTTCAGTCTCTTTGGTATTCTAAGTATTTTTTTCTATTTCTAATGCAGACAAAACCAAATGACAAATAAAGTAATAAATTAAAAATGTTGCATGTTTCTTTCATGGGTTTCTTTTTCTTTCTTTCTTTCTTTCTTTCTTTCTTTCTTTCTTTCTCTCTCTCTCTCTCTCTCTCTCCCTCCCTCCCTCCCTCCCCCCCTCTCTTCTTTCTTTCTTTCTTTCTTTCTTTCTTTCTTTCTCTCTGTGGTACTGGGGACAGAACAGAAGGCCTCCTGCGTGTTCGGCAGGTGCACTCTAAGATGCCCAGCTAAGTTCCTCTTTTGAAGTTGGGAAACTGCCGGAGTGGGAAACTGTGGGGATCACCGTGTTTCTGAAAGGGAAGCCAAGCAAGGGTGGGGGGCTGGGGGTGGGGCAAGAGGTTCTGAATACCAAGACACCAGTGAAGGTTGTCTGCAGCTGTGGGGTAGGATGCTCTGCCCAGCACTGTCTAGAGCATTCCTAGAGGTCCAGGGTTGCCATTTGCCACTTTCGGCTTATGCTGAAGAAGGTTTTATACTGTCAAGCCCATGGTTTCTTTTAGAAGTAGCACCCACCTCCATATTTAAAGACCCAAGAGGTGGAGCCGAAAGTGCAGGTCAGAGAAGCGCTGGCTGAGCATGCAGGTGCCATTGACCTTGCCCTGCTCCTGGCCCTCAGTGTGCTAACCACCAAAACCCTCCACCAGAAGAACTGACCACAAAACACTAAGAGGAGTTGGTAGATTCACTCAGTGCACTCTTAGGAGGCCCTGTGAGCCTGTCACAACTCTGCTTCACACGGGAGCTACGACAAAGTGTAAAATCCAATGCAGACTGCCCCAAAGACCTGACTTTTTTTCCCCCCTATTGGCTTCAACCATCAAGATGCGGAAGCCTTTAACCTTAGTCAACTCAAATGAAAGGTCACCAGGAAGTGAAGGGAAAAAAAAATCTTCCTGGCATCTGCCTAATGTTGTTTATGTCATGTTTCTGAGTGTTCTGTGACTTAATGTTTGTGCCTGTTCCATAGTCCTCAGAGTTTATGATATATTAAGACTGTGCCCCAAACCACACTCTCAACAAGCCAATTATGAGTCAAATTAATAGTGGAAAGCAGGAAAAATGGCAGAGAAACTCAGTAACACCTCCACCCCATCCCCCATCCCCCAGTCTGTCCTCTGGATCCCGATTAAGGTTTAAACTGAAGGCTGCTCCATGTCTAAGCACCACATGGGCTTTGGTGGCATCCTGTCAGGTGGCCTGACTGTGTCAGAACTGTGTGGAATCCCTTTCTAAGAAACCAGTTCCTCTGGCTAAAAGCCTTTTCCTACTCCCAGCAAGAGATTCCTGGGGGAATTTCTTTAAACACGCAGGCTGATAGTAAGATCGAGACACATGTGTCTCTTTAGAATGTCTTCATTTCTGCCAGACCTGTCTCAAAGCACTCGGAAAGCTTGTTGGCCATGTAGATTCCTGGTCACTACTCTGGGAAACTGGTTAGTCTAGGGTCTGGGAGTTTGTAATTAGCATCCTCGGGGCTGCAGCCCCTGTGCCATAGGACATGTGGCTGCTTTGATGGCAATTATATATAGAAAAAGGTCTTTCTTTCCCCAGGCAGCCACAGCACATGCAAAATCAGCTCATGGTACCTCACAGGACCCTTGATTGGGGTGGAGATTCTCACTCTAGTACCTTGCAGACCTTGTAGCCTCTTGGTTTGTCCATTTCTCTCTGTTATTAATAATTACACATTCATTTAAAAACATGTATTGACCCATCCGCAAGTGTAACAGTCTTGTGATAGACTTGCTGTGGACCGAGAAGATACCTGTAATTCCCTGTCCATGGGGGCAGCCCTGCTCAGAGCTCTGCTCTGTACACCATCTTTGAATGTACAACAGGGAAGAGAGTGATAAAACTCAGGAAAAAAAAGAAAAAACGGAGATGAGGAGATTGAAATGGGAATCTCAGTGGGCAAGCCTTGAAAAGTGGTATGACCAACACCTTCCCCTTTAGAAGTTTCTTTGCAAGCAAGGGTCTCTGCCAGGAAATCTTGCGGTATTATTAGGCTTACATGTTGAACATCTTAATTTTAACTGCCAGTCTTAGGCTTATTCTTGTACCTATATTTCTGCCTCAGAACACCCCACTCTTTAGAAAGACAGTACACTGGCTTAATAAAATTATGTTATATGGCACTGATTACATTAATACATCTTATTAATATTGATTAGCTCAGGTTCTAAACAATATGCTTAGATTTTCTTCTTTCTGTTGTATATTGGTATTACCATTTTTTTTTCTGTCACACATGATCTCTCTATCAGATGAGAGATGTGAAAGGTGGCTTTCCTCTTTTTGCACATCAGTGAGTACCAGAATTAAATTTCCGCAGTAGTTAGATGTTTGCTTTCATGAGAATTCCTAAGGATTCTCAAACTTTATAATCGAAACCTACAAAAATCCCATCTAGTTTTTGCCAGGTAGTTTAAACAGATAAACATTTTCATGCACAAAGAAGCCAAGCCAGCTCCGGTGAAGAAAGAGGGGCAGGAATGGCCAAGTTGGTAAATAAAGCACATAAAATGCATCCCCCACTGAGCACAGTGTCTCCAGAGGATTCCAGCTGAGGTGTCTCAAAGCAGGACACTTAGCAAAATGCTTGCCCCATAATCGCTGAGTTTCACTAAATCCATTAAATTTAAAGCAATTAAGGGAGAAAAATCTAATCTTCCAACAGAATCTCAAGCTATGATAGGAATAAAACAAAACAATGGAATCACTTCTAAAGGAACCCCCCCCCCCATATTTGAAGAAGTTCTTAATAGCAAAGTACTTACAGTTGAAAAGGGTTGGAGCAGGAAGTGTCTTGTGGTCTGGAGTTGAATCCTCCAAGAAGTTAAGCTCTGAGGAGAGCCGGAGGTGATCAGCTTTCAGGGGCGGCCAGCCGGCCAAAGAGCAGAGTCCTGTGTTCTGATTGGCTGTGGTAATCCAGACAGAAGTGGATAAGAGATCTCTCTTACCAAATAGGGTATGTTCCTTTCCTTACAATGGACTGACTGCTATTGTACACCTTTCTGGGGAGGGGATGTGAATCACTCAGAAGCTGATGGGTGTTACCTGCCTAGCAAAGCTTGCTGATTTTTACACCTTATCTTCCTCTTTTAGTATAATAAGTAAGGAAACATTAGGCAACCTGGAATTGCAGACCTGGCAGACTGTTTTTTGTTAATTTGTTTGTTTCTTGAGACAGGGGTCTATGTAGTCCTGACTGTCCTGGAACTGACTTGTAGGATGGTCTGGAACTCACAGAGATCAGTCTGCTTCTGCCTCCTGAATGCTGGGATTAGAGATGTGCGCCACCATGCCAGGCTTCTGACCAGACATTTCTCTTTGTCTTTCTCTTCTGTCTTCTTTCCTGCCTCTCTCTCTTCCTCCCTGAAGTGCTAGGGACTGAATGCATGGCCAGGGCATGCTAGGTGAGCACTCTGCTCTGACCCACATGCTTGGCCCTATGTTGTTTTGTTTCTACAACAGACTGAGCACTTGCCAGATGTTAGGCATAGTTCTTGTTTTTTATTTGAAAATATCATTATTATATTATCATCATCATCATCATCATCATCACCATCCCCCCCCTTCCCTCTATCTGTGGTGTGGGCCTGCCCATGCATGCAGCCACCTGAGTGCCACAGCCACATGTGGCGGTCAGAAGACAGCTTTTGGAAGTCTGTTCTCTCCGTCCATCCGTTGAAAAGCCTTGTCTTTGTTCCAGCTGTGCTGCACAGCTGTGAGCTTCTGAGCAATTCTGTCTCTCATCTCTTGTAGGAGTTCTGGGATTACAGTTATGAGCCACCATATCAGGTTTCTTTTTTGTTTGTTTATTTGTTTTGTTTTTGTGGATTTCAGGGATCAAACTAAGATTGTTTTTCCCCCCAACTCTTTTTTAAAAAATTGAATTTATTTTTGTATGTATGTATGTTTTGCTTGTGTGTGTCTATGCACCACAGAGGCCAAAAGAAGATGTTGGATCCCCTGGAATTGAAGTTATACATGGTTGTGAACCACCAGGTGGGTGCTGGGAATCAAACATAGGTTTTCTGGCAGAGTGTCCAGTGCTCTTTACTGCCGGTCCATCTCTCTACTCAGTTGTCAGATTTTAGCTGCAAGTGCCTTTAACTGCTGGGCTATCTCACTGGGCCCGAAGACATGATTCCTAATGTTTTTTTGGGGGGAGATCCAAAGCTATGCTTTAAGTTTTCATTACTGTATCTAAGAGATTCATGAAATAAAAATGCATCTAACCCGTAAGCCCATTGCCCAAGGACAGATACTTCCTGAGATGCTGGAGGCTCTTGCTTATGGGAGATAACAAGCCACATGTTTTCAATCACCTCGACAAGTTTGTTTGACTCATCTACACCTCATCTTCACTGGAGTGCTTGATTACATGTAGGCTGGAGGTATGTGGGCAGGAAATACATCAGGATGTACGATTGCCCCTGATTGGATGTAGACGGGAGGTATGAATGTAAGAAGTATGCCAGTATATCTGCTTGCCCCTGGTTAGACGTGATGAGAAACACGACGGCCTTGTGGGGTTGCCATTTTTTATAATTATTTTTTAATTGATTATTTGGGAATCTCACGTCTTGCACCCTGATTGCACTCACCTCCCAATCTTCCCATGCCCACCCTTTCCCCCCGGGACTGCTCCCCACAAAGACAAACAACAAAAACCAAGTCCATTCTGTGTGGTCCATATACTCACTGGAAAAACTAGTGGGCAGTCCCCAAAGGGAGAATGAGTGTTTCTCCGCCCGCATCTACGCCGGAAGCCATCAGCTGAGGAGAGGTGGCCGCAGCAGGGTGGAGCTAGCTCTCCTATGCCCACACAACACAGTGCTGTGGGCCCATGGCGGACAGATGGGACCAGCTCTTCTGTGAGGCATGGGGCTGGATCTCCCAATGGGATTGACCTTTTTAAAAAATTATTATTATTTGTTTTTTCAAGCTAGGGTTTCTCGGTGTAGCCTTGGCTGCCCTGGAACTTACTTTGTAGACCAGGCTGGGCCTCGAACTCAGAGGTAAAGTTGTGCCCCACCACCATCCTGGCATGGGGTTGCCTTTTTTGGCCTCTGTAAAACATGGCTCATGGCCATTTTCTAGAAATCCAGAGATGGACCTGGCCAGAGTCCATTCTCCTAGCCAGAATTTAATAAAAGCTTGCATTAGGGTAGAGGAGGAGGTGAGAAGGGCCAGGACATTCACATGGGCTTTGAGGTACATGACAGGTACATGTGAATAAGGACCAAAGGAGCGGGGAGGTCAGCATAGGCTTTGACACGTAACCTCAGTTACACACAGAAGTGGATCCTTCTGGCAGGCACCCACCCCCCACCGCATTTCGCATTTCGTAAGTTCCTGAGGAAGACTTGGACCTGGCAGTCAGCATGTGGGGAAAAGTAACTAACATACACTTTGTTTCAACCCTACTGGGAGTGCAATTTTGAAATGACTGGTCTAAAATTTTTTAATTAATTACTTACTTATTTGTTGTGCATGAGGTGTATATGTATCTGTGTGTGTGTGTGTGTGTGTGTGTGTGTGTGTGTGTGTATGCATACAAGTCATAGAGCTAGAGTGTGGAGTCAGAAGACAGTTTTCTGGAGTCCATTCTCTACTTTACCATGTGGGTTCCAGGGATCCACCCATTTGGAAAAGCAATTTCACCGGAATGACAGTAATTTGGGTTGGAAAAAGTGATCCAAGGGAGTGGGGGTGGATATTTCACCTGCACAGGAAGTTCAGAGGTTTGAAGAGTCGAGCCTGACAGTGTCTGGACCCGTGCACACCTTCAACCACACCTTTCCCTTTGCCTCAGTTTAACTCACTACAATTTCCTTCTACCACGTGCATCTCGGGAATCGCCATCAGCCGTCACGATTAGCAGCAGCTACCTTTCGGTCCTTCTGCTTAAAAGTTAACCAGTGGTTCCTGATGGTCAAAACAGGAGTTCTGGAAACCTTTGGAGCCAGCCACTTCCAAGTTGGGCCGTGCCCCTTACACTGGGCTTATATTCAACGAGGGTTTCTGCCAGGGCCACTTTGACTGTGATGCCTAGGATGAGGGAGCCACTGTCAACAGCATTTTGACATTCTGACATTCCTGAACCCATTTCCCACTGCATTTTTGATGTGAGTGAATTGTATCTATTGAGTCCTTTGACCAGTTACATTCCTCAATAAAGGCGAGCATTTATTTCTCAGTATATACCCAGAAAAATCTTGCATGGCCCAAATAGCCAAGACTTACATCTTCAAGATATTAGAGTGGGGGTGGGGTATGGGGAGGAAGTGGGGGAGAGTTGGGGAGGACTGAGTGGGTAAATGTTTACTGTACAAGCAGGAGGACCTAAGTCCAGATCTCTAGCATTCCCGTAAAGAGTTGGGTGTGGTGACGCACACCTGTGTCAGTGCTGAGAGGTAGAGACAGGGGTTTCCCAGGGCCTGGCAGCCAGTCTAACTAATCCGTGAGCTCCAGATTCAGTAGGACACCCTGTCTCAGAAAATAAGGTGGAAAGTGACTGAGTGAGACGTCTGCCGTGAACATCTGGCCTCCACACCCTGCCTAGGCACTCCCACACACGTATGTACACACACACACCATACACATGTAAATACCTTTAAAAAGTGACTTATTTTGTTCTGTTCAGATCTAATAGGCCCTTTAAGGAAAAGTGGCCCTCCTCTTTGGTAGACTTTTTTCTTCTGATTGGAAACAGGTCTCACTGTGTAGTCCTGGAACTCGCTCTTTAGACCAGGCTAGCCTGGAAATCCCTGTAGACCAGGCTGGTCACTACTTCACGAAGCTCTGCCTGCCTCTGCCTCCTGAATGCTGGGATTAAAGGAACTTGCCACCACACCTGACAGACTTTCTTTTTTAGTTGTAGTTTAAACTGTTTTCAGTGAATTTCTTTCAGCTTTTACTAGATTTTTTTCCCCTCTGTCCTGTACTTGTAAAAATATGAAAAGTCAGGATACACCTCTGTTTCTCATGTGCTAATGACCTGCTGCTACATGTAGGAAATGCGTTTTATGATCTTTTCTCCATATTGGGGTGCTATACCCCACAATCCCAGACAAGCTGATTAAGCTCAAACTGGCCCCAGAATTATATTTTATCTCCCTCTGTCATGAAGTAGTCACTAATTTTTTTCCTTATGGAGTCCATTGCAGCCTTTGTTAGGAAAACTGTAAGTTCAACACGAACCTTGGTTAGCAGAGAGGCTCTGGCCACACTGTCTGTTCCTGTCCGTTTGTCCATGTACTTACATTTGTTCCCGAACTCAAAGGAGTGAGTCCTTCAGTGATTAACTTAGATGAAAACATGGAGATGTGTAGAGACCATCGTCCCCACAGTTTGCCAATGGTTAAGGACATTGGTAGTCACGTTGTTACCAGCTAGGTCACACCGGCAGCTCCTGTGGAGGACTCTCTCACTCTGTTCCCTTGACTTGGTCTTGGTCCTAAATGAGGGATGCCAGCACCGTGGAGGTGGATCCAGGAACATCATGAGTTTGAGGCCAGCACTGACTAGATTGTGAGAAAAAGCAAAGAAAAGAAGGAAGGAAGGGGGAGGTAGGAAGGAAAGAAGGAAGGAAGGGGGAGGTAGGAAGGAAAGAAGGAAGGAAGACAAGAGGTGCGTTGAGTTTTCATTTTACAATGTAAGCCTCAAGTTGGTTCTTTTTTGTTGTTGTTTTTGAGACAGGGTTTCTCTGTGTAGCCCTGGTTGTCCCGGAACTCTCTGTAGTCCAGGCTGGCCTCAAACTCAGAGATCCACCGCCCCTGCTTCTGAGTGCGGGGATTAAAGGTGTGCACCACCATGCCCTGCCTAAGTTGGTTCTTAGCATGTCCTATAGATCCCATGTCACGCTGATGTTGACTGTGCTTGGTCTTTTTTAATGCTAAATGTGTAAAGCAATGCCATTGGAGAATGCTTTAAGTCTCAACTATAATCTGAAACAATAATGATCTCACACACACACACACACACACACACACATACACACACACACACACACACACACACACACACACATGCATACACGAAAGCAAGTAGATACCCAATTTTGATAAAACATCACGTGTTATAGACTGGCTGATTTGTGGCAGCTTTGTAAGTTGCTACTGTCTTTTAGAAAGGCAATGTAGACTATATAGTCCATAAAAGAATAGAAAATACCCTTGTTTTCTGGCCCTGCGATCTCATAGTGAGTAACATGCTGCATGTTGTGCCTGTATGTACCTTCTTTGCCTCTGTGTGGTCCTGACTGAATGACTGAGTCCCCGAGAAAAGACCCGACTGTGCCAAGCTCTAACTGTTACATAGCTTCACACTACCCAGAGTGGGGCACGGAAGTGCTGAACCATCTAGTCCACCCTCTCGAGGGATACCAGGAGCGACCAGAGAACGGCACAAGATCGTGAATTAACAGACTGCTAGAAAATGGAGACAGAGCGCAGTGCAATGGGAAATAACCTAATGTTAGGGAAGCTGGAGAATCTTTCCACCTGAGGTTACCCCCGGGAGCTCAGATTTGACTGGAGATGATGCAGAGCTGCGAATATAAGCAGCTGAGAAGAAAGGGATATAGATCAACAGAAGGCAAGGTGGCCACCGCGATGACCCACAAAGCCTTGACTGCCGAGGATGGCGAGACATTTGAAACCTTTCTATTTTTCATATCTTTCAATATGTAAATATTCAAATCAGCTCACCAAGGCTCCCATGTTCCTGTTCCAATCTTGGATTTGCTTCCTCTCCCATGGATCCTTCCTTACCTTCTGCCTGGCAGCAAATAACCCCACAATCTACTGATTGCTTTGGGAAGAAAGCCTAGGTTGTCCCTTCCGGTTTTATCTCGGATGCGTTGGCCTAGCCCACCGGCTTTCCTCCACCTGCACCGCTATACTGTTATTCCGAGGACTGCTACACACATCTCCTTATTTGCTTTCAGGTTTTTTTAAAAATCACCCCTTTTCACAGCAGCCAGAACCTCCTTTTTAAAAATGCAAATCAAATTCCGTTATTTCCTGGCAAAACCACTCCTGCTGCTTTCCCTGGTACTTGGAACACAATTCAAATTCTATCATGCCTGCTCCTCACTTCAGCAGGGTTTCTGTGTTGAGACAAAAGCTCACTCAACCTCTTACACTTGCCTCGCCAGCGTCCTCACTCAGGTCTCACTCAAGTTCATGTTTCAGCTCACACAGAGCTACCACAACCCCACTGGAAGCAGCTCCCCACTTAACCTTGACTTTATTCTGGTGGGTTTGGGAAAGGACTTGTTCTCAAGTTGACATGCTCTCTTTGTTTCTGGTCTGTGTAGTAGACGTCCTCAAAGTCAGGAGGGAAGGCTTCCTTCCCATCTCTCTTGCTGTTTTTGGTGCTACAGTTGTGTGTGTTTAACATCTTACTTGCTTTCTTGTGTTTCCACATATTTTTCACACTCGTTCATTCATTCATTTGTGTGTGTGTATGTGACACTCATATGTACAAGCAATGGCACAGGTGTGGAGGTCAGAGGACAGCTTGGGGAAGTCAGTTCTCTCCTTGCACCTTGTGAGCGTGGGGAGTGAACTCAGCCTTGGGGGCAACTGCCTTTAGCAGCTGCGCTGTCTCATCCCCCAGGGCTTTTACACACTTCAGGCTCTTTTCTGAAATTTATCATTTCCTGAAGGACTCTAGGTTTCTGTTAGTGTGAAACATCATTTAGAGGTCATTGCTGGGTACCAGGGGTACTCATCACTATGGGGCTTTCTGAGGAATAGGAGTAAGCAAACAAATATATATTTTAAAGATAAAATTCAGCTGGGTGTGCTGATGCACAACTGTTCAGCCAGCATTTAGGAGGCTGAGACAAAAGAAAGGCTAGCATAAGATGTATAGTAGAGATGACGTTTAAAAATATATGAGATGGCCAGGCGGTGGTGGCGCACGCCTTTAATCCCAGCACTCGGGAGGCAGAGGCAGGTGGATCTCTGTGAGTTCGAGGCCAGCCTGGGCTACAGAGTGAGTTTAAGAACAGCTAGGGCCACACAGAGAAACCCTGTCTCAAAAACCAAAACAAAAGAACAAATTCCAAATAGAATTCAAATATAAATAAGCAACGGTCATGAGAGCGCGGGAAGACCACACAGACAGAATCTCAATAACTGAAAGTAATAGGAATTTCCTGTGATTCAAGTTTTTGATAAATGAGAGGAAAAACTAATTAAACTGCTACAAAGAACTTGACTCTCCAAATACATGCCTGGGGCAGTTTGATCTTAAGTGTCTTCCAAAGGCCCGTCTGATGTCGTCTTGGTCCCTGGCTTGAGTACCACTGGGAGCTGATGGGAAGTCGTATGTGACCAGTGTGCCCTGGAAGGGGATGGGGGCCCTGGTCTCTTCTTTCTTTCTCTGAGCCCGGAGGTGAGCTATGATGGTGCGCTGCACCTCGGACTCAAGAGCATCAGGACCAACCACTCATGGGCTGGCACTGAGTCAGAATGAACGTTCTCATTGCTCACTTTATTTATCTATTACTTCACTATTTTTTAGACAAAGTCTCCGTAGCTCAGGCTGGCCTCCCTATGGCTAAGGATGACCTTAACCTCCTGACCCTTCTACTTTCTCCTTTGGAGGCTGGCTGCTCTTTTAAGTTGACTGTCTCGGGTGTGGGCAGGTGCTGCGTCATCACATGAGTTTTAAACAGTTGAGCTGGGTGTCACTTTGAAATGTGTGTGTGTGTCTATAAATGATTTATTTAGTTTTACTTATGAATTGGTGTTTTGCTTGCATATATGTCTGTGTGAGGGTGTCAAATCACTTGGAGCTAGATTACAGTTGTGAGCTGTCATGTGGGTGCTGAGAATTGAACCCCAGTCCTCTAGAAGAGCAGCCAGTGCTCTTAACTGCTGAACCATCTCTCACAGATACTGCTTTTTTTTTTTTTTTCCTGGAACTCATGGTGTAGACCAGGTTGGCCTAGAACTCCCAGAGATCCAGCTGTCTATGCCTCCCTCACGCTGGGATTAAAGTCATGGCTTGGAATTTATTTTTTTGTGCAGTAAGAAGAAGATAGACAATCTCATGTTTATCTCAGGGTGTTCTAGTTACATCAACACCACACATCAAAAAGTTTATTTTCCCTGATTAATACATGATACCTCCCTTACTACGTACTTCTGGTTTTTTGGTTTTCGAGACAGGGTTTCTCTGTGTAGCTTTGTGCCTTTCCTGGAACTTGCTCTGTAGCCCAGGCTGGCCTTGAACTCACAGAGATCCCCCAGGCTCTGCCTCCTGAGTGCCGGGATTACAGGCGTGAGCCACCACTGCCCACATCCCTACAGTCACATGTGAGGTTAACTTCAGGGAGACTTATTGAAGGACACCCAGAAACTTTATCCCATCTTTGCCACTTTTCTGTTAACATCTACAGCTGGCTCAAGCTCAAAAAAATATTGAAGGGAGCAAGGGGTCTAGAGAGATGGCTTAGCAGTTAGGAGCACTTTTTCTTCTTGCAAAGACATGGGCTCAATTCCTAGCATCCCCATGGTGGCTCACAACCATCCACAACACCATTTCCAGGGGGTGGGTTGATAGTCTCTTTTGGCTTCTGAAGACACACCAGGCATGCACATGGACACAGATGTACATGTGAGCAAAATATTCACACACATAAAAAAATTTTAAATCTAAAAAAGAAATAAAGAAAGAAACATTGAAGGGGCCAGAAGTGTGCCTTGGGGATAGAACTCTTGCCAGGTGAGAACAAGGCCTTCAGATAGATCCTCAGTAGCACACCGGCTCCCAGTTTATACACTTGAACTCCCCAGTGTGTTCTTTGGCCACAGTGATCTTGTGCAGGATGAGACAAGAGGTAGCTCCCCATCGTTTACTTGAAAGTTCAAAATCAGATTAAAAAAAAAAAACAAAACAGTCTTTCTTCTCTTAAGGAGTAGATTTCTGCTGCCAGGACAGTATAATCATAAATACACTGTTGCTCAAGAGTTTAAACCACCAAGTGACAGGAATTACATTCACTTTATGCTTCTCTAAACAAAGGGAAAAATTGTTTTTTGGGTGAGTAACTGTTGGCTTAGCCAGCTGTGTGGATTCTCAAGTTGCTCACAGAACTCAACTCAGGAGCATTGCCTGAGGAGAACCGAGGCTGGGTAGTTCAGTGGTAATCCCACTGAGTCTCGCTGCCCCCACCGCGGTCTCCTCTCCTTTCACTTGTCACCTGTCTGCCATAGGCACGCTCTACAGTCAAGACTTCATTCAAGAGGCCTGCGTAGAGGACACCCCAGCCACACCAGTGAGAACACTCCAGGTAAAAAATGCCATAGAAAAGGGCTTTTCCTTTAACCTCCATAATGTTCAGAAACCATTCACATTGGCTTGATTCAGGTCACATGCTTGAGTCAGCCTCAGTCAGGCTTGGGAGACCTCTGGATAAACCTCGATCACATAATGTTGATGGCATGCAAGACCTCTCCTCAAGAAATGAGCAGTGGGACATCTGTGAAGGCTGTGGTTAATAGCTAATCTTCTTATTTTATATGAATGGGTGCTTTGCTTGCATGTATGACTGTGTACCCCTTGGGTGCCTAGTGCCCAAGGAGAACAGACGAGGACATCGGGTCCCCTGGAACTACAGGCGTAGACAGTTGTGACATTGTAGACAGTACCCATGGCTGCACGTGGGTGCTGGGAATCTCAACCAGTACTCTTAACTACTGAGCCATCTTTGCAGCCTGACAGCTACGTTTTAGGGGCTGGTGTTCTCATGGCTCCTTGCCAACCTTTCTTCTACTTGTCTTTTTACAGATGTTACTCACCAGTGAATGTTCACAAGCCTGATGTGATCTCACTGTGTCTTTCCCTGAGAACAAATGTGGGAACACAGCCTTCTCAATACCATAGCTCACTAATCCACCAGAAACATGCAGAATGGCAGATGGACTTTGCAAAGAAAGAAATGAGTTGTGCTCAATGATTATAAACTTGGGTTGTGAAGATAAGCAGTTTTAAATAATGGTCTATTAACACTCACTACCATGATTACTCGACCCAGACTAAAGTTTTGATGTTTAAGTTTTTATGGTCCAGGAAATAAGATCAAGTAATACATGATTTTGTATTTTCACAGATTTTGTTTTGGTTTCTCCCTCAGACAACTCTACTGGATTTGCAAGAAAAGAATCTCAGAAATTAACATTGGTCAATAATATAAACAAGACTACAAACATCAGTTGGCTCTCAAGAGTTTGTCCTTTTCTGTGTTTGAGTAGCTGACCTTGGATTGCACACCACATATCTCTGCCATCTCTGTCTTCTCTCACTCTACCAACTGAGGGATGTGTGGTTTTCCCTTTTATCTTGGCCGACATGTTTGAAGAGTGCCGGCCTGCTACTCTGCAGAACATGTTTTGGTTTGGTTTCCTCTGACCTCTTCTCAGTGATCCTATCAGAGCGGTGATGATGTCAGCATGTCTTAGCACTGCTAATGTTGACTTTGACCCCTTGGGTAACTGGTGTGTGCTGTCTCCACTGTGTGGCTTCCCCCTAGAAGCAGTAAGGCTCTTAGAGGAGACACTTCAAACTAGGAAAGTGTTCCCTCACCAATTAAATTAGTATCCATCGGTACATCTTACCTCCAATGGTGATTTTTTATTTCTTCATTCTTTATTCATGCACTAATTAGAATTCTCTCATCTCCCCTTAACTTATCATTAAATGATATATATTAATATAGACATAGATATCCATTTTACTCTATTGTAGCAGTAGGTTTCTCTGGTCCTGCCCAGCCCTGCTGTCAGGATGCATCTCTCTCACCCACATCCCTGCAGCTGCTTGGTCCCAAGTAAATACAGAGAGGCTTATATTAATTATGAACTGGATGGCCTATGGCTCATGCTTCTTGCTAGCTAGCTATATAACTTAACACCATTTCTGTTAATAGATAAGTTGCCACATGACTGTGGTGTTACCAGTCTGCTGACATCTTGCTGTTCCCCAGGCTGCGCTGGAGTCTCTCTGCATCTGCCTTTCTTTTTCCTGTCTCTCTCTTGGATTTCCTGCCTGGCTCCATCCTGCCCTGCCATAGGCCAATGCAGCTTTATTTATTAGCCAATGGGAGTAACACATATTCACAGCATCCAGAAAGACATCCCACAACACTCTATAAATTGCAATCATTCATTTTCTTGTCCCAATTAGTCCAGCTTTGACCTTAGAGAGGCCAGGTCCTTTTCTTACACACACACACACACACACACACACACACACACACACACACACACACCACACACACTCATGAACATTACTTTGTTTTCTGGCCTCACAAGATATCCCAAATTCATTCTGTGTTTTCTTGTTCTCACTCCAGAATGAGTTCTTCTCTGTGGTAGCAGCATGTCTTTTCAGAAGGGTATTTAGAAACCCAGGGTTCCTAGGAGCACTCATTACTGTTGAGTTAGCATTGCTTTTAGGCCCCATTAGTATAGATAGGATACATGGTTACATATTTGTGAACACATATACATATTTATGTAGGTATTTTCATGGATACACATTTATCTTTCTACTTAGGTCATGGCTTCATGCCAACATCTCCAAAGCTGATCCAAACCATGGGACTACATAGAAAGGAGAAAGCCAGCTGAACAAAAGAATCCATTCCTCTGATTCTGGACCAGTGTGGCAAGCCATCATCTCCTAGCCCCATATCTTCCCTGCTGTGGTGAACTCTGTCCCTCAGAAACGTAAGCCAAATAAATAACTTCCTGAAGTTGTTTTTGTGGGATATTTTATTGTAGCAAAAAGACAAGTCGTTAGTACAGATTTTTTAAATTGCTTATCAGATTTGATTATTTTGGCAGTGTTTCTTGAAATGTCTATTTTTGATGGAGTATTTAAGATTGGTATGTATTATACTATACCTTTATAGAACACTATATATATATGTATATGTATATATGTATGTATGTATATGTATGTATGTGTATATATATATATACCCAGTGCCTAAATTTGACAAGCACACACTAGAAGAGCAAAAGAGATATAGGTCCTGATAACAATCTCCCTTCCTTCCTTCCTTCCTTCCTTCCTTCCTTCCTTTCTTCCTTCCCTCCCTCCCACCCTCCCTCCCTCTCTTCTTCCCTCCCTTCTTTCTTTCTTTCTTTCTTTCTTTCTTTCTTTCTTTCTTTCTTTCTTTCTTTCTTTCTTTCTTTCTTCAAGACAGGGTTTCTCTATGTAATCTTGGCTGTCCTGAAACTTGCTCTGTAGACCAGGCTGGCCTTGAACTCAAAGATCGGCCTGTCCCTGCCTCCTGAGTGCTGGGATCAAAGGTGTGCACCACCACTGCCCATCCCTGACGACAATTTTTACTATGAACTTTTTGATTTTGAACCCAATGTTTGAGACTAAGACTAAACTTCTCTTTCAGTTTTCATTTCTCTCTCCATATCTTTCTCCTGTCCCATTAGCAATTCTTCTCACTAACTGCTCATTTGACTCTTAAATCTAAAATCATTTTACAGATCCGAAATCGGATATATCATCTGAGTGTGTGTGTACTTCATATTAGATTTTCTGAACAGACCACATGACTTCAGTGTATATGCAAAGCGTGTGTGTGTGTGTGTGTGTGTGTGTGTGTGTGTGTGTGTGTGTATGAGAGAGAGAGAGAGAGAGAGAGAGAGAGAGAGAGAGAGAGAGAAAATATGCCTTCAAATCCTTTGATATCCTTTTTGTATAAAGAGAAGATCTAGGTCCTGTCTCTTGAATTTGAACTCTGTGACTTCTTGACCACAGAACATGGCAGCAATTCTGTGTCACTTTCTGGGCCAAGTTTTATAAAACTGGTCCCTTTGCCTGAAATTGCTTGTTTTGGAACCCAATAGCCCATTGAAAGACCCATGTGGATAGGAATCAAAACACAGATCATGACCATAAACCAGACCAGGTGACAGTAAGAACCAACTTGTTGGTCATACTGAAAGCATTCGACATGAAAACCACGTGGAAAACAAAACAAAGCAAAACCATACCACAGTCTCCTCTGAGCTCCGTGTAAGTTCAAATCTGTGAGCAAAATAAGTGGTTTCTGGGTGCAACCACTGTAACATGAATTGCTGAATGGTCTTATTAATAAAAAACCCAGAGCTAGATATTGGGGTAAAAGCTGAAAGATCAGAGAGGCCGAGCAGCCAGACACTAGTTCTTACTCCTACGGAATCCTCCACCTCAAGAGAGTAAGCTCCTATATCCTCATGCCTTATACACCTTTCTGTGTCCTGTCACATTCCTTCCTGGGATTAAAGGTGTGTGTCACCACTGCCTGGTTCTGTTTCTCTCATGTAGCCCAGTGTGGCTTTGAACTCACAGAGATGGATCTCTGTCTCCTGAGTGATACGATTAAAGGTGTGTGCCACCACTGCCTGGCCTCTATGTCTAATTTAGTGGCTGGCTCTGTCCTCTGATCCCCAGGAAAGCTTTATTGGGGTACACAATACATTACCACAAGCCACAATGTCTTGGAGTGTTTTGTTTCAGAAATAGATAACTGGTAGGAGATGAGGGCAAACCATATAAAGTGGATATAGTTTTCAGACTTTCATTGTAAGAGAGAAACCTGACATTTGAATATATTTCTTTCTGTTGACTCTAGTTCCTCAAGAATAATAGTCTTTTATTTTTTGAGACAGAGTTTCACTATGTAGCTTTGGCTGGCCTGGAACTCTCTATGTAGACCTCACTAGCCTCAAACTCACATAGAACCAACCACCTCCTGAGTACTGGGTGTGTGCCACTGTACCAGTTTCATAAATAACAGTCTTAAGAAATGACATGAAAATTGAGAAGGGAAAGTCACCTTGTACCTATTCTTTTCTGAAGAAGCAGTGCTATATTTTCTTTCCATCATCCTTAATCTGTAATCTATATTTACAGAAAGTATTTTTACATTGTCATTAATACAATTCACCCACCCACTCCCATCTCTATCTCTGTTTCTTTCTTTCCTTTTTGCTTTAACATGTGTATTTGTGTTTTGGCTGCGTCTGTAGTTAGGGTTTCTATTGCTGCAGCAAAACACCATGACCAAAAAGCAAGTTGGGGAGGAAAAGGTTTATTTGACTTATACTTCCACATCACAGTCCATCATTGGAAGAAGTCAGGGCAGGAACTCAAACAGGGCTGGAACCTGGAGGCAAGAGCTGATGCAGAGGCCATGGAGGGGGGGCTGCTTACTGACTTGCTTCCCTTGGCTTGCTCAGTCTGCTTTCTTATAGACCCCATGACCACCAGCCCAGGGATGGCCTCACCCACTATGGGTTGGACCCTCTCGCATTCATTGATCACTAATTGAGAAAATGCCTTACAGCTGGATCTCATGGGGGCATTTCCTCAGCTGAGACTCCTTCCTCTCTGATGACTCCAGCTTGTGTCAAGTTGACATCAAACCAGCCAGTACGGGCTGCATGTATGTCTGTGTAACAATTGCATGCCCGGTGCCTGTGGAGGCCACAAGGAACTAGATACCCTGGAATTGGAGTTACAGATGCTTTCGGGGCACCATGTGGGTGCTGGAAATCGAATCCCAGTCCTTTGGAAGAGGAGCCAATACTTTAACTGCTGTGTTACCTCTCCGGCCCTTCACCTTGTCTTACTTTGGGTTTGGTATCCATTTGGTAAGTGGGTACTGTATTTATAGACTCTTGTATGATGATTTATTTCTGGTCTTTTCCAGTGTGTGTCTTTGTATATGCTCCTGCTTTATACATAGCCAGACAATGATTAAAGGTGTTCAGTAAATGTAAATGGTAAGTGGATACATGACCAAAAGAAACATTCGCATGCTTGCCACACTTACCAGAAACTTTTTCATATTTCAATTTCTTTTTTACTGTCTCTAGTCTTACATTTAAGCGTAAAATGTTTAATTTGGTGGTGCTTGCGGATCAAGAGAAAATTCACACACAAAAAGCTGTAGATTAAAGCTGGTTCATGGTTGCAAAGGATCAGAGAGAGGGAAGATGGGAAGTGACTGGTTACAATCATGGAGTTTCTTTAAAAGGGAATTAATAGCTTTTCTGTACCCAGATAACGGGTTTCTCTAATGATACAGTAAGACAGATCAAGCCAACTTGAAAAAAGTAAAAGAACAGGTTTATTTGTGCAAAGCAACTCCTGAGTGAGCTCTCTAGTCCCAGAGATCCAGGCCAGAGAAGTCACATGCCCGAACTAAAGCAGAGAGGTTATGTAGCTTGTAGGTAAGGGGTGATGACGTGTCTGCCAGAAGCTGGGTTTGTGCCAAAGTATGATTAAAAAAAAAAACTGAATGCTTTAGGTGGGGATGTGGGGGGCTGGCAACTTCAGGGGAGGAAGCTTCTGCAGGCACCAAGAATGTGGAACTGGGCTTTTTGGCATCTTTTCTTTGTCCCAGATTCTCTGAGAGGGTGGGGTTGGAGAGAGAGAGAGAGAGAGATGGGGCTTCTCAGACTATGCAAGAGCGAGCTGGTTCCAACAGAAACGTTTGGATGTTATGTTAGATGTATGATGATGACTGCATAGCTCTGGGAACACAGAAAAGCCCACCAAATTATTCCCTGGATGGGTGAGTTTTAGAATGTTTGCATTATATCTCAGTTTTTAAAGAAGTAGTGAGTTAGAAATCCTTTTCGTCAGTACAAAAATAAACAGCTGGATCTAAACTCTACATATCCAACACATTTTCTAGTCGGCAATGGAATAAACAGAACTACTGTCTCTCTAAACCAAGGGTCTGTTCTTGTGAAATTATGATCAATATTCTTCCAGGCAGAAACCTGATAAAAGTTCAGCATTTCCTGATGCAAGTGAGGAGAGGACCGTTCACATTCTTGACAGGCTCTTAATAGGTCACAAGTAAACTAATGCCATTTCTTTTTGCTTGTTATCTCAGTGTGGAAACGTGGCTAGATCCAGGGCCCCTCTCCAGATGACATAATATCCTTCCTTGAACGACCGTGATGACAAAGGTTGGTTGGTTAAGGCAAAGTCAATATGGATCATTAAACTTCATGGAAACAGAGAACTCGAGAGTCTACCTCCTTCAAAGGGGCAGAATAGGCAGCTCTGATGAGGGTAACTCTCCCCAGCTGGCTCCCTAACCAAGCTGTCCCTCAGGGAAAAGGAAATGAAGGCGGGTGCCAATTTCCGGTTAGCCAAAACTCCTTAAAGATTCGGACAGCAACAGGAGTTGTTTGGTGGAAATACATTTCCAGGTTATAATAACAGGGAATATGGCCAGGGAAGTGGTTGATGATGCATTTCCCTGGGTAATAATTTTTATTATGGAGTCTCTTATTACGTTTGTTCTTAACCTTTAGCAGCTGGATTGGAGACGCCGTTTCTTAGGGGTGCACGTCTCCATTCCCGGGAGCTATATGGGGTCACAGGTGGGTAGAGCTTTCGCCGTGAATCTGAAGACTCTTGTTAGCGAGGCCAGCAAACAGAGACCCATGTAGCCGGACCCTGTGCTCCTCTCGGTGAACGAAACAGGTGGAAGAAAAGAGATCCTGAGAGCAGGGATCTAAGAGTCGAGGAAGCCAGAACCCGGAGCGGGAGCAGTTAGGGACTCTCTGTTTCCCGTTTCTGTTCTTCTTAATTGCAAGCCCGCCTCTCCAGAAATTAATGGAAGCCATAAAGTTCTGGTTGGACATGGGTCACAGGAAGTAACACTCCTCTTTATAGGTTGCAGCAAAAACTGCAAAGCTGCCGCCTATGACGATGCCCTGGCGGAAAGAGGAAGATGTGCTCTTGGCCCTCTCCCGTCGATCCCTTCCGTGTTCATCCGCTTGGTGGGAACGTGGGGCCTTCTGGCTTCACTGAACCATACCACCCATTCTGCTGGATCCACCTCTGTCATTGGGCCTATGTGTCTCCCAAAAGGCTTGAATTTCCTCCTGAATATAAAGGAAGCCTCTTGATTCTTCTTGGCTTCCACTCTTTCCCAAGTAAGGAACACAACTATGGCGTGGCAGCTTACCCAGGCTCTAGAAAGAGCAAAACTTCTTTCTTTCCTCCTCCTCATTGTCTGTTTTTCTTGAGACACGGTATAACCCTGTCTGTCCTGGAAGTCACCATGTAGACCAGGCTGGCCTTGAACTCTCAGAGATCTGCCTGCCTTTGCCTCCCAAGCAGTAGGACTAAAGGCATGCAGCAAAACCACCAACCTTCCAGTTCTTGATATGATTTCAAAACAGACCAGAGCTTGAGGGCCTCCTAGGAAAATTAGCAATTTGGCATATCTAAATTTTTAAAATATTCAGAAGTGGGGCAAGGTGATGCCCACCTTTGATCCTAGTACTTGAGAGGCAGAGGCAGGTGGATTTCTCTGAGTTCAAGACCAGCCTGGTCTATATAGTAAGGTCAGCCAGGGCTGCATGGTGTGTGTGTGTGTGTGTGTGTGTGTGTGTGTGTGTGTGTGTGTGTGTGTGTGTGTGTCAGGCGGGGTTGGGGTGGGGATGGGATGAGGGAGACTTTAAAATATTTGTTCAACATTGCAAGCTTGTACGTGAAGACATTTGATCTTTGTATAGGAATTTGAAGATGATGCAATCTGTTAGTAATGGAAAATTAGTCTTTTAAACCACAGCAATTGCGGGATTTCCCTCATAGAAGGTGTAAACATTTAGTTAAGTGCTTTTACTTTTCTTCAAAGTAATACGTGGAAACGACTGAAATTTTCAAAAGCTCCAGAAGGTTTTCTGTGAAGGCCTTCAGTCCTCTGTGAGCTTTCTCAGACTCATTCCTGCCCCAAAGAACAGTGTCAGCCCCTTTAATGGACTGTGTTTCTGTTTATGCTCTTCCTGAATAATGTGTTTACTGTTGCTTACTGATCAACAGCTGACTAGTAACTTTAAACACCATTTCCCACATGATCAGGGAAGATTTCTCTCATGTATGCATATCTCTCCTTTCAACATAGCCATGGCATCGCCTTGACAGCTTCATCAGAGTTAATGACTTTTTAAGAAAATACTATGTTAGCTGTGTCTGCTTTGGACATCGTCCCTTTGGTTAAAACCAGGACCAGTTTAGAAAGAACATTCTGTTTCTTCTCTTTATGTCTTTTCCTTTCTTTAAAAAAAAATATAATTTATCTTACTTATTGTCCTATCACTGTGAAAAATACCATGACCAAGACAACCTACAAAAGAAAGCATTTAACTGGGGACTTGCCTACACTTTCAGAGGCAAGTCCTTGATGATCATGGAGACAAGCAGCCAGGCATGATGCTAGAGCAGTAACTGAGAACTCACATCCTGATCTGTAGGCTGCAGGCCAAGAGAAATCGAGATTGAGCCTAGTATGGACTTTCAAAACCTCCCAAGCCATGTCCAGCTACACATCTCCCCCAACAAGGCCACACCTCCTAATCCTTCCTAAACAGTCCACCAACTGGGCCAAACATTCAAATATCTGAGCTTATGGGGACCATCCTCATTCAAACCACCACATTTTTATTATTTTATTTTATGTGCATGGGTGCTTTGCCTGTGTGTAGGTCGGTGTCTTTGGAGGGCATTTTGGATCCACTGGAACTGGACTTAAAGATGGTTGTGAGCCACCATGTGGGTGCTGGGACTTGAACCCAGGTCCTCTCCAAGAACAGTCACCTCCAGCTACCTCTGTTCTTAGTGTAAGATGAGGCCAGTATTCTCATATTCTTTTTATTTCTATGCCCCAACTTCTATATTTTTAATGTTTTATACATTTACAGTTTTTGTATGATTTCTAAGTTAATAAAATGTATCCTTAGCCATCACTCAGCACTTTGTGATTCAAACTAGGGTTTGTATCTAAGTAGTTAAAGAAGTGTCACTCCCCTCCCTGGGGCTGTGGGCTATCACCAAGGACTCAGCCAAGTTTCATTTTCTTTTATCTGTTTATTTTGGCCCTTCCTATCAGGCTACAATTATTAACTAACTTAATCCTCACAATAGACCTATGAGGTTGGAAATTAATAATAAATCTACCTGGTGAGGTCAGGATTTTTTTCCCTGGAGAGTTTCTGAGCATGTCTCTTTATCATCATCTTGAGAGGACTTGACCAGCTACCAGGTGTTAACTTCAAATCTTTGGATTTCTGTTTTCCCTGGATGGCTCCTTCCTCACTCAGATCTTCATCCTTAACTTCTGTTGGGGTTGATTACTCTCTCCCCCCATAACACACACACCTGAAGTGCTGGGGGTGGAACTCGGGGCTGTCTGCTCTACCTCTGAGTTGTACCTGCAGCCAGGCTGTTACTGTGTAGGGCTATAAGCCTTGTTTCTGTGTTCCTGTCTGTAGTTCATGCCTTTCCACGGTCCATCCTCTCATTTAACCGTATCACATTCGGATGAGATTCCCTAAGACTGGAGTGGGATCATTTTGAGTCCTTGTATGTCTGAACAGAATTTTCTTCTTCCCTCATACATTTCTAATTTGATTAGAAATCCCGTGTTTCAACAGTTTCCTGTATGGGAGTGGTAACGTGGAAGGGGCCACTGGAATAGTTCTGAAGATGGGAAGGAAAAAGATAAAAACAGAGACAGCGAAGTACAACGCAGAATATATGAGAGCAGACTCCCCCATCAGGGGCCACACTAAACAGCCCAGTTAACGCGGAACAGCTTTCAGATGAGACTGAAGAACAAACCCAGCTGTATGTTAGTATCCAGGTTTGTCAGCTTAGTGCACAGAACTGGTATAAGCCAAAGGAGAGACAAAGATTGCTAGGGTCTAGTCAGAGTCAACTGGCGTGACTGTATAAGTAAAGGAGACTGTAGCGCAGGACTCAGGTGTTTACAACAACATGGTCACACTAAAAAAATACACCAGTGAGTAGCCTGGCTGAGAAAAACGTGGCATATGATGTTATTTATCAAAAATTCAAATAACAGATACATTTTTTATGATAATATGTATTTTTCAAACCAGAATTATATTGACCAGCAATAAATAAATAGGTGGTGAAGCTGAAAGGAAATTACTATCACAAAATTCAGATTACTACAGCCTGGGCAAAGAGGGAGAAGGGCAAGGCCCTCAGGTGTGTTGCAAGTATCTGAGACAATAAATGTCTTTGGTAGGGTGGTGGCCTTGTGGCTGTTCATTTTATTCTGTAAACCCATGCTTGTATGTTACAGAACTTTTTTAATAGTGTGCAATGACTTTTATTTGCTGATAAAGTCCGATTTAGGTGTCTTTAGCATATTTTCATTTTATGAAAAGCAAAGAACAAGCCGTCCTCAGACAGACCCAGCTTCACCTTGACTAATGTGGTGACAATGACATTTGTCAGTTTCCTTGTTGGACACAGCCTCCTGAAGCCAATCACAGAGATTATTCTTCTTAAGGGATTTCTTGGTGAGATATTTCAAGTACCTCTTAGAGACTGTTCCTCAGAATCAACTGTGATTTTATTGTTCAAGCATTCAGCATGACCAACATTCCCAAGATTTTCAGTTCTTCCATTGACTTTAACTTTCTCCCACAGCAACTGTTCAAAATTTTCCAGAATCAAAAATTCCATCTGGGCGGTGGTGGTACACACCTTTAATCCCAGCACTCGGGAGGCAGAGGCAGACAGATCTCTGTGAGTTCGAGGCCAGCCTGGTCTACAAAGTGAGTTGCAGGACAGGCTCCAAAGCTACAGAGAAACCCTGTCTCAAAAAAACAAAAACAAAAAACCAAAAAAAAAAAAACCCCAAAAAAACAAACAAAAAAAATACATCTTTTACTTGGATGAGTAAGGTTCAAGAGAAACCTCCAAGTCAACTTTTTGGGGTTTACGCCTTTCTGTGGTGCCATACTGAACATTGGCCGTGAGAAGAGGAGAAAACCTCCCTGTTATGTGTACCTTATCAATAAATTTTCTAGACTTTTGAGGGTAGCATTCTAATCTGCCATCTGTGACTGATGAAATTCTATTGATTTTTTTCTCTCCGGTGCTGGGATCAGACCCAAGGGCCTCACATATGCCCTAGACATTTCTGAGATATCTGGTTATAAATTCCACCACCACTCTTTCGTTGTGTGCTGGGCCCCTTATGGACCTTTGCCCTCAGACTCATGCCCTTCAACGTGAAGGGAAATCTATTTCTTTCAGTTATTGTCTCTGATTCTTGTGCTGGATAGTTTTATGTCAGTTTGATACGTGCTAAAGTCGTCTGAGAGGAGGGAACCTTAATTAAGAAAATGCCCTCTGTAAGATCAGGCTGTGCAAATGGATCTCTGAGTTCAGGGCCAACCTGGTCTATAGAGAGAGTTACAGAGTAGCCAGAGTCACACGGGGAAACCCTGTCTCTAAAAACAAAATAAAAAGAGAGAAGGAGAAAAAAAGAGAGAAAGAGAGAGACAGAGAAAGAGAGAGAGACAGAGAGAGAGAATGTGCCCCATTTCTTATTCTTGTTTTTTCAGTTTTTTTTTTTTGGGTACCATTCTTTCACTTACTTTATGTCCTCTAGAAATGAAGCAAGATCTGGTGGCAACATTCCTCTCCCTGATTGTGTGTGTGTGTGTGTGTGGGGGGAACTAAATGCCTCTGTGGTGGTTTGAATAAGAATGGCCCTCATAGGCTCTTATATTCGAATGTGGCACTATATGAGAAGGATTAGGAGGTGTGGCCTTGTTGGAGGAAGTGTGTCACTAGGGATGGGCATTGAGGTTTCAAATGCCCATACCAGGCCAATGTCTCTCTCCTGGCCCGAGGATAAGGATGTAATTATTAGGTACTGCTCCAACACCATGCCTGTCTGATTCCCTCCATCATGACCATGAACTAACCCCCTGAAACTGTAGTCAAGTCCCCAGTCAAATGCTTTCTTTTCTAAGAGTTGCCATGGTTATGGCGTCTCTTCCTAGCAATAGAACACTGATTAAGGCAGCCTCCAATAATGTATCAAAAATGCAAATATCCAAACTTTCCATCACCTGGCTCTTCAACTGGAAGTGTCTCCATTTGTTTTCCTGAGTCATCAAGAAGGAAGAGGGATGAGGAGGTGAAGCAGGCACTCAGAGTCAGGCACCGGACTCAGCGCCCACTAGAGCAGGTCTGTGCATGGAACACCAAAGTATTTCCAGCTCTGTGTCATTCCAAACACTGTATTGTTCTGTAGGTTGATGCTTTCGTCTCTGTTTCAGATTCCTATACAAAGGCAGAGATAGTGCTCAGTAACCAGACACAAGATAAAGAAAACCAAGACTCCTTACAATTTACATCCAATGTCCTATCCCTGATAACAGAGTGACGTCCATTCTTCTCCCGGCTTGGTACAATTGCAGATGGTTGATTTTACACAAAGGAGGGTAACATGTTTTTGATGGTTAAATAGAGATAAACTGTTGGCAGTGACTGGGCACCACTGTGTATTGGGGATGGTTTGACAGAGAAAAGGTAATATAGTTTTGGGACTCACCCATTACTCACTATTTATGATTTCTTGGCTCCACATATCTTTTGCTCAGATTCCCTCCTGTGAGTCAATACTCGGAGATCCCAGTAGAGAAATTAGTTTTACTCTGAGACTTTGGGCTTAGTCGAAAAAAACAAAAATGAAAACCAAAAACCAAACCTATGACACTGAGGTCATTTGTTGGGCCAGGGAGTGAAACTTCTCATTCAATCTAGTGTTTGTTTCTCCAGGGTGGAGCTCGATTACTGGGCTTTTAGAGGCATTACATTTCCTCCTGGGGATAAATTTCTCCTTTTTTTTTCCCTGTGTCTTGGCCTGGTATGCTGATATGCAAAACCTCAGTGGCATGGAGTGTTGGAGGGCCGAGCGCTGTTCACACTCTTGCTGGGAGACCAGTTTCAGAGCTTGCATTTCCTCTTTGTGAGACGTTTGCACACACCTCTCTCTATTCCAGACCTGCACCACCCTCCCTGCTTCCTGGATGGTTCATTCCTGGTTGTCCTCTGGTTTCAGGTAAACCATCAGCTTCCAGGGAAAACTCGCGCCCCTGTCCGCTCTCATATTGGGCGCACCCCTGTCCGCTCTCATATTGGGCGCCACTCCGTCACTGCCCTTCTGTTAACATGGTGTCTTCCTCCACCAGGTCCCTCTCCTCTTCATGCTTTGTTATGTGCCCTGTGCACCGAGTCATGCTGAATGCCACTCCTTCCCCTCTTCCTAAAATGTTCCCTTTTTCTTTTTCTTCCATCCTTCCATCTTTTCTTCAGTGAAAGTTATTAGAATTGAAATGGAATAACCCTTGTTAAACTCTAATCAAATAATGAACAAGTAAAGTGAGAGGGATGTGAGAAGGGACAACATGCATGTCTATCTGTTAGCAACCATGACATGAAACTTCCAGAACAACAAGCTTACACAAGATATTTCCTTTTTTGAAAAAAAAAAAAGCTATGTTTGTTTTACTTTCTGTGTATGAATGTTCTGCCTCTTGCCTGTAAGTGTGCCCCGAGTGCCTCTACATATTGGATCCCCTGGAAGTGGGGTTCTGGATGGTTGTGAGCCACCATGTGGGTGCTGGAAATCAAACCCAGATCCTCTACAAGAGTGACAAGTGTTCTTAACCACAGAACCACCTCTCCAGCCTCCACTCAGAATATTTCCTCTGAGAACATCTGCCCAGAACCGCTTCTCCAAATCTGGACTGACACCACCCTGGGGGCCGCTCTTTGTATTCAAGAGCAATTGCTGCCCAATGAGTTCTGTTACATTCCTGCTCTTACCTCTAAATCTCCCTGTCTCCCAGGCCAGTAAGGCGGTTCAGTGGGTGATACTGCCCGCCGTCACACCTAGTTGATCTCAGGGACCCGTATGGTGGGAGGAGAAAACCAACTTCCTCAAGTTGTCCTGTGACTTCCACATACACTATGGCATGTGTGTCTCACCCATATGCACATGCAAACATGAAATAAAACCAAAACCCCAGGCTGGAAGGTGGTGCATTCCTTTAATCTCAGCACTCGAGAGACAGAGGCAAGGCAGATCTCTGTGAGTTCAAGGCTAGCCTGATCTATAAAATGAGTTCCAGGACAGCCAGGACTACATAGAGAAATCCTGTCTCAAAAACAAAAAACAAAAAAACAAAAACAACAACCAACTAACTAAACAAAAAAACAAACAAACAAAAAACCAAAACCTGTCTCCCATTTCCTCCCTGAGTGATAGACACGGTTTCTATAACATGCATGTTGCCATGGCAGTGTTCATTTCCCAGGGTGTGCATGTTCTTTGGAGTCTCTCTCGGGTGTTATTTTAGGGTGACGCTTCCTTCCTGAGAATTCAAATTTCTCTGGTCTTTATTTTTCTCAATTTCTGTTTCAGGACTTTAATATACCAGAGACCACGTGCTTTTTTAAATTTGGAATAGTAGGAAGTAGAGACATGTTTGAAGAAAAATAATCCAAACTGAAACAACTTCATTACGGCTCTGAAATGCACACTAGAAAGTCAACCGACTGTGGAGATCATATTCTGCCCTGAGAACCCAGGAAGACTGTCACTCTATGACATGGGGAAGTGACCATGCAGTACTTCATCATGGCTGCATGCTCTCTCTCCTCATCTCTAGATTCTGTGGGAAGAACTTTCCTTTGTTTGGAGGGAGTTTTGTTACTTTTAATTTTTCACGTCTTTCTTCTCAAGAACACCTTTTGTTTTGGGGATTTTATGTCTTCTGACATTTACTCTGTTGTTGTTTTTTTGAGACAGGATTTCTCTGTGTAGCCCTGGCTGTCCTGGATCTTGCTCTGTAGACCAGGCTGGTCTTGAACTCACAGAGATCTGTCTGCTTCTGCCTCTGGAGTGCTGTGATGAAAGGTGAGCTGTCAGTACCAGGAGCTATGCTACAAACTGGGTGTCAGTGAGTGGGACTTGAAGCCACAGGCAGGTTAGTGTGACTAGGAAATACCACAGCCATGGGAACTGAGAGTGTTGAGCCAGACAGTCACTGAGGAGTAGGGGTCCAGAGAAAGAAAAAAAAAAATAGTGCTGTCCTGGAATCCAAGAGTCCTGCTCCGCATGCTTGTGACTCTTAATTAATTAATTAATATTAAAATTTGTCTTTATTAAGAAATTTTCCACTCACTCCACATACTATCCACAGATCCCTCCTCCTCTCCCCCTGTGACTCTGAATTTATTGATGTCACCATTATTATCTTTTTTTGCAACATTCCTTCCTTCCTTCCTTCCTTTCTTTCTTTCTTTCTTTCTTTCTTTTTTCTTCCTTCCTTCATTTCTCTCTTTTCTTCTTTCTTTGTTTATTTACTTGTGTGTTGGGGCACACGTGCACACACATGCACATGACACAGTATGAGTGTGCAAGTCAGAGGACAACTTGTAAAGAGTTGGTGTTCTCTTTCCACAGTGTCTGTTCCGGGGATTGAACTCGGGTCACCTGACTTGGTGCTGTTGCCTGCTGAGTCATCTCATCAGCCTTGATCTCATCTTCTGAATATTTCATGATGATTATAGACTCCGGGATCTCGGAGGATAGGGACCCCACGGCAGTGGAAGGTGCTAGTAATTAACAGGGAAGAGTAGAGGAGCTTTACACTTTGGCAGTTAAAACAATGATGGGAACAGGAGGTGAGGTGGTTTAGGGAAAAAAGAATGACCAGGTTCTTTCTTGGCTAAAAGGTGGATATGTCCTTTAAAATGCCTTGTTTGTGCTGGAGGCCAGAGATACCAGAAATGCCGACACCAAAAGTGTGTCTGGTTTTCCGTAGCCAGAAGCTGGAGAAGGCAAGAGATGAGGTGTTTTTTCCTTATCTCTTCCCTAAAGGACTACTCCTTCCTGAGAAGCCGGACTGAGGGGGTGGCCAACCCTTAGAATGAAAACTGGGCTGCCGGCACATTCTCTCCTTTCTTCCATCCACTAATGCCTCATTAACTCCAAGGCAGTGAAGCTCAATGGTTTCCCACTTCTGGGGACCCCCCCTCCTGCTATGTAGGAGCTCAATGGCAGAGAAAATGTTGAGGACATCTCAGACAGATGTTAGTTAGTACATAAGACCTGTAGAAGAGACAGGATTTGGGGGAGGATTGTATCGGCTTTAAGATTATGAGGACAGTTTCTCCGGCTCAGAGGATGCTACATCCACATCTTCCCAGGAGAAAGCTCAAAATTCGGGAGCAGAAAGCAGCTACTGTAGCAGAAATGAACTGCGGAACTTCTGACATTGGTGGTTCATGAAGAAAATGAGAATGCTTTGAGGGAGCCCAGCCCGGCTGTAAGGAAAACGAGTATTTGTCACAATATGACAGAACAGAATACAGGCCATGTTCCCATAGAGAGCATCAGGTTTCCAGATGCGGGAATTAAGCAGAAATAGGGGTGGGGGTAGAAGAGAAAGGATGAAGGCATGAAAAACAGAGTATTTCAGAATTTCAAGTCCTTTAATTCCATAGGTTATCCACAGTATTGTGGCGGCATTCCATGTCTTAGTTATTGGGCTAGACTTCCTGGAACCTACCACAGACAGGAATCAGTATGCGGGGGGCGGAGGGATTAACAGTTGTTACAAGCTCCAGCCACATTTAATTCTTTGAGCAGAGAGGCAAGAGGTCCTGTTGGACCAGAGGGTACTGTGGGGGCCGGACAAGAGGATTCCAGGGTTTGGAGAGTTGGCTCAGCTGTTAAGAGCACTGGCTACTCTTACAGAGATCCTGGTTAGATTCCCATTGTGGTAGGTTAGGATCACCTATAACTCCAGTTCCAGGGGTTCCAGTGCCATCTGTGGGCACCTACACATACATGGTTCACACAAACTCATACAGACACACATACATACAAATAAATAAAATCTCTTAAAAAAAGATGATTAACATTGTTTAAGCCATGAAGTACTGGTGAAACTCCATGGGAGACAGGAGATATGTGTGTATAGTCATTCTATGCCTTGAAGGCCAGACAGAGTCCTTTTGCTGTTCTTTACTTTGTAAACTTTTGAGTGTTCACATGTACCGTCGTTCACTCCCTGCTTTCTTCAATAATTCGATGGTTTTGGGCTCTAGCATATCTACTGTCAAGTAGCGTTCTGGGAAGGCTGTGATTAGAAAGCAGCAGCCTGGTGTGGGGAGCCTTAAGCAATTGGAATGCAGAAAATGAAGCACAGTATCAGCGAGAATGAGGCTACAGTAATAATAGTTTCCAGCTAGGTAAAGGCAGAGGCAGGCAGATCTCTGAGTTCGAGGCCAGCCTGGTCTACAGAGTGAGTTCCAGGACAACCAGCGCTGTTACACGGAGAAATGATGTCTGGAAAAACAAGACAAAAACAAAACAAAACAAAAATGAAAAGAAACACAAACAATGCTGGGTGGTGGTGGTGCACGCCTTTAATCCCAGCACTCGGGAGACAGAGCTAGGTGGATCTCTGTGAGTTCGAGGCCAGCCTGGGCTACAGAGCGAGATCCAGGACAGGCACAAAGCGACACAGAGAAACCCTGCCTCGAAAAACCAAAAAAAAGAAAAACAAAGACATTTAATTGGGTTTACTTTTTCAGAGGTTAGAGTCCACAACGGTGACTTGATGACAGGGACAGGTGAGAGCTCACATCTTAAACCACACGCAGAAGGTAGCCAGAGAGGCCTAGGGATGGCCTCCATCTTTGGAAACGTCATAGCTTGCTCTCAGTGGCACACCTCCTCCAACCAAGCCACATCTCCTAACCCTCCCAAGCCCCGGGACAGAGTATTCCAACATAGGAGCCCAAGGGCCATTCTTATTCAAGCCACCATGGAAGGGGAGTTAAAGAAATGTTTTTATAGAATCAGAAACTTGCATGGTAAAATAAGGTTTTATCCTAGGGCAAAGTGACTGGGCTTTTCCAGAATTCAAAAGGAACGATAAGGGTTCTTAAACAGCTCACAGAAGGTTCAAGTAAGTCCCACAGGTTCTCAGAAGAAAAACACCTTAAAGCCAGTACATAGATCATGATTGAAAGTTGAAACATCCCAAAGGTAAAAATGCAGCACTCTGATCGAAAACACAAATCTGGTCCTCCGTTGAAAACAACGGGACTCTTAAGACACTGTCTACTCACAGTGACGCTTACAAACTGGCCTGAAAGATAGGCTTACTCAATGTCAGCTAAGTTACTCAGACCTTCTCTGTTTATAAAACTGAGTATGAACAAAGTCACGGTTAATGCCCAAGCAGCTCTCTACAGAATTCTAACCACAGCATTCTTAGCTGTTGGTCGTGCCCAGTGTTTGTCCTTCTTTGAAGAGTTATGATCTTGATCAGTGATATTTTACATTGCTCTTATAAAGTTTGTAACTATTGTTTGTTGACATTATATAAAAACACAGCTTCTAAAATACTGCGATATCACCCATGTCACAGACAAAATAAGGCTAAAAACCATGGACTTTTGGTGGGGTTGGCCTGAGAGTCAGTCCTCTCTTTTTTTTTTTTTTTTCTTTTTTGGTTTTTCGAGACAGGGTTTCTCTGTGTAGCTTTGTGCCTTTCCTGGAACTTACTCGGTAGCCCAGGCTGGCCTCGAACTCACAGAGATCCACCTGGCTCTGCCTCCTGAGTGCTGCGATTAAAGGCGTGTGCCACCACCGCCCAGGGCTGAGAGTCAGTCCTCTTATACTTCTTTGCTGCTTAAAACTGACAAAAGCGTTCTGTGGATACTACTTCCTTAAGGCTTGTCACTTGCCCTACTTCCAAAGGTAGGGACAGATTAGATCATGGGACAGATCTCAGCCCAGAGACATGGGAAACTCAAAACCAAACCACCAGATAATTTAATGTCAGTAATAATTAAATACTTCAGCAATAATTAAAAACATTTTTAATTTTTTATTTTATGCATAGTCATGTTTTGCCCTCATATATGTGTGTGTACCACCGGAGTGAGTTCCAGACATTTACAAGCCACCACGTGGGTGCTGGGAATTGAACCGGGTCCTCCATCAGTGCTCCTGAGTGCTGGGCCATTTCTCCAGCTCCCTGCTAATCAAGAATAATTTTTAAAAGTTGTTTCAATACAAGGGGGAAACTATGAATTATGTGTTTGTATCTCAGCACTGGGGAAGCTCAAACAAGAAAATGAGGAGAATCCTGAGTTTCAGGCTTGCCTGAGCTACACCAAGAATCTGTCTCAACACCAACCACAAAAATGGAGTCCCCTTGTGCCAGTCCTTCCAAAAGTGACTGAGACAAGAGGTTCCAGGACAATGGTTCTTAAGTATGTTACAAACTAAGCATGTCTTAACCTTGGCTCCTACTTGTAGTTTATGATAGCTGTTGCAGACACAGACATATCTCAATCATTTTCAACCAAGTCATAACTATTTACTATATTATAGTCTATTATGTGTAGTTACTTACATAGCTGCATATAATATATTCCAATGTACACAATTATATTCCAGAGAATTTCCTTGCTGGGAAGAATCTATGCTCATGAGCAACCAGGTACATGGCTGCAGGATGCCATGAGATGCAGATCTTTACAGACAGTTACTGCTGACAGTGGGAAGTGATAAGAGACAAGAGGGATGGAGAGAAGTACCTTTATATTAGGTTGTAAAAACACATTTGTACTTATATCATAGGTCAGATTCTGAACATGCATGTTATTAGTAGTTTAACATGTGCATAGTGTTAATGGATTGTTTGTTCTGGGTTAATCCTTGCTCCCACCCCCCCACCCCCCAGCCCCTAAGTCCAGACAGTCCTGGGAAGTACAAGGTTGGTACTGGGAGACGTTAACCAGATTCAGCATTTCAAGATATATCTGCCCACACACCCAGGGAATGAGGGAAGCATAAGAGATGAAAATGAGAGAGACCCAGGCATCAGAAGTCTCATCTGACCAGAGGGGCAGGTCCAAGCTCCAGAATGAATGTTTTGCTGCCCACCCTATGAAGCCTGCTAGATGGAGATGAGGAGGAGGGCAGGATTGTCTATTTGTTTATCTATTTATATGCTCATCCACTGCCTTCTCAGGCCACCAGGTAATGCAGGGCTTTCCAGGGGAAATAACATCAACAACACAGTGTCTTTTGCTTGACAAATGGACAGTACTCTTTATGGACATTTCAAGCACACCTGCATTAGAAAAGTAGAATAAAGAGATTGCCTACTCTTTCATTCTACTTTGACAACATTTTGCTGGCCTTGAGTTTATTTTCTTTTTTAAAACAACCATTTATTTAGTGTGTGTGTGTGTGTGTGTGTGTGTGTGTGTGTGTGTGTGTGTGTGTGTGTGTAATTTGTATGCATGCCTGCCATAGTGTGCATATGGAGACCAGAAGACAATTTATAGAGTTGGTTTGCTCTTTCCACCATGTGGGTTACAGGCTGGCCTTGAACTCAGAGATCTACCTGCCTCTGCCTCCTGAGTGCTGGGATTAAAGGCATGTGTCGTTACTCTCTGACTTTTATAACTTTCATGAAATGATATTTAAAAATATAAAGGTTGTTAAGGAAGATAATTTTTAAAATAACATTTTATTAGTTTTTTTGAAGACTTCGTGCAATGTATTTTGATTATATTGACTCCTCTTCTTCCCCCTAAGTCTTCCAAGATTCCCCCCACATCCCTATGCCACAACTTTGTGTTCTTTTTGTTTGTTTCAATAACCTATCAGCTCCAATTTGTGCTTCCTATGTACTCCTGAGTGTGGGACCACCAACTGAAGCACAGTCAACCCCCCGGAGCCACAGCCTTGAAGACCCAGAAACCATCAGGTGTCCATAGTTCCTCAGTTACGGATGGAGCTCATGAGCTCTTCCCCTTCCATTCTGGAATGCTCAGATCTTATGTCAGAACCACAGTTGCCATGGGCTCATGAGTGCAGTGGCCCTGTCACGTCCAGATGACAGCTTCACTCTGTCCTTCCTGACCTCTGACTCTTACAATCTTTCTACCTGATCTTCCACAGTGGTCCCTGAGCTCTGGGGAGGAAGTGTGATGTAGATATCCCGTTGTGACTGAGCAACCATAGACACTTTTTCTTTATGGTTTGACCAGTTCTAAGTTTCAGTGTTAACCACCGTCTATTACTACACAAAGAGCCTTTTCCAATGAGATCTGGGAGCTGCACTAATCTATTGATAAGAGAGATACAAATATAGAGGATAGTGTGATACTTGTCCTTTTAGGAAACTAGTTCTTGGCAATACCAGATTTTTTGGTACCATACATGTCTTTTCCTGTGCAACAGGCCTTAGAGCCAATCAAAAGGCAATTGGTTACTCCTATAGCATTTGCACCACTAATGCACCAATGGGCATCTTTTGCTACATTGGTCATTATTGCTCACAGTAGTCACAGCTAGGTAAAACTGTTGACTGCATTTTTCTTCCAGTAGCCTGTATAGCACCTTCTAGTTCTATTGTTAGAGTAAGATTGAGGCAACAGGAAATAAAGAAAGAAGAGACTGGTTTGAACAGCTGCAAATTGTCCTCTGTAGAACAATGAAGGGCCGTGGTTACTCTACAGGAGGCAAGACTGTGTGCTGAGGCACAGGGGATTTGAAGGTTTTATAGGCCAGAAAAGGGAACTTTTGGAGTGGATCATTTTATCTGTAGATTTGTTGTTTGTAGTCTTAGGACTGAGACATGCCAGATGTTTTTATCACACATTGATCTTGTTGCCAGGAGTTTCCAGCTTTTGACTGACTGCAGATTTCCTTATTCTGCTGACTTTCTCGTCAGCAGGAAATCTTATCATTATGCTGAGGGAGGAGTTTTTCAGCTTCTTTGAGGCCCTCTGTTTTAGGTGACTGACCCTTCAACTATGAAAGCTAGCCATCAGGGAGCAAACTTCCCGGTCAGGACTAACTTGATTTCTACCTTTCCAGTGCCAGTGTGTGCCAATGTGTGTCACAGGAGGGCCGTCCATCAAGTTTTGGCAGGAAACCAAGAATGTCAGCAATAGCCTGTATTGTTTTAGGAGTCTCTAGGATACTTCTGACCAACATATTGAGAGGAGAAATCCCATACCTAGCACTAGACTTTTTATTTCATAGCCTATGGCCTCTGGTATAAGCATATTCCTCTGTCTAGGACAATTCCAACTGAACTTCATATGAATAATCACATTCATATGAATATATGGAATTTATAAAATAGTGGGTTTCTTTTAAATATCCTACTGTTAGTTATCTCTCCCCAAGTCTCCAGAAAGATAATTGTTTTGTTTTGTTTTTCAAGACAGGGTTTCTCTGTGTAGTTTTGGTGCCTGTCCTGGATCTCGTTCTGTAGACCAGGCTGGCCTCGAACTCACAGAGATCTGCCTGTCTCTGCCTCCTGAGGCATGTGCAACCACCACCCAGCAGGAAAGTAATTTTATTTTATTTTATTTTATTTTATTTTATTTATTATGTACATAGAAGAGGGCACCAGATCTTATTACCAGAGCCACCATGTGGGTGCTGGAAATTGAACTCAGGACCTCTGGAAGAGCAGTCAGTGTTCTTAACCTCTGAGCCATCTCTCCAGCCCCCAGGAAAATAATTTTTATCAACAGTCATCTTGGAGAATGGCAGTGGAAATCGTTCCACTGGAGCCTAGCACAGGATCTTAAGGCAGGTATTTATGTTCAGAAACTTCTCCATTATTGCAGAGAAGAACTCCCAGCTGCCTTGGGGTGGGAAAGGAAGTCTTTTATTTTTATTTTTCCCTGTGCTGCACACACACTAATTTTTCTTTAGTTCCCTCAGGCACTTTTTATTTTATCTTTTTTTTTAAATTGAGTTTATTTTGTGTTGGCTAACAACTGGCCACGGGGCTTGCTCTAGAGTGTGGTTGATATACCCAGTGACACTCCATAGGAGAAAACAGCTTTTCCTTTTTCTAGTGGGTATCAGCTACAGAAAGCTTCTTTGGTAGTGGTGGGACCGTTTGTTAGTAGAGAGACGACCTCTTCTCAGCGCTGGGACTCCATCTGTGCAGGCCCTGTGCGTGCGGCCACAGCCTCTGTGAGTTCACACGTGCGTCAGTCCCTGTTGTACAGATTTTCCGACAGGAAGATGATGTTTCCTGGAGTCATCCATCCCCTCTGGCTCTTAGAATCCTTCTTCGTCCTGTTTTGCATAGATCCCTGAGCCTTGAGGTCTGACGAAGACTTCCCATTCAGGAACGAGTGCTCCAAGGTCTCTCACTCTCTGCACTATGTCCAGTTGGGGGTCTCTGTGTTAGTTCCTACCTACTGTGAGAAGAAGCTTCTCTGATGAGGGCTGCGTGAGGCCCTGAAGTCTGGGTATAGCAGACTGTCATTAGGAACCATTGTACCGCTATGCTCATTTAGTAAGGTGATAGTGTTTGTCTTTCCCTAGGCCAGTGACCTCTACCTAGTCTCAGCTGCTTGGCCACGTGAACAGTGTCAGGTGTGGGCTCCATCTTACAGAGTGGGCCTTAAATCAAATCAAAAAGTGGTTGCATGAGTAGACCTTGCAGGCAGACCTGTGCTGTGGGTCGAGGTTTGTGGTCGAGTGATATCGACGATTACCTTTCTCCTCTGGTAACTTGCGCAGGACCTCTCAGTACTATGAACACTGGTCGGCAGGGGTGAATCTTCTAGCTGGGAACCAGTTTGACTTTTCCATGTTCAATGACATAACCAAGAGGGCCTTCTCATCAGGTCGTAGAGCTCACCCATGCCCTGATCATTGGAGGTTTCCATGGAGCCACTTTGACCAATGAATCAACAAGATGTAACCCATTCCTGGCACCGGGGCTTTGACTTGGTGGAGTAAGATGTTTAGTTGGGACATTTCATTTTATACTATTTGGTGATTCCATTTAAACTCATTTCGTGTATGTGTATATTTTAGGAAGCTTCCACAGTAGTAGGTTCCCATGTGGTTTTTCAAATGGCCTTCAATGTGAGTCATCAGGGAAGGCAGTCTTGACTGTGGTCCTTTGACTACAAGCAACAGAAACTGATTCTACCCCAACTTCAATAATGGATTCACTGGAATTAATATATCAGGTAGATATTAAATAATTGGCAGATTTCAGGCAGACCTAGGTCAGACCCAGAAGCTGCAGTCTGTGGGAGCTCTCTGTGGGAGACTGACATTTGTGTACCTCAGGCTCAGCACCTTCCCATCAGGAAGCTCTGAACAGGAAGTGTGAGCAGCTACATGAATGTGTAGATGCTCTAAGCTCAAAGTGCTGATGGAACTGTTAGCAATTATGCAGACATGTGTGTTTTCATGTAGCCTTGTTGGGACTTCAGAAGTTTCCCTCCTCTTTGATACCGCTTTAGGTTTATACCCAGGCCCTTTGGAGATCTTATTACATCATCATTTGTGCTGGATGCTAGCCTTGGAGCTATGGGATTTCACATTTTTTCCACCCTGTGTTCCGTATTGCTTTGGTTCTGATCCTTCCAGATCTTTTCAAGCTTGTCCCTTTGAAAAAAGGACTGTTGATACAGTGTACTGTGTGTTGGAAGTGTTTAACATTTCTACTTAATAGAAACTTGGTCAGGAATTGCCTGTGTCTCAGAGGAGAACTTGCTTTTTAACAATGTTGGAAGTAAGACTATGGCGACTGGCGGCGGGGGTGGTGGTGGTGGTGGTGGTGGTGGTGAGATGCAGTCTTCATTAGCAGATGAATATGAGCCTTTGAGGACCAGGTGGAATGTTGTGGTTTGACTATGGACTGTCCTCCATGGACATGGGGATTTGGAGAAAAGAAGAAAGGGAGGGAGGGAGGGAGGAAAGAAGGAAGGAAGGAAAGAAGGAAGGAAGGAAGGAAGGAAGGAAGGAAAGAAAGAAGGAAAAAAGAAAGAGAGACATGATGAGACAGAGAAAAGAAGAAGGAAGAAAAGAAGGTGCTGTAGTGTAGCTGGAAGTTTCTCCAGTTCCCCTGGCTCTGCAGTCCTGTGTTGACCCGGAGGTCCTACAGTCACTTATAAAATAATTACTCAGAGGCTCAATATTAATTGCAAATTATATGGCCTATGGCTCAGGCTTCTTGCTAGCTAGCTCTTATAACTTAACTCAACCCATAACTATTAATCTATGTATCACCACGTGTCCCGTGGCTTTACCTGCGTCCCATTACATGTTGCTCCTTGGTTGGCGGTTTGGCGTCTTCCCTTACTCTCCTTTCTCCTCTCACTGTCTCTCTTGGATCTTCTTGCCTGGCTTCATCCTGCTCTGCCATAGGCCAATGTAGCTTTATTTATCAACTAATCAGAATAACACATATTCACAGCCTACAGAAGGACATCCCACAACTTTATTATTGGTTGATAATAAAGCTGATTTGGCCTATAGTCAGGCAGAATAAGGCTGGGCAGGGAAGCCAAACTGAGAATGCTGGGAAGAAGGAGGGCAGAGTCAGGGAGTTGCCAGCCAGATGCAGAGTACACAAGATGAGAATGCTGTACTGAGAAAAGGTACCAAGCTACATGGCTAAACATAGATAAGAATTATAGGTTAATTTAAGTGTAAGAGTTAGTAACAAGCCTGAGCTATCTGCCAGCCGAGCACTTATAATTAATATAAGCTTCTGAGTGGTATTTCAGGAATTGGAGGGCAAGAGAGAGCCGTCCAATTCCAAGAAAAAAGGAAGGGAGAGAGAGAGAGAGAGAGAGAGAGAGAGAGAGAGAGAGAAGAGTCCCCCATGGCTCACAGGCTCATGTTCTGGATGCTTGGTTCCCGGGTTGTGACAATTCTTTGGGAGACTTGAGAGGCTCTGGATCCCTTAGGAGATGACCCAGGTGGAGAAAACAGTTCACAGAGCCTTTCCCTGGGGACTATCTCTTGCTTGGTATCATCTTGTGTTTATCTGCTTCCCATCAGGCATGAGGTGCATAGCTCCCTGTACTACCCTCCAGTCACTGTGCTGGTCTGCCTTACCTTAGGCCCAGAATCAAGGAACTCGTGACCATGGTCTCAGCCTTCTGAAACTGTGAGCCAGAGCGAGCCCCCTTTCCCTTACATTGTTTATGTCAGGTATTTTGGGTACAATGATAAAAAGTCAGTACATTCTCTAAACCAGTCTTTGTAGGCAGACACAAACCGAACATATTCATTATTTTATTTAATAAGACTTCATTGTAGCTAGAACTACAACATGATATCACCACACAAACACTAGAATGTGTCCTTGCACAATCTCAAATTTAACTTCCACAGTAGAGTGACTTTCAGCTGTTGCTGCTGAATTCTGTCGCACACCAGGGGCCTGCTGCTGCCCTCACAAGCTTGGCCAGTCAGTGAGTAATCATTCCTAGGTCACCAGAGGTTTCCCTACTGTCAGGTCCAAAAGAAGCTGGGGACAAATGGCTATCCCTGGTGCCTATTAGCACATCAAAGCCCGTGCTGGCCTCCAGGCTGTCTCAGTAGGACAAGTACCTGTGGCTCTTCTCACCCCACCCCTACCCTAAATTTCTCCATCTCATGGGCTTCCCACGTCCCATCTTCTTATTCCTGTATAATGGTACCATTTTGGCCATGTGCTCTTTGGCTCTCCCTTGGTCCCCTTTCTTAGCTCTCTCTTTTATTTTCCTCTCTCTCTTTCTCCTCTCTCTCCTGACCTGGTCCATTCTGCTGGCCATGTTCAAGTCTACTGCTTTCTTTCCCTGCGCTGGACTCTTCCAGTGCCTCTGGCTGTACTCTCCCTCACATCTACAATCAAAACCTCTTCAACCTTTATACCTTGGAGTGGTCATGTCCTCACTTTATGGGCCTATGCTACTAGGGACATTATTACTCTCTCAAATAGTCAGAAAGGAGAAAGTCCTCCGAATTACGGGAAAGTATTTATGCATGCTGGGCAGTTTTGAAAATGATTCTCCATGTAACCTTGCCATTAGATAACCTTCTCAGCCTGAGTTTTCAGTCTTGGTGTCATAACTGTTCTTGATAATGAACAGTGGAGATAATTTTTGAAGGCAGGTCAAAGCTCCTTAACTTTCAATTTCCCACTGTGCTTCTGTTTGTGATAGAGTATCTAGAGTATCAAAGGTTGCCGGTGAGGCTCAATGGCTAACAGCACATATCTCAGAGAGGACATGTTTAATCAAAAAGAGGAGCAGGGCACGGTGAGGCTGTCGAAGTCCGCTGGGGGCAGAGAGAAAAAGAGTGACTGGCAAGTCCAGTAGTCATCTCTGGCACTGGCTGCATCAAGTCACTTCTTAGAAAGTGCACCTGCCCGGAGGCCACCCCAGGCTACTGAATCAGATTGGTTAAGGAAGTACTATAGTCCGGTGTGGGAAGCACCATGACAGAATCTGACAGCATGGAGAAAGGTGGCAGGCAGTGAAGCAGGAGAAGGTCCTTCCTGTCGCTGGCCATGGGAAGTTTAACAAATAGGAGCCTGAGGAGATGCCCCAGTTCGTCAAGTGCTTGTGGCTCCGTCATGAAGGCAGGAGTTCAGATCCCCAGAACCCAGGTAAAAGCCAGGTGCCATAGTGTGTGTTTATAATCACAATGCAGAGGAAGGGGAAACTGAGGCTCATTGGCCAGCCAGTCCGGCCAAACGGATAAACTCCAAGCTCAGCGAGAGATCCTGTCTCAGAGCAAGGTGGAGAGTGACTGAGGAAGATATTCAGTGTCAACTTCCAACCTCACAGGCACACATAGATGAGCACACACACACCCACGTACACATACACACAATATGAAAAACAAATCCTATAAAGAGAGCAGGGAGCAAGATTACCAGCCCAACACAGGGCACACACAACATTGTGGTTAGAGTTCACAGAGCAAAGAAGATCATTTAACAGTAATCTGAAGCCAATCACAACTGAGTAAAAACTCAGGAGTTTTGGCTGGTGAAACAGGAATAGTGTAGGTGTCGCTTGGAGACACAATGCTTCTGGTTGTTCGCCAGAGCTTGGCTTCCTATGTGGCCTTGAAGCCTACACTTTCCTTTTAGATTCTGACCTGACACTTCAACAACCATTCTGTTGAGAAATCCAGGTCTTCTTTAATGTGTCAGCGTCTGGATGTCACCAACTATGCGATGAAAGCTGGCAGTTAGCTAGAAGCCCTTGTTGTGGTAACAGTGTATGAGGGAAGAAGGATCGTCATCACCGCCTGAGTTTTCCTTCTGTTAAGAGCTTGTGCGGTTTTCTCTGAGGACCCAGCTTCAGATTCCAACTCATGTGCCAACTGACTGTCTTCTGAACTACTGACGTTGAAGTTAAGTCCTTATAATAAAAGAATGTTTTTACACTAAATGAAAGACTCTTAAGGTTCAGTTTGCTATCTGCAAAACAAGCATCCTCACCTGGCTGGTCCTCCCTATCTCAGGGGCAACAAGGAGAAATTGTAACCATGTCTGCAGAATTGCTTAGGACAGCTTAATACAATTCCCAGTCAGTGTAAATAGACCTCAAATGCAAAAGTAGCATTGTTTTGTTTTTGTTGTGATTACAGGGGTGAACTGTCATGGCAGATTTTTGTTTGTTTTTGTATTGTTGATGGTAGTGATTTATTAGACAGTGTCTCTTTTTGAAATCCCAGCTAACCTCAAACTCATGATCCTCCTGTTATGATATTACACACAGGGAACCCCCAGCTGACCTGACCAAGGAGTCTCATGCATGAGAGAAACATGCTGGCATGCTGGGCAGATGCAACGGTGGGCGGTGGGCGAGACACACCTTGTGGGCACAAGAACGGTGGCAGGTGGACATTCATTCACAACCCAGGCGCTGAACCCGTATGGAAATAAGTTTATTATAATGGGAGATGAAGAGAAAGATTAGGGAAAGAGGGAGACAGGAAGGAAGAGAAGAGAGAGAAAGCAGAGGTGTGCACACCTCACGGCGTTGGGGGTGTGAAGAGGGGAGAAAGCAGAAGAGAGAGAGGGAAGGGGAGGGGTTTTTCCTTAAAATGAGGCTTTGATGGCAGGATGCATGGTGGTGCCAAGGTGGGATTTCACGGGGTGGATCAGAATATTAGCACCTTCCACTTCAACCTCATAGTGAGTGCTGATTTTACAGACAGAGGTCATCACACTGGCTGATAAAGCTTCTTGAGGGGACTTATCAACATCTTATTCTTCTTCACGTCTAATATCTGTTGAAGATTCTTGCATGAATCCACTAATAATGTGACATTAACAGTTGATTTTGCATTCTAGTTAGAGAATATGGACACAGTACCACATAGAATGGGGTGGAGAAGCGTTAGAGAGGTAAACAAAGCAAGGGAGAGGAGTAGAGAGTAGATGGATTCTAATTGGAACGAGAGTTGGAAGGGGAGACCTCAGTGAGAAAGGAAGGGCTAAGAGAACCAGCAGGTAAAGGGCTAGAGCTAAGGTTGTGTGGAACATTCCAGAAATGACAACGCCAGAGATGCCAGCCTTCTGGGGGTGTTTTAGCTTTTACTCTGAATGATCTAAAACAAACAAACAAAAACAAAAAACAAAAAAACAAAAAATCATACAATGTTTGAACAAAGAAGTGGCATGGTGGATTCTTGTGCCTGAAACCCAAGCCTCTGCCTGACTCTATTTCCACTTGACAGATGGCAAGCTATTAACCTTTCTATGCTTCAGGTTCCTACCTAATGAAATGGGAATAACGGTGCCTCCTGCATGGAGCTGAGGTAATCGTTACATGCATGATGTTGACGTAAGCATTGTACATATAGTGCTGAGATAAGCATTACACATATGGTGTTCAGTTAGTATTACAGGCATGGTGTTGAGGTAATCATCACACACATGGTATTGAGGTAAATGTTACATGCATGGTGTTGAGGTAATCATTACATGCATGGTGTTGAGGTAATCATTACAGGCATGGTGTTGAGGTAATCATTACAGGCATGGTGTTGAGGTAATCATTACAGGCATGGTGTTGAGGTAATCATTACAGGCATGGTGTTGAGGTAATCATTACAAGGCATGGTGTTGAGGTAAATCATTACAGGCATGGTGTTGAGGTAATCATTACAGGCATGGTGTTGAGGTAATCAATTACAGGCATGGTGTTGAGGTAATCATTACAGGCATGGTGTTGAGGTAATCATTACAGGCATGGTGTTGAGGTAATCATCACACACATGGTATTGAGGTAAATGTTACATGCATGGTGTTGAGGTAATCATTACATGCATGGTGTTGAGGTAATCATTACAGGCATGGTGTTGAGGTAATCATTACAGGCATGGTGTTGAGGTAATCATTACAGGCATGGTGTTGAGGTAATCATTACATGCATGGTGTTGAGGTAATCATTACAGGCATGGTGTTGAGGTAATCATTACAGGCATGGTGTTGAGGTAATCATTACAGGCATGGTGTTGAGGTAATCATTACAGGCATGGTGTTGAGGTAATCATTACAGGCATGGTGTTGAGGTAATCATTACAGGCATGGTGTTGAGGTAATCATTACAGGCATGGTGTTGAGGTAATCATTACAGGCATGGTGTTGAGGTAATCATTACAGGCATGGTGTTGAGGTAATCATTACAGGCATGGTGTTGATAAGCATTATACAAGGTAACACATGGAGAGTACTTAGCACAGGGTTTGGTAACTAATAAATGACTGCTACTGGTTTGTTTTTAGCTCCAGAATGTAACCCACCCACTTGTCTAGGTAGGGCTGTATCTAGGACTCCTTCATCCTTCTGAGTGTTTGCTCGCCCAGCTCAACTCACAGGGCTTCTCAATTCTGTGCCTGGACCACCAACCTTCTGAAACTGTGTGAAAATGTCACGTATGTGTAGGGATATACATGGTTGTGATGGAGAGGTTCCTCGACCCCAAAGAGGTACAGAGAACAGTGATTATTTTGATCCTGTGACGAAATTTGGGGAAACAACTCAGCAGCTCGCTAACTTTGTAACACTCTGAGAAGTAATTTGGTATTTGGTTAAAATTTTCACATTTTCCATGAGGAAGTCATGCAAAATGACATTTACAGTCACTTTTTCCTTTTCTATTTTTGAGACAGAGGCTTGCTTTGTAGCCCAGGCTTGCCCTGGACTTGCAACCTTCTTCAGGTTCTTTAATGCTATAATTACAGGCATTTGCCATCATTCCTAGCCCTAAGGTCCCTTCTAGGTCTGGGTTTGCATAATGTGGTAATTATCCTTGGAAGATATTGAAGAAGCTTCTTGCGAGGCGACGTATCTCTATAGCTCCTCCTCAGAACAGCCCCAGGTTCTAGGACTGGTTTGTATAATCTGGACTCTTTGCTTTGTTTCACTTTTACACAAAGTTTTATGAGATACTATCGTGCAATCACATCTATTTACATACCACTCCAGTCATGGACATTGCCCAGAAAACCCAGAATCTGCTGGGAAAAGAAAAGAAACATCTGCTGGCAGCATGGCTTCTGTACATTGGGACACCGTTTTGACATGCATTTCCTACTCATGGGCTCTCTGTACTACAGGGGTTAGCCTGGGGATTATGATCTCCTCTTCACAGCTATAGACCACAAATCAGAAAGTCACAGAACACAGAAATTGTGACTGGGGCCCAGAGTTAGGCTAACTCCAAGCTCTGCTTTTTTCCACCTCATCGTTGACCTTCCTGTGGACATGTATGTTGATCCAGGCACCATAATTTACTCGTTCCCCTCTGTGTCCATGATATTGGCCTGCTCTTCTAATGGTATCCCTTTTCTACCCGCTGGCATGTGCCCAAGGCACCAGTCCCCTTCAACCAAACAGAAGGGGAAGCAGCACCTTCATTTCTTACACTCACTTCCTGAGTCCTTGCAGTCAAGGCTGATGAACCCCTTACGAAATTTGTAGACCAGTGGTTCTCAGCCTGTGGGGCATGACCCTCAATAAACTTCTGCCTCCAAAATTTTTATATTACAATTCCTAACAGTAGCAAAATTATAGTTATGAAGTAGCAACGAAATAGTTTTATGGGTATGTGGGGGGGGGGGGAGGTCACCACAACATGAGGAACTGTATTAAAGAGTCACAGTGTTGGGAAGGTTGAGAACCACTGATCTAAAGGGTTTGTTTATAAATGTGCAAACGGTGTGTCTGAGAAGGGATTGAGGAGTATGTATGCTTAATAAGCACCTGGAGCATTCCTTAACTGAAAGACCCCCTCAGCATTATTATCTAACACGACTGCTTCTAAATTGAAATCCAAGTCCTCTGTCCAACAGTGATCTCTGAAAACCAACCAAAATAGGATGAGAAAAGATGATTCACCCAGGAGCCTTCATCCAATAGCTCGCCTGAGTACTGCACCCAGTAAAGAAGCAGAAGTGGTTGGCCTGGAACTTGTGGCGCACACACCAGAGACAAAAGACTTTTTCTTTTTAAGGATGAGATTTATCTATTTTTTTATTTTATTTTATGTGCATTGGTGTTTTGCCTTGCATGTATGTCTACTCAAGGGTTTCAGATCTTGGAGTTACAGACAGTTGTGAGCTTCCATGTGGTTGCTGGGAATTAAACCCGGATCCTGTGGAAGAGCAGTCAGTGCTCTTCTTACCCACTGAGCCATCTCTCCAGCCCTTGACCTGGAACTTGTATGAGGAGGAAAAAGTAATTAAAGAGAACCCATTAACGGAGGAAGAGGAGGAGGAGGAAGAGGAGATGGAGAAGAGGAATCCCATTAGCTGGGAATCTTCAGTGGTGAAACTAAAGATCTGAAAACCAGAAATAATCTGCATATGACAGATATGGCTTGCAAAGAAGTGACGGTTTTGAATTTCAATCAAAACAAATCCAGACTGGAATACTGTTGGTCTAGCTGCAAACAGAAGGTAAGCATCAGGTGGAGGGCTCTGAGCTGAAGGTGTCCAAACCCGTAATCTGGGCACAGTCTGTTTTTATTTATTTATTTTTTTAACTAGCAGAGAAGACCCCTCTTGTTCTGGAGAGAATGGAGAGGGCTGTCCAGCCCTGGGAAATGCAATAGTCTAGGCAGTACAAGTAGTTTGAGATAATGTCAAGGGAACAGTTTGCAGGAGCCACAAGGAGCAATAAAGATATTGGCTTTTCGCTGAACATGATAGCTCAGGCCTGTAATCTCAACACATGAGCTACTGAGGCTGAGGAATTGCTGTCACTTGAAGGCCAACCTAGACTACATAGCACGTCCCAGGCCACCCTATACTATGTAGTGAGACCCTGTCTCAAAACAAACAAGATAGCAGCCTTTTGGAGTTGGAAGCAGGGTCAGATGCAGGGGTGGCTATGCGTGATCTTTATACCTTCCCACAAATAGCAAGCATCAGTAATTGATTCCAGAATGTTCCTGTTGCATACACCTCAGAATCCTTCAAAAGACAGTATACACTGTGCTATTACCATTGGATTGTAGCTGGCAAATGATATGAGCTTAATCTACTGTCTGAGAAATACTTAGGAGCAAGACTAAATTGTAGAGATAGTGTGCTAATCAGTCCTGGGCAGTACCATGTCAGTGGTTTCCTGTGCGGTGGCAAATATCTGAGGAAAAATTTAAGGCGAGGAGGATTCATTTCTGCTCTGCATTTCCGAAGTTTCAGTCCATTATTGTGAGAAGTACCTGGTAGACATGGGGGAGTACAAAGCTGTAAGCGAGAGCAAATGCCTTCATCTTTCCCCTGCATTGATTCCATCTAGGTCCCTAGACTAAGGGCTGGTGCCGTCCACGTTCTGGGTTTTGCCCGATGTTGGTTTGAATGAGAATAGCCTCTCTGGGTTCATGATTTTGAATGTTTGGTTCCTGGTTGGTGGATGGTTTAGGAAGGTGTGGGCCTCTTGGAGGAGGTGTGTCACTGCGGTGGGCTTTCAAAAGTCAACAGCAGGCCCAGTCTGTCTCTCTCTCTCTGGGTCTCTCTCTCTCTCTCTCTCTCTCTCTCTCTCTCTCTCTCTCTCTTTCCCATTTTTGCTTGTGGATCAGATGTGAGCTCCTAGCTACTACTCCAGCATTGTGCCTGCCTGTCTGCCCCCATGTAGCTGGAGTTTTCTCCAGTCCTGCCTGGCCCACAGTCAGAACAAATCTTTCTTACCCGCCAGTCCCGCAGCCACTCAGACCCAACCAAGTAAACACACAGAGACTTACATTACTTAGAAACTGTATGGCCATGGCTCAGGCCTCTAGCTAACGAGTTCTTCTACCTTAAATTAACCCATTTCTATAAATCTACACCTTGCCACATGGCTCATGGCTTACAGGTATCTTACATGTTGGTACTCATGGCAGTGCTGGCAGTGTCTCCCTGCCTCAGCTTTCTACTTCCCAGAATTCTCCTCTCTGCTTGTCCTACCTATACTTCCTGCCTGGCTACTGGCCAATCAGCATTTTATTTATATAGAGCAATATCCACAGCAGCTCCCATGCTCCCCACATTGCTGGTCATGGACTCACCCTATGAACTGCAAGCAAACACCCAAGCTGATGCTTCTTTTATAAGTTGCCTTGGTCATGTCTCTTCACAGCAATGGAACAGTAACTAAGATACTTCCTTAGTTGCTCTGGAAACACCTCACAGACACGCCCAGGGATGCACTTTATTAATCTTCTAAGTGTCTCTCTAACTAGTCAAGTTATCAATCAAGATTAACCATCATTGGGCTATACTTCAGGCCTCAAGGATGAGTTGACAATATTATCTTTTAAACTCAATCTGTGGACCAGGCTGGCCTTGAACTCACAGAGATCTGCTTGGCTCTGCCTCCTGAGTTCTGGGATTAAGGGTGTGTGCTACCACCCCCCAGAAAAATAAACCTTAAAAAAATCAAATAAAATGAAAATATACCAGGGATCTGGGGCTGAAGAGATGATGGTCAATGGTTAGGATCACATATTGGTCTTCCAGAGGACCTGAATTCAGTTTCCCGTACCCAGTTCAGACAGCTGTTCACTCTATAACTCCAGATCAGGGAACCTGGCATTCTTTTCTGGACTCTTTGGGCACCTGCACACACATGACATGCATACATATGAAAAAAATATTTTTAAAAAGTTAAAGACATGTGTGGTTGTGCATATGGACAACCTAGTTTACATAGTGAGTGCCAGGCCAGCCAGGGTTATGTATAGTGTGATCTTGCCTCAAAAAATACAATAAAATATAGACAGGGAGGGGTCATCATTTCTTAGCCCTTTGGCTAAGATCAAGAATAAAAATATACTGGGGCAATCAGTATATATGCACAAACATTTGTCTGTGTATCAGGTATACCTATATTCATGTACCACTGCTTTTATGTGTATATGTCATTAAAGATGGAAGAATGTACCAAGGATATGTTTTAACAGAGAATCACTTTAATCAAAACAAACAATGCTCTGGGGGAAGAATCCATAGAGTAAAATCATTTTAGTCACAACACCAACATGGAAAATATACTAATAAAATATCCAAAGCTTAAAAATCATCCCAGGGCCTAGATTGTATCTATTTTTATATGCATGTATGTGTACCATGCCTGTGTCTGGTGCCCACAGAGGTCAGAAGAGGGCATTGGATTCCCTGGAGCTGGAGTTACTGGTGGTTGTGAGCCACGATATGGGTGCTGGGAATTGAACCTGGGTCTTCTGGGAGATCAGTGAGTGCTATAACCACTGAACCATCCCTCCAGGACCCTAGACTGTTTCTTAAATAGTCGACATTACTATCTAGTCCTTTACATATATTTGCATAGCAACAGACACATTTGTTACATTGACTAGTTTAGAACAGAGATAACTTTCCATGTTTGGTCTAGAAAGAAAGCACCAGTGAGTAAGTTTTTAAAATGCTTTTTATTATTTGTTTATCATTTATTTATTTGTGGGTGTGGTGGGGTGGGGATGTTGAAATTCGTGTATGGAGGAGAGGACAACTTTCTCCTATCAGTGCTCTACTCTCCCTGTGTGGTCCCAGGGTTCTAACCCAGCCATCAGGTTTTGCTTTTCTGTTGCGCCGTCTTGCCCACCTTCCCTCTCATGAATAATATTTGGGAAGAGGACATTCTGGTATTAGTCCTGGACTGAGCACACGCTGCTGGATGAGAAGGCCTGAGTAGCCCTCTGGCTTCACTGCTCTGTAGTTTTGCTGTGAGCAGGAGTTTCCCATCAGCCTTGTTGCCCACGGCCCCCTGCTCCCTTATGAGTCACCACAATAACATTTGTCTAAGTGGCTTGTTTTTGGGGGTTTTTTGTTTTGTTTTTGTTTTTGTTTTTGTTTTTGTTTTTTGACCTGGAGACTAACGTGCAAATCCTGGAACTCAGGACTGCTTAGGTGACCCTGACCTCCTTGTAGATTTGTTCACAACCTGTTCAGACTTCCTGTCTGGAATTCTCACAGCACACGGTATCCACCACCCCACTGATGCTGCCTGCTTTCCCTTCTCTTGGCTCATTCTTTATTCCTCTGCGAGGCCAGTGGCTCACGGCTGTTATCTTTCTTCGGTTTCAATACACTTTGAATTGAAGCTCAATGTACAAACATAAAGTGCAGAAATGGCAGGATTTTCACAGAAGTAGCTCTTCCTGCAGCCATGACTGGATGCAGGAGCTGAAGGATCACCAGCAGCCTGTAACTGTTCATCCTCACAGCCTGCCACAGCTGGGGCAGTTGGTGGGAGAGAACCGTTATTCACATCTAGTGAATTAAGCCCAGGCATGCTGCTGAACAGTCCACAATGCAAAGGACAGCCCCTCCCCCTCCCCCTCAATTCCCAGCAAGGAATTATTTGGCCCAGTAGTGTCAAGGCTGAGAAACTCTGATGTATGCCTTGTCTTAGTTAAGGTCACTATTGCTGTGATGAAACATCGTGACCAAAAGCTTAGTGGGGAAGAGGGTTGATTCTTACACTTCCACATCATGGTTTACCATCAAAGGAGGTCAGGACAGGAACTCAAGCAGGCAGGAACCTGGAGGCAGGAGCTGCTGCAGAGGCCATGAAGGGTTACTGCTTACTGGCTTGCTCCCTGTGACTTGCTCCACCTTCTTCCTTACAGATCTGGTGTGGGTGTTTTGTTTTTACAGTGAGCAGTCAACTTTGATAAACAACTGCAAATGTGATTTGGCTGTGGGAGAGGGAAGTGTTTCCTTCAAAATTCCAATGGCAAGGAATATGAAGAGGGCTTTCCTGTCTTGACAATTCTGCTCTGAGTTGCTTCAGGGGACAGAGAGCAAGGGACAGGAAGGCAGGAGAGATCTGAGAGGCTCTCCTTCTGTCAGGACACTACCATGTCATACTTTTGAGTATCATGTTGTGAACCCCAACACCAGGTCAGTGGGTCTTGTGTTCCTGGCTGAAGAGTTCTAAGGTGTAGGCACGGGGAGATAGTGAAAGATTGGGCACTGAACAGTGATGTGGGCCATGGTGCTTTGCCACAGTGGACTGGTCCTGAAGGTAAGATTGACATCAGAGGGCCACTGTCCCTGAGAACCTGGGACAGGTATGGAAGGTAAGAGGACAGATGGAACAGAAAACCATAGGTGAAGCAGGCAGTTCTTAGGGCCTGGGTGGAATCATTGGGTAGATACATGGACACATTATTCTGTACATAAACATAATTATTCCAGGATCACTGACTAAAATCTGTAATTTAATTTAATAGAGGTCAAATATCCTTTAATCCTTAAGGTATGACTCTAACTAGTCATTTATTCTTTTACTATGCTTGAATATAAAATATGAATGACTCACATCCTTGTTAGGTTCTCCCCAGTGAGAATAACACAGAAAGGCTTGTTCCTGGATATGACAGACAGATGGAAGAGTCCCTTGCTGCTTGCTTGTTTCGGAGAAAATTCAGCGTCGGCATGGGACTCCTTGTCTTGGTTGTCAACTAGATGTGATTTAGAGTCACCTACAAGATATACCTACCTCCGAGTGTGGCTGTGAGGGCATTGTCAGAAAGCATTGACTAGAGAAGACCTAACCTGAATATGAGCATTGCATGGGCTGGGGTCTGGGGCTGAATCAAAAGGAAAACTAAGAAGCCAACTGAACACCAGCATTCTCTTCTTCCTTCTTCTTGCCAACCATTCTTTTTGTTTGTTTTCAAGACAAGGGCTCACTATGAAGCCCTAATGTAATGGAAGCTTCTGTGTTCAGCCAGTAACTCCCAAATACCCAGCAGCTGCTTACCAAATAATTGACTCAGAGGCTTAATATTAATTACAAACTGTTTGGTCTATGGCTCAGGCTTATTGCTAACTAGATTTTTTTTTTAATCTTAAATTAACCCATTTCTATTAATCTATGTATTGCCATATGGCTGTGGCATTACCCGTCTGCTGGCATCTTTCTTCTTGTGTGGCTGGATGGTGTCTCTTCTGACTCTGCCCTTCTTTTCTCTGTATCTCTGCTTGGATTCCCACCTGGCTCTTATCCTGCCTTACAATAGGTCAAAGAAACTTTATTTATTAACGAATGGGAGCAACACATATTCACAGCATACAGAAAGACCATCCCACAGCTTTTCTCCTTTTATGTCTAATTAAAAAGGAAGGTTTTAACTTTAACATAGTAAAATTACATATAACAAAATAGTTATCAAATAAAAAATTACAGTTACAATATCTAGTCTATTTGTTTGGCAAAATTAAAGAAAATATTCTATAATCTGTTGATACAAATATAAACTTTTTATATTTCTATTTAAGATAATTTGTATATTGATACAAATACAGAACTATGTTTGTTATAATGTACACATATTTTACTCTTATTTGAAATATTTGTATATTGATACAAATGTAAATTTTATCTGTCATACTGTATGTATGTTCTACATATATTTAGGATTATTATCATATTGCACTATACATTCTTACCTCTGTTAAAGATATTTTGTGTATTGTCACAATTTAAAGTCATTGTCCTTTTACTGTACATTTGCTTACAGACGTTTGCCTTATTTACATGAAGCCTTAGTCCTTAGGTTGTTTAGGTAGATAAGACTTATAGAGTTATTGTCATCTATGCTTGTCATCTCTATAATTATGTTAGTTAGGTTATCCAGATTTATAAATACATAGGTCAGATGGACAGGTAATCTTCAAACACTTCATAGACCTAGAGAATATGGCATTTAAATAACTTAGAATTCTGTTGACATGAGACACAATTGCTCCTGGAAGCACCAATTTGATCCTGAGAGAACGTTGGTCTTCTAAGACATTTCCATTTGGAAGTTTGTCTTCTTGGCACAAAATGGCCTACTGGGCAAAGAACTGCCCTTGCCTCAACTGCTGACAGTACAAATGCTGTCCTTTCTGGACAAGCGGGACATAAGGAAAGCGACCACTGTACTTTGCCAAGACAGGGTAAGATGGTCTTTCAGAATTCCTGCTTCTGAAAATGGTCTGTCAGATACTCTAGGCCTGTAGCCAATTTGAATGCACCAATGATGCTGAGAAACATTAGGAGACTGTCCAGGCTGCCAGCTGTCTCTGTCTACTCTTGCAAGACTCCCAAAAGTTGCTTGTGTCCTTCTCCCATTTCTCAGGTATTATTATATTCCTTCTCAGGTCTTTGATGAGGTTGAAGACTAGCAGTTATAGTTACAACTTAGTATATATACATATATAATATCTTAGATAGAACCTTTTGGAATGATCTTTGTAACATGCCACCTACCCACGCTCTAGACTTCCCTGGATTTTAGTATGTGTTTTTTGCTTGATATTGTTTGCATTTATTGTAATTCCAACTTATCTAGGTCATTATCCCTCATTACTCCTGGACAATATTTGATAACCATTTCTTTGTATATAGTCTTATATTAGGTTAGAACCTTCTTATTTAGACAAAAGGGAGAGATGTAGTGGGTAGCCATCCCAGCCTTGGCCTGGAAGTTCCAACCTCTGTTGAGGCTTCGATAATGGTCACACCCACAAGGTGGGGCTGAGGGAGGAAGCTGAAGACCCAGGAGGGAGAGGAGAGATCTGTCTTGGTTCTGGGACCCTGGACACTGGAGGTAGACTGAGCAGAGTTCTCCAGAGAACACCGCTGGACTGCACCATACCTTTGCCAGACCCTACAACCTACCTATCCCTTTATTTGTAAGTTACGCCACAAAATAAACCTCCCTTTAAACTATGTGGAGTGGCCTTAATAATTTCACCAATAATCATCTGTCCCTTTTTGTGAGTCTAAAGTTTTATATCTAATTTATCTTTTATCATGACTAATGAAAATTATAACTATCTAGTCTTCAACTCCATTAAAGACCCCAGAAGGATATAATATTACCTGAGTAAATAAGAAGTGCATTGTAAGCAACTTCCAAAACTCTAGAAATGACAAGAGACATCTGGCTGCCTGGACAGTCACTTGAAGTTCTTTTGTAACATTGGGGCTTCCATCTTCAGCCTATAGGTCTAGAAATCTCCATCTTCAGACCTTTCAGTGAAGCAGGAAATTTAAAAGATTGTCTCTCCTATTGGCAAATTCATCAGTTGCTTTCCTCTGTGTCCTGCAGAATGTCTGGCAGCTTCTTCTGTGAAGCAGGAACCTGACGGACCATCTCACCTTATTCTGGCAAAGTTTAGTGGTCATCCTTCTATGGGTGGTGCATGTTTAGCTTATACAACATATTGTCAAGCAGTACAGGCAAGAGTAATTTCTTGCCCAAATGACTAGCCTTTTCTACACTGTAAGCAAATTCCATAACGAGTTTCTTCAGTGCTCATCATCCTCTTTGAAGTAATTGGTGCTGCCAGGAACAGACTGTCCAGAAAAGTCTAAGCTCTTAAAACATTTAAAAAAAAAAAACAAACAAACATTTTAAATGCTATATTCTGTAGGTCTTTGAAGTGTTTGAAGATTTATCTATCTAATTGAAATATATCTTTGGATACTTGGAAAACTTAATTAACATGACTATAAGTTCAGTTATCATAGATGACTATTAATCTGTATTTCTTAATGATATATTACAATTTTAAATGAGTTGCATAAACAATATCTTAACAAGAGTAGAAATATACATACAGTACAACAAAATTGGCCTTAAATTTGTATTAATAAACCAAAATCCATATCAATATAAAGTATTTTGAGATTTAATAGTTGTTTTTTGAATTAAAGTAGATTTAATAATTTACCTTTTTTGTTTGTCTGTTTTTTAAAGATTTATTTATTTATTATGTACACAGAAGAGGGTGCCAGATCTCACTACAGGTGGTTGTGAGCCACAATGTGGGTGATGGGAATTGAACTCAGGGCTTCTGGAAGAGCAGTTGGTGCTCTTAACCTCTGAGCCATGTCTCTAGCCCAATAATTTACCTTTTATTTCGTCATTTCTATATCATATCCCACTTTTTTCTTTAGAAAGAGATTGACTATGACCATTAACCATTTATTACCAACCCCCTTAAAATGAAAACAAATATTTATAAACAATATTTGGGAAACTTGGGCATAGTTTTCTATACTACTTCCTGCTGACTGGGGCACTGGTAATCTTATGGGGATCCTGAGAAAATTTAGAATTTTTGTGAGTCTGGATCATCTTAGCCAGCAACCCTTGAAGCCATTGTAGATGTTGGATCACCTGGGCCATCGTTCCCATTGGAGACCTTTCAGGAAGTCTTGCTTGATCAAACCATATTAACCTGAAAACAACCATAGGTTCTCATCTTTTGGGGAAACAAAAGCAGAACCTCTTTTCCAAAGCAACATATCCTTAGACACAAATTTCAAAGTCAAGAAACCTTTAAAATATATGTTTGTAGCCCCACCCACAATCAAATGTCTCTTTGCAGTTAGCTTATTAACAGTCAAAAAATTCAAAGAGAACACACAAAAAATACATAATCCGGACTCTTTATGTATTTAGCATCTTTATGTGGTTTACTATAATTTTTTTACTATTCCATTTCTTTTTTCAAGGACCTCATTTTATTATCTTTAGATTATTCTTTTAATCTATGACTGGTCTATCCTCTTTCCTCTCTCTCTCTCAAGCCTACATATATTTTTTAAACACATTCTTTTTATCTAAATCTGTCTTTATGGTGTATCTGTAATCCTTTTCTGATCACTGCTTTAAACTGCTGAGTGGGCGTGGCTAGGATCAAAGTAATGGCTTTGGCTGTTGGCTCTGCTCCATCCAGCTTCCCAACATGGTGGAGATACCCAGGAGAGTCACACTTACCCCCCCAACTCCCAAGTCTGGGTTCCATGCTGCCACCAGGCATCCTGTAGCTGGCCCACAAACCCTTTTTGTCTGTGTGAGTAAAAGCTAAATCTGCCATGTAGTGTTCTGCACTGCTTGGAGACGCCTCTGTGTACCTTGGCAGGAACCCACCATGCTGTGCACAAGCCCAAATGCCACAGTGTCTCTGTACCACAGCCTGTATGAGAGACATAACTAGGAAGCTGTTTTTGGCTCTATTTATGTGTCCCTTTTTTTAAAGCTTTCTCAGGCCTTATGTGAAAGTCCTGCCCCATGTTGGTTGGGTGGCTGGAAGGCCTCTGCCCTGACTCCTCCCTTCTTCTCTCTATATCTCTGCTTAAATTTCCTACCTGGCTCTTACCCTGCCTCACCATAGGCCATAGCAGCTTTATTTATTAACCAATGGGAGCAATACATATTCACAGCAAACAGAAAGACCATCCCACAGCACCCTGGCTGTCCTGGAACTCGCTCTATAGACCAGGCTGGCCTTGAACTCACAGAGATCCCCCTGACTCTGCCTCCTGAGTGCTGGGATTATAGGCATATGCCACCATGCCTGGCTGCACTTCTTGGTCTGGCTGCCACATGCTTATGCTTCAACCATGAGAATTTACATTCTCACTTATACCCCAGCCAAAAAATCCGTTCCTGAAACAGACTTTATCAGATATTTTGTCACAGTGAATAGAAAATAACTAACAGCATAATAAATGTTATCTTATTTCAGGGCACAAATAATAATCACTTTATATTAGGCTGATAAATTGAAGAGGTGGGTGACTCAGCTCTGTACTAGAAACCTGGGAGGTGAGACAAACCACACACCTTGTTGGAAATACCCTTGGGATATTACAAAGCCACATGCTGATATATTGTGGGCCATAAGCAAAAGCTTCCCTGAGCTCTCTGACCCATCTTAGGAAGTTAGTAAAACTCAAGGAGAGGGTCATAGAGCTCCAATTGATAAAGGACTGGTCAGGAGCACAAACCAAATCTTGTGTTCACAACTAACCCCAAAGTTAGAGCAGGCCTTAGAAACTGAACCCAAGACATGCAAAATACAGTATTATCACCAGACCAGCAGTGTCAGAATCAGACTAGCTTAGAGGTTATCCAGCTGGTGATTGCTTTAGCGTCTGTGGAGTGGTTGCTTGATGTGTAGGGAAAGAGCCCTGTGGGGTATCAGAGCATTGTGTTAATTGGTGGACCACGATGAGACAGAATAGGAAAAAAAAAAAAAACAACTTACTCCTGTGTTATTACCCTTGGGGGTAACCAGGAAAGTGACACAGACACCCACCCATACTGATGCATTACCACCAATCACACACTAGTGGTGGGGAGGGTGGGGAGAGACCTCAGCTCTCAGGCCTGCTATGAGGATGTAATAATGTGGGAGAGGAGATAGATGCCTTGGATCTGTGTGGCCAGGTCATTGGGGTCAGTAGGTTAAGCATTGATGACTGAGTCTCTGAGAGAAATTATTGAGACCAGTGTATGTGACCCCAGGCATTGGCTGGAGGGCTCTGTGGTTGGCACCATTTTGAAAAAGCACTATGTGCATTGGAAGGTCAGTGCCATGTGGGCATTGGTGAGAATGAGTTCTGTAGGTATTGCTATTAGTGTTAGCTACACTGCAGACATTTGTCTAGAGTTTGACCATAGGCTCATGGGCTGTGCACTTCAGGGTCCCCATGGAGTTGTTAATAAATCAAACAGTTCACATGCCCAAGCACAGTCTCTAAGCACTTAAAAAGTATCCAGAAAGCCGGGCATGGTAGCACATGCCTTTAATCCCAGCACCAAGGAGGCAGAGGCAGGCAGACCTCTGTGAGTTTGGGGCCAGCCTGGCCTACACAGGGAGTTCCAGGATAGGCTCCAAAGCTACACAGAGAACTCCTGTCTCATAAAACAAATAAACAAACAAAATATAGAAAACATGAACTCCCCAACCCCAACCTTCTCTTTAGTAGAGAAGTGGGAGAGGAAAAATAATCAGACCAAAAAGAAATTGAGGAAGAAGAAAGCACAGGGTTAGCACACAGGCTCTGAAGAGGCCCCAGCTTCCTTCCCTGGGGCACTGGATGACTAGTATCACTTAGGACACTTTCTGATGCAAGTCACAGGATATTAAGCAACTGAACAGTTCCAGATGCACCCAGCTTTATGACCAGCTTGGTCTAGGACCTAAGCCCTGTGAAGGGTCCAGGGCCCTGCCCATTAGCCCCTATCTCCTCCATGTGGACCTCACCCCTCCTCAACTCCATATGCCCAGGGAGTGCCAACAGCTCTGTACTCTCCCTCTAGATTCTATTTGCACAAGGGACTATTTTCATGTCTTATATATTCTGATGTGTCATTTTCACAAGGATCCTCCATGGTAGACTCTACCTTGCAGGTGGTAAAACTGAGGCACATTAAACCACTAGCTCATGCTTTCATGATAGAGTCAGAGCTTGGATTTAGGTCCAGGGAGTATGCTTTTCAACCACTCTGTGCTCCGAAATGCTTCTTCTGGAAGAAGAACACAGAGTCCATCTCTTTGGGGAGCTAGTACACTATAGGCACTGTGTTTGGTCCAGTCAGGCTGTATCAGCCAGAGCTTTCTAGGGGAACAGACTGATAGAATGTTGTGGAATATTTAAGATGTGTTACATTTGATTATGATGTGAAATATTACTTTAACTATATAAAGATGTGTTACAATTGTTTATGCTGCATTTGTTTAACAATATAAAGGTGTGTTGCTTTGCCTGCCTAAGGCACCTGATTGGTCTAATACAAAAGCTGAGCCAGGCGGTGGTGGTGCACACTTGTAACCCCAGCACTCGGGAGGCAGAGGCAGGTGGATCTCTGTGAGTTTGAGGCCATCCTGGTCTACAAAACGAGTTCCAGGACAGGCTCCAAAGCTACAGAGAAATCCTGTCTCGAAAAACTAAAAAGAAAGAAAGGAAGAAAGGAAGAAAGAAAGAAAGGAAGGAAGGAAGGAAGGAAGGAAGGAAGGAAGGAAGGAAGGAAAGAAAAGAAAGCTGAACATCCAATAGCTAGGCAGTGGAGGGATAAGTGGGTTCCAGCTCCAAGGAATCTAATGCCCTCTTCTGACCTCTGCGCACATACACATAGCTAAATTTGTAAAGTCTATAATCCCAGTCCTTAGAACAAACAAACATATAAGGCAAGAAGAAATTTATAAACATAAAATTATCCTGAAAAGTTTCAAAATATATTTCCAATGATTAGCTGGAACTAATAGTCAAAAAAGTCCTCAGACTAATAAAATAATATAGTTTGCTAATCAAAGAAAAATCACTCATATGAACAGAATAATATCAGTGATTTAATATAGTACATATAAGGACTTCTTATGTCTCCACAAATAAAAAAAGACAGAGTTTTTTTTCCCCACAAAAATGAAAAAGTTGGCTGGGCACTGTGGTACTTGCCTATAAATGTAGTGTGCTGGAGAGACCTGGAAAGAAGATTGCCAGCTGGAGGCCAGCTTCAGCTATACAGTCAGTTCAACACTAGCCTTGGTGAATGCTGAGACTCTGTCTCAAAATATAAATAAATAGATAAATAAATAAGTAAACAAACATTCCTGTTAAAATGTTCATATTTCGTGTCTTGGTCTTCCCAACAGCCTTAACAATGAAAACAACAGATGCTCAGATCACAATTTGAAAAATTATAAATTCATGACTTTAATAGTTAAAAGTTAAGGAACAAAGTAAACTCAGATAAATCACATGTGACGTGGAAATAAAAGGGCCCTTGCCGTCCAGAGGAAGCATTACTTTGAGGAGCTCGAGAGCATCAAAAGCCACCCCGATTCCAAAATGAAACCACCGAGGGAGACACTAGGTCACCTCTTCAAACCTTAGAAAAACGGGACGTTGGTGTCAGCGTCAGTAAAACTTTGAGTAAATGAAACAGAAATAATAGAAAGGGCCAAGAAAAACAGCCGAGACGTGAGATGGGCTTGAAGCAACTCTAAAAGCTTCTTGCTGCACAGCCCTGGAGTGTAAAGAGGGAAATAAAGCTGAGTGAGAGTGAGGGAGAAACAACTACAGGCATTTGGGAGAGGTAAAGAATCAAGACACTCACCAGAGACAGTTAGATGGCCATGGCTAGGAGGAGTTCATAGCAAAAGATGATTAAAATTGAGCCTAGAAGAGGGAAGAATCATGAATGGACCAGTCACTGCGGAGTAAATAAAGGTAGCCGGGCAGTGGTGGCAGCGGCCCACACCTTTAATCCCAGCACTTGGGAGGCAGAGCCAGGCGGATCTCTGTGAGTTCGAGGAAAGTGAGTCCCAGGAAAAGCGCAAAGCTACACAGGGAAACCCTGTCTCGGAAAAAAGAAAGAAAGAAAGAAAGGTGACTGACAACAGGTTTGCAATGACCTCACCTCTGAGGTTTAGTTACCTTGAAAGAGCCAAAGCTGGAAGGTAAACTCACTGAAACCCGCTACCCCGTGGATGGGCAGCCTCAGCACCTGGGGTGCTACTTGGAAGTGAAAGTCCAGCTCTTACAACTACGGAAAACCATTTTAACTGAATCAGTTTCAAATGGATCAAAGCTCTTCATGTAAGGTCGGGAGCTATTAGAGGGAAGTTAAGGAGAACACAAGCTGTAGATACAAAGGTTTGTTCCTGAGTAGGACTCTAATCACTCAGATAATAATGCCAACGGTTGACAAACAGAAGCCAGGCATGGCAGCACATGCCTTTGATTCCATCACTCTGGACACAGAAGCAGCCATACTTTCGTGAGTTTATGACTAGCCTGGTCTACACAGTGAGTTCAGGACATCCAGGGCTACATAGAGAGGTGTCTCTTGTATGTCTCAAAAGATAAAACAACAATAACAACAAGAAAGCAATTGGCAAATGAACAAACTTCTGTTCATCAAAGGAGGTGACCAAGTGGAGAAAGAGCCCACAGCATGAGGAAGCCTTGGCAGGCAGACATCCATCTGACAAGCCTGTGGAGGTCAGAGGTCAACTCTGTGGGGTCAGCTCCCTCTCTCTCCCTTGATAAGGCTCTGGGGACTGAACTCAGTAGTCGCTTACCTGATGCGTGTGCTTATCTGCTGAGTTCTCTCTTTGACTCCTAACATCATCTGTTGAAACCAATCCTATTCTAATACAAAACTTAAGATTGTATAAAGGATAGAGTAATAGCTTTTGTTTCTTGGCTGGCCTCAAAATTTTGGTGGCCCTTGAAGAACCTTCCTGCCTCCATCTTAGACTTAAAAGCCATTGCATAGTAAAGACAAGCTAGGTTCGTTCCTGTTTACAATTAAACCTCTGTTTCTCTGGATTGGGCTGTGTCCCGCCTGTAACCTTAACTACAAATGGTTCTGTACTACCTGTTCCAGGAATGGGCAACCATGCCTTTTTTCAAAAAGTTGTTTATAGCCATCTTATAGCCCTACTTTTGTTTCAGAAGATATTGTTGAGGAGTATAGTTGAAGATGTGTGAAATTAGTTTATGCTGTGGAATATTTGTTTAATGATGCAAAAATGTGTTGCATTCTTTTATGTTGTATTTTTTTAACTCTGTGAAGCTGTGTTACTGTGCCTATCTAAAACACCTCATGGTCTAATAAAGAGCTGAATGGCCAATAGCTAGGCAGGAGAAAGGATAGGCGGGGCTGGCAGGCAGAGAGAATAAATAGGAGGAGAAGAGAGGGAGGAGAAAGAAAAGGAGAAGTCGAGGAGGACGTCAGGGGCCAGCTACCCAGCCACAGATTAAGAAGGAAAGGAAGGTATTTAGAATAGAGAAAGGTAAAAGCCCAGAGGCAAAAGGTAAATGGGATAAGTTAAGAAAATCTGGCTAGAAACAAGCCAAGCTAAGGCTGGGCATTCATAAGTAAGAATAAGTCTCTGTGTATTTATTTGGGATCTGGGTGGCAGGCCCCCAAAGAGTTAAAAAAAAAAAAACAAACCCAACCAACTACATGTTATATGAACACCTGTGACTACCTTGTTATGATACCTGTAGTTATGACTACCTGTAGTTATGCCCACCTTTTTATGCCCACCTTGCAACCATGTCTTTGTTTCTGGAGGGACTAATTTGTTAAGCTTATGTTCTGCTCCCACCTATTTTGTGCCCCCCAAAATCCTTCACTTGGAAAGCCTCTCTACCCTGAGTTATACAAAATTGTCTTCCTCCCATCCAAGGGCTGACCTCTCGAACCCCACCTGAGGGGGAGGCAACCCATGCACACAAATAAAGAAGTTGCTTTTTTTTTTTATCACCTTGGCCATGATGATTTGAATCAGTGGTCTTTCTCCACCCATCTTCGGGATCAACACCCTCCCTCCTCTGCCTCCTGAGGGCTGGTGTGTTACGTCTGCACACCATGCACCTGGGTCTCGGCTGACAGTTATCATTACAACTGTAGCAGGTGTTTCATCGGACTTTCTTTGAGACCATGAGCTCCCCAGTAATGATGTGGAGACATTATTAATTGTAAAAGCTTGGCTTTTAGTTTTGACTTGCTCCCCACTAGCTCTTACAACTTAAATTGCCCTGTTTCTATTAATCTATATTCTGCCATGTGGGTTTTTTCATTCATCCTGTGTGTCTGACTCCCTCCGGGTCTCACTGGCATCTCCCCTCACCTACTTTCAAACTGTCTGAGTTCCTCTCTCTGCCTGGGGTCCCACCTAACTTCTCATGCCTAGTCATTGGCAATTCATTTCTTTATTAAATCTATCAGAAGGTGCCTTAGGCAGAGACACATTTTATGGTGTACAAAAGATTATTCCACAACATGTTATACAAGCATTGTACCACTGAGCTATATCCCCAGCTCACACATGAGAACTGTAAGGGCGGTTTGGTATCAGAACCCCATTACTGTGAACCTTGCAGTTCTCATATAAACCTTGCTTGCTCATCGTGTGGGTCACAGGGATTGAACTCAGATGGTTAGGCTAGGCAGTAAGTGTCTTTGCCTATGGAGCCATCCCAGTGATCCTCAATGGCTATTGATTTTTTAAGTGTTTTTTATTATTTTTAATTATGTGTAAGTATTGTGAATATGCACACATAAGCTCAGGTGTCTGCAGAAGCCAGAGGCATAGGATCCTCTGGTACTAGAGTTATAAACAATGACCACTCTTAATAAAAATTACAAGGAGGCATAGGAGGAAATGATTTAAATAGGCAAAAGCCTACTTTCTCAGAACAATAATGAATATTATCTTAAATAGAGAAACAGGTAGCTGTTTTAGTCAGGAATCAGATAATTGTGCTACCATTATAATCTAATATTACTTAGAATATTTTGTGAGTGAAATATAATAAAAACTTGAAGTTTAATAAGCACAAAGATTAGGAAAATAGAAATATGTATCTTTTGATAGGGATATGTATTTAAGAAAATTCAAGATAATTCAGAAGGAAAACTAAACAGGCATATTGAGAGGGTGTGAACACTAGGCAAATATACAAAAAACAATAGTCTCTTCAACTTTAATCAGAACCAACTAAAAATAGGAATGGGTTGTATTATTGTATATAACCTTCACCAAAAGAGTAAACTACTAGAGATTATTGGTGAATTTATTAAGGCCACTCCACGTAGTTAAAAGGGAGGTTTATTTTGTGGGGTAGCTTACAAATGAAGGGATGGGTAAAAGGGTCTGCGAAAGGTATGGCGCAGTCCAGCGGTGTTCTCTGGAGAACTCTGCTCAGTCTACCTCCAGCGTCCAGGGTCCAGGAACCAAGAGAGCCGGCACATCTGGATCTTGGGTCTTCAGCGTCCTCTCTCAGCCCCTCCTTGTAGGGGTTGGAACTTCCAAATCAAAGCTGGAATGGCTACCCACTACAAGGAACAGTTGGACTAAGAAAGTAAGAAAACTCTTACCTTGTTAGGAGACAGGGATGATGGTCTGGAAAAGCCTTCCGTGTTTGAGGGTGGGAGATCCTACATTATATAAAAAAGGCCAATCTCCCAAAATCAGGGTCATACGATTTTATGACAATGAAAAGAAGTTTTGTTTTCATTTTTTTCTACTTGGAGCTGATCAGAACGATCAAACAATTCACCAAGGGGAACAAACGCTCCACATTGGCTGAGGTGACCATGAGAAATGGTGAGGGAGGTTTTCTCTACCACACAGTCAGAAGCAAAGGCTACAGCTATCAAATCAATGCAGGGTGGACAGTCAGGGTGTGCCAAGACTGTGAAAATGTGATACTTTAATTCAGAGGGAAAGGGATGGCCCAGTGTGCTGTTACGAGCAGATAGCCTACAGACAATGGATTGATACCTGGAATGTATAAAGGACTACAAAAATTAAACACCAAAACTGAAACTGCCCATCAGTAAAAGGGCCAAGGAACTGAATAATTTCCAGAAAAAGTACAGATGACCATACATACTTTTAAAGGTGTCCAGCCATCAGAATGCAAATTAAAACTACTTTGAGATTCTGTCTCTTCCCAGCCAGGATGGCTGTCATTAAGACAAGTGACAAGAAGCACTGGCAAGGATGTAGAAAAGAGACCTATTCACCGCTGCTGAGTGTGAACCACTATGGAAATCGGTGTAAAGCCTTCTCAAAACCAAAAACGGCTGGGGAGAGGCTCACTGGCTGACGCACTTGCTGCAGAAGTCTGATGGTCTAAATTTGATCTCCACAACCATGTAAAGTTGCAAGGATAGCACTCCACTATCCTAAAACCTGATGATGATGATGATGATGATGATGATGATGATGATGACGACGATGAAGAAATAAGTTATGCTGTCACTCGCTAAGCTATGAGAAATGTTTTTTCATAGAAGACCTTGATAGGAACAGGAAGTATGTCAGCCTTTTGGGTAAAGAATGTAATATTAATAACCAAGTTAGAGCCCATGAAATGCTTTAAAGTGTCATGAAATAAATGGCACACATTTTCACTGAACACACGAGATTTCTCTAGAAGAGGAAATCATCTATATTGAATCAGAGACTCCTCCCCGTGAGATCAGTACTGTTCTGCATGCTGGAGACAGAGCAGGGGCCCAGAGCTGCCTACAGCTCTACTTTCAGGAAGTGTAAACACAGGTAGGGCACGTGTGTTTCTTTGGAAAGAAGCTAACATCGTAGACACGGTTGGGGTGACAGACACTTGCCCCCTGCCCTGTGTAATAAAACACTGAAGTGAGTAATAAGATTGGAAATGGAGCTGAGCTCAGACAGCTAAGTGTACAGCGGGCTTGGAGTGTCCCCAGAAGCCAGGGTGAAATGAGAAAGGAGTGGATTCAAGGCTTTGCTCCCAGGGGGCTGGCAGAACAAGACTATTAGACTAACTAAACCACACTTCTAAGTGGACTGGTTTTAGCAGAAGACCAAGAGTTTCTGACATTTTATTTCCATGACACCACTGGGCTGCCCAGGTGATAACATCCAGCTGGTTATGGGAAAAGGCTAACAAGAGTCCAGGGAGGCAGATGCCAGGACTTTCTGTTAAGGAGAGAGTTAAGGTTGTGAAAGTGAGTGAGTCACTGAAAGGGAGAGAATGAGAGTCCTGGGACTAAGGACACTGATCTAGCAGTGGCATTCCTTACTGACCATGTGACCTTCTGTAAGCCATTTAATGGCTCTGGACCCTGTGTCCTAAGTTAACAGGCTGCCACGCCTGCTATTGCCTCATGCAGTGCCTGCATTAGGATATATGTGGAGGTGTGGACAGTAGGCATTATGCAATAAAGGAAGGAGCCCCTGAGAAATGAACACTGGGGTTTTTTTGGCCTCTTTGCCTTACCGACAGCCAAGTCATCACTTCTCATATCTCAGCCCTTCCCTGCCGCCCAGAGCCTGATGATGCAACACTCCTGCACAGGCCATTGCCATTCTAAGTTCACTCTGTTTTGGAGTTAATTCGCACACACCCGTGACTACTTGTCATGATATTTAATGTCTCCCACATGCCTGTTGGATATCCCTTCTTCCTCAAACAAACTGACTTTGATAGCAGTTACTGGGGCCACACCTTCGGCTGTTAATTGTCCATTTTCCACCGTTTGATTATTGACAGTATTAGTGCTCTTGACAGTCGAAGTGAATTTGGTAGATGTGCCCGGAGTGTCTACTGTGCACCCTGTTGAAAGTCGGTAGCTGGCACACGGCATAGGCAAGTGGGAACGGGTGGCCAGCTGGGTACAGTGGAAGAGGAAGTGAAGGAAACAAACTGCATTTGTGGACAGAGCTATAGATAGAGAACTTTCTCCAAGGGCTAGCAATGCCAGTGCTTCGGGAAAGGAAGGAAATACAACTTAACTGTGTGCGGCCAGTCACTGCCTACCACTACGGTTTAAATATAAATGGCAATGCTGATAAATAAAACTATTCTCTAGGGTTCTAAAGAAGATAAACGTAAATATTTAAGACCCACCCTCTTTAGAAAACCCATCGTCTGTGTCCACTGCACTGAACTCTAATTAACCTGCTCATGGGCCAAAGAGAAAAGGTGGGGAATTGTCTCAGCAGAGTAACCTGAACCCGGGAACCCCAACTGCCCAAAGCCATGGGGTGTGGTTGTGCCCAAGAGGGCCTGTGTTCACAGGCTGTGTGCACACTGCAGGTAGCATTCAGGCTTGCCCTTGAAGAAAGAAAGTGCATCAAAGTCAACAGGGGTCCAAGCATCTCTGCACCTTTAATAGCTTCCTCCCAATGTTTCCAGTGCGGGCATCCATTTCTTCCTTCCTTCCTTCCTTCCTTCCTTCCTTCCTTCCTTCCTTCCTTCCTTCCTTCTTTCCTTCCTCCCTCCCTCCCTCCCTTCTTTCCTCCCTTCCTCCCAAAGTTTCCAGTGTGGGCATCCATTTTTTCCTTCCTTCCTTCCTTCCTTCCTTCCTTCCTTCCTTCCTTCCTTCCTTCTCTCTCTCTCTCTCTCTCTCTCTCTCTCTCTCTCTCTCTCTCTCTCTCTCTTTCTTTTTTGTGAGACAGCATTTCTCTATGTAGCTTTGGTGCCTTTCCTAGAACTCGCTCTATAGACCAGTCTGGCCTCGAACTCACAAAGATCCGCCTGCCTCTGCCTCCCGAGCGCTGGGATTAAAGGCATGTACCAACACTGCCCGGCACAGGCATCAATTTCTAAGACCAGTCTTCAACTTTGCCATGTCTAAGTTTGAAAGACATTCTGTTTCCTTTTAATCATACAGATTGGTTCTGCAAAAATTCCAGAAATGACACGGATACCACCAACCTGTCATGGAATTAAAAAGCACTTTATCACACAGTGGCTTTGTCCTCCTTTTCCAGTGTATGGTAGAGACTTCAATAAAATTTCCCTCTTGGATATTTTCCTGTTGATAATCAATAGTGTCAGTTATATTCATGTTGTGCCATCTGTTAGTTCTCACACCTGGGACAAACTGGCTAATTGATGTACCTATTAACATATCCGAAGTGGACACTGTCTGCCAGGTTCTCCCAGCATCCCTCAGTCCCACCTGTTACAGGGTCCTCCTAGCTGACATACCAACCCGACACCCTGAACTCTCCAGGCCAGGGTCTGGGCAGCCCCTCCCCCAGCTGCTCTTCCCTATATCATCCAGGCATTTTGGCTATGCCAGCCTTTGCCACCCTTTTACTCTCTTGGCCCAGGCCCCTCTCGATCAGCAGCTCCTCTCTCCCTCTCCCTCTCTCCCCACACGGCCTGGCCCAGTCTGGCCATGTTCACTTTGGACCCTTCCAGATGCCTCTGGCTGTTTTCTCCTTCAAATCTACAATAAAACCTTCTGCACCACACCTGTGAGCACTCGTGTCCTCTTTTTTATTTATTTATTTTTCCTTCACCATTCATCTCTAGAACTTTTCTATTTTGCAAAACCGAAACTATACCCGTTAACCAATAGCTTCTCCTCCAAGCCCAAGACTAGTGCTGGTGGTTACAGTTTGTGATGGGCTGTATTGTGCTGCACTTTGGTGAGTGACTTTGACACGTCCCTGAGAAGCCAGAACCTGGAATCACTAAGCACATATGGAAATTAGGGCGGGCAGGCTGGTGAGAGGGCTCAGTGTGGGAAGTCATTTTTTTTTTTCCAAGTCTAACAAGCCTGAGTTCTGTTTACCCATACCAGCATGATTGAAGGGGGAAACTGAGTCTTGCAAGTTGTCCTCTGACCTCCACATGTACAATAAATAAATATAATAAAGAAAGAGATTAGGGTGGTCATTTGATTAATGCACAAAGTTAGGGATTTGATACAATCCTAAAAAGAGAAAGAACAAAATCATGGGGTGTCTTGATAAGCCCCAAAGACAGAGAAGTTGAGACACAGGTAAGGCAATTTAGTTTTCTGGTGTCAGCCAGCTGCTTACAGATCAACAGCTAGAGGGAGCGTAGAGGGGATTTAAGTAAAAAAAAAAAAGTCCTCGTTCATTAGAGAAATGCTTATTGAACATACATGAGGCAATGGTTAGGATTTCGCTTCACTCATGGAAGATAACTAAGGGTAAAGCAACGGCCCGTGGGTAAGGTGCTTGCCATACAAGTGTGAAAACCTGAGTTTGGATCTCCAACATCCATGTAAAAAAGCTGAGCTTGACAGTGTGTGTCTGGAATCCCAGTGTTGAAGAGACAGGAAGCCCTGGGGCTTACTGGTCAACCAGTCGAGCTCAGTGCACTCCAGATTCAGTGAAAGACTATCTTGAAAAATGAGGTAGTGAGTGATTGAGGAAAATCCACACATATATGTGTCCATGCATACATGCATGCATGCATGCACACACAAAGAAGAAATGCCTTAGGGGACATTATCTTCATTTTTGTTTTGCGATGAGGAAACAGAAGCATGCAGAGGCCGAGTGATCTTTCCAGAGTCACAAAGCTAGGTAGAGGAAGACTTGAAATGGACCTCAGGTATTCTGGGCAAACATGGCAATCCTTTAAACCTCCTTGTGTGTGCATCGCAGCCAGAAGCATGTCATCAGTTATCCAGGCTCACATTGCCGAGCTCAGTACTAGGGGAACTGTAGAGACAAAAACCTGCCTGGTTGTAGTAGGAGAAAACAGACAATCACAGCTTCACAACTACCAGCAAGGCAGGCACTGCACTAGGAGGCCTTCTGACATTCAAGTGAGGAGCCTCAGGCAGGCTGGCATGGGTAGGGGTGGTGGAGAACAATATCCTTCTGGAAACAAAGCTTGGGGACCCTGCCCTTACTTGCTGCTGGCTGCAGCCAGGCACACTGTTTGTTTTGTTCTTTGGAAGGGTTTGGTTATTTCACAGGTGGGTTTAAATGAATTGAGGGTAGACATTCTGATCCCTATGCAGACCAGCTGAAACTGGTTTCAGTATTTATACAGCTGGTGAAACACATACTCTGTGAACTTTCTGTTTAAACACAAAAATTAGAATCAACACCTTGGCAGATAGGTAAAACTTGACCTGTCGATGTGATTGCAACCCCTAGTGACCCTCCTGCTCCACCTCCTGAGTGCTGAGGTTACAGGCATGTGTCACCAAGTCCAGCTCCATTAGTGTTAATTTAAAGGGGGGGGGGAGGATTTTCACCACTGGACAGATCTCCCAAATCAAAACTTAACAGAGAAATAAAGGACTTAACTGATGTTATTACTCAAATGGACTTAATTGATATCTACAGAAGATTCCATCCTAACAGAAAAGAATATACCTTCTTCTCAGCACCCCATGGAACCTTCTCTAAAATTGACCACATACTTGGCCACAAAGCAAATCTCAACCGATACAAAACAATCGGAATAACCTCTTGTGTTCTATCAGACCACCATGGTTTAAAGTTAGATTTCAACAACAACAAAAACTACAGAAAACCTACAATCTCATGGAAACTGAATAATGCTCAACTGAATCACCAATGGGTTAAGGAAGAAATAAAGAAAGACTTCCTAGAGATCAACGAAAATGAATACACCACATACCCAAACTTATGGGACACTATGAAAGCAGTGCTAAGAGGAAAATTCATAGCACTAAATGCCCACATAAAGAAGCTGGAGAAATCTCACACTAGTGACTTAACAGCACACCTGAAAGCTCTAGAACAAGAAGAATCAAAGTCTCCCAGGAAGAACAGATGCCAGGAAATTAACAAATTGAGAGCTGAAATCAATAAAATAGAAAAAAAGAGGACAACACAAAAAATTAATGAAACATAGAGTTGGTTCTTTGAGAAAATCAACAAGATAGACAAGCCCTTATCCAAACTAACCAAAAGATAGAGAGAGAGCATCCAAATTAACAAAATCAGAAATGAAAAGGGGGACATAACAACAGACAATGAGGAAATCCAGAGAATCATCAGGTCATACTTCAAAAACCTCTACTCCACAAAACTGGAAAATCTAAAAGACATGGATAATTTTCTGGATAGGTACCACATACCTAAGTTAAATCAAGACCAGATAAACTATTTAAATAGTCCAATAACCCCTAAGGAAATAGAATCAGTCATTAAAAGTCTCTCAACCAAAAAAAGCCCAGGACCAGATGGTTTCAGCGCAGAATTCTACCAGATCTTCAAAGAAGAGTTAATACCAATACTCTTTAAATTCCACACAATAGAAGCAGAAGGAACATTACCAAACTCCTTGTATGAGGCTACAGTTACCCTGATTCCTAAACCAAACAAAGATGCAGCAAAGAAAGAGAACTACAGACTGATCTTCCTCATGAACATTGATGCAAAAATACTCAATAAAATACTGGCAAAGCAATTCCACTAAAAGCAGGAACAAGGCAAGGCTGTCCGCTCTCCCCATACTTATTCAATATAGTACTTGAAGTTCTAGCCAGAGCAATAAGACAACATAAGGAGATTAAGGGGATACAAATTAGAAAGGGAGAAGTCAAGCTTTCCCTATTTGCAGATGACATGATAGTATACATGAGTAACCCCAAAAATTCAACCAAGGAACTGATATAGCTTATAAACACCTTCAGCAACACAGCAGGATACAAGATCAACTCAAAAAAATCAGTAGCCCTCCTATATTCAATTGACAAACAGGCTGAGAAGTAAATCAGAGATACATTACTCTTTACAATAGTCAGTGATTAAAAAAAAAATACCTTGGGGTAACGCTAACTAAGCAAGTGAAGGATCTATATGACAAGAACTTTAAGTCCCTGAAAAAAGAAATTGAAGAAGATGTCAGAAAATGGAAAGATCTCCCTTGCTCATGGATAGGCAGGATTAACATAGTAAAAATGGCAATCTTACCAGAAGCAATCTACAGATTCAATGCAATCCCCATCAAAATACCAACACAATTCTTAACAGACCTGGAAAAAATAATACTCAACTTCACATGGAAAAACAAAAAACCCAGGATAGCCAAAAGAATCCTGTACAATAAAACAACCTCTGGAGGCATCATGATCCCTGACCTCAAGCTCTACTATAGAGCTACCGTAATAAAAACAGCTTGGTACTGGTATAAAAACTGACATGTGGACCAATGAAATCGAATTGAAGAGCCTGACATTAATCTGCACACCTATGAACATATAATTTTTGACAAAGAAGCCAAAACTGTACAATGGAAAAAAGAAAGCATCTTCAACAAATGGTGCTAGCATAACTGAATGTCAACATGTAGAAGGCTGCAAGTAGAACCATATCTGTCACCGTGCATAAAACTTAAGTCCAAGTGGATCAAAGACCTCAACATAAATCCAGTTACTCTGAACCTGATAGAAGAGAAAGTAGGAAGTACTCTTGAACTCATTGGCATAGGGAGATCACTTTCTAAATATAACACCAGTAGCACAGACACTGAGAGAAACAATCAATCAATGGGACCTCTTGAAACTGAGAAGCTTTTGTAGAGCAAAGGACATGGTCAACAAAACAAAGAGACAGCCTACAGAATGGGAAAAGGTCTTCACCAACCCCACATCTGACAGAGGGCTGATATCCAGAATATATAAAGAACTCAAGAAATTAGACATCAAAATACCCAACAGTCCAATTAAGAAATGGGCTATAGAACTAAACAGACTCGGGAGGCAGAGGCAGGTGGATCTCTGTGAGTTCGAGGCCAGCCTGGTCTACAAAGTGAGTTCCAGGCAGGCTCCAAGGCTACAGAGAAACCCTGTCTCAAAAAACAAAACAAACAAACAAACAAACAAACAAACAAAAAAACTAGAACTAAACAGAGGAAGCTTAAATGGCTGAAAGACATTGAAGGAATTGCTCAACATCCCTAATCATCAGGGAAATGCAAATCAAAATGACTTGTGGGAATGCAAGCTTGTACAGCCCCTTTGGAAATAAATATGGCACTTTCTTACAAAATTGGGAATCAATCTCCCCCAAGACCCAGCTATACCACTCTTGGCCATATACCCAAGGAATGCTCAATCATACCACAAGGGCACTTGCTCAGCTATGTTCATATCAGCACTGTTTGTAATAGCCAGAACCTAGAAACAACCTAGATGCTCTTCAACTGAAAAATGGAAAGTAAAATGTGGTGCATATACACAATGGAGTACTACTCAGCAGAGAAAAACAATGACATCATGAGGTTTGCAGGCAAAAGGATGGATCTAGAAAAAATCATCCTGAGTGAGGTAATCCAGACTCAAAAAGACGAACATCCTCACTCATAGGAGGATACTACATGTAAAACAAAGATGACTAGACTGCTACTCACAACTCCAGGGAGGCTACCTAGAAAACAGGACCCTAAGAAAGACACAGGGGTCGCCCAATGACAGAGAAATAGATGAGATCTACATGAACAACCTGGACGTGAGTGGGGGTAATGAAGGGCAAGGTTCGAGGGAAAGAGAGCTTAGGGGAGCAGGAGATCCCAGTTGGATCAAGAACAGAGAGGGAGAACAAGGAATAACAGACCATGATAAATGATTACTACATAAGAACAGGAAGAAGCAAAGTGCTAGAGAGGTCCCCAGAAATCCACAAAGATACCTCCACTGTAGACTACTGGCAATGGTCAAGAGAAAGCCCAAACTGACCTACTCTGGTGATCAGATGGCCAAACACCCTAACTGTTGTGCTGGAACTCTCATCCAATGACTGAATGAAGTGGATGAAGAGATCCTCGGCCAGGCCCCAGGTGGAGCTCCAGGAGTCCAATTGGCGAGAAAGAGGAGGGATTGTATGAGCGAGAATTGTTGAGACCATGATTGGAAAAGCACAGGGACAAATAGCCAAACTAATGGAAACACATGAACTGTGAACCAATAGCTGAGGAGCCCCTAACTGGATCAGGCCCTCTGGATAAGTGAGACAATTGAATAGCTTGAACTGTTTGGGAGGCACCCAGTCTGTGGGACCAGGACCTGTCCTTAGTACATGAGCTGGCTGTTTGGAACCTGGGGCTTATGCAGGGACACTTCGCTCAGCCTGGGAGGAGGGGACTGGACCTGCCTGTACTGAATCCACCAGGTTTAAATGAATCCCCAGGGGAGTCTTTGCCCTGGAGGAGATGGGAATGGAGGGGAGGAATGGGGGGAAGGTGGAAGCAGGGACGGGAGCGGGGAGGACCGGGGAACCCATGGCTGATATGTAAAATTAAATTAAATTATAAAATAAAAATAAAAATAAAAATAAATAATAATAATAAAGGGGGGAGGATGCATACTGTTATCTTTGTAAAGAATAATATGAGCGCTGTCTGACTGGGTACGATTGCTGAGAAATAACTAACTCTGGCCTTTCCCCCTAAACTGACAAACAATGGGAAGAGTTGACAAGGAAGAGCTAGAAAGACCTCATAGCTGAGGGTAACATGAAGGGAAAGAGCTCATTACAAGGATGAGGGACTAAAAGCTAGATAGATCTCCGACAGACAGACAGATAGTGAAGGGGGCCACAGACAGATAAAAAGATAGCAAACTCTGGCCTTTTCAGCCCCTCCTGACCTGATAAAGGCCTATGTGCTGGTTAGTCTATGGCAACTTAATACAGACACTAGAGCTAGAGTTATCTAGAAGGAGGGAGCCTCACCTGAGAGAATGTCTCCCTAAGATCTATCTGGCTGTAAGGCATTTTTCTAGTTATCAATGGGGAGTGGGGGGCAACACATCGTGACTGGTTTCATCCCTGGGCTTGTGGTCTTGGGTCCTATAAGAAAGCAGGTTGAAGGTGGGCATGATGGCGCACGCCTTTAATACCAGCACTCAGGAGACAGAGGCAGTGAGTTCAAGGCCAGCCTAGTCTACAGGGCTAGTTTTAGCACAGCCATGGCTACACAGAGAAACCCTGCCTTGAAAAAAAGCAAAACAAAACAAAAAGTTCAGAAAACATGAATCAGCTTACTTTTTTCTCTTATCTGAAAGAATGTCCTGTTTGTAAATGAACATTATGTGGTTTTATGGGGTTCATTGTTCAGGGCTAGGGAGGAGAAAAGAGAGCTGATTCAGTTAAACAACAGTTGTGAACATTCTGGCCCCAGCATAGTCCATTTGTGGTTTTTAACATTCCCGTTTGAGATCTCTTGGAAAGCGAATATTTGTCTTAATGTCTCTAGGCAGATTTGTTTGTTGTGTTGAAAGTTTCTGACTCCCAGCCAACAGGAACTGTAACCAGATCTGTGGAGTGAGGGGTTTCATTCACTTCCCATGGCTCCTTCGTTTTCCTCATCTTTCTATCCTGCCTCAAAGATATTTCAAATTTGCTAGTACTGTTTTGAAAAACCTCTGCCTCCACTCTGCAGCTGCCAGGGAAGGGGAACCACCCAGGGGCAGAATGCATTTTCAGTTTTCTCTTGCAATTGCTGGGAAATCAAAACTTAAGTACTCCCTGGGGGTGGCACAATCCCAGCTGGGGCAACAGGTTCTACCTCCTTGGAAACATCCTTCATGCTCCAGAGACCTGGACAGCTACACCATCCAGGGAGGTCCTCTTTGTAGTGAGACTTGGACCACTTTCTGCCCGTGTTGAGCTTTTAGGCCAGAATGCACCCAGGGTTTTAGCCAGATGCCATATCCCTGGTCTCCACACTCCCAGAAGCAAAGGAACAGGGACAGTGCATGGTTCCTGCCTCTCTGTGGTTCCCGGTTGCCCGTCACTTGTGTCTGGGTCCCTCAGCAGTGCACCTCTCCGTTGAAGGGGCTGCATAAACTCAGACTTCACATTAGTGAGGCAACATAGGCCCTTCCCTGAGAGTTGCTTTTTGTCCTGTGCTAGCAGGAAGGAATACCTGGTCAACCGTGTGGAGAAGGAATTTACTCTTCCCTCACCCCAGCTGCCTTCCCTTACTACAGGCGTCTGCTGATTGAAGAGACAAGCCTGTGGCTGGAGAGTTCATCAGGTTGTGCATTCCTTTCCTATGGCTCAAACGCTAATATTGTTTCTAGTCAAGTCTAGATACATTTATGATTGTATTTTATGTGGTGCTTTTGGCGAGAGAGTAGGAACAATTATATTGGGTTTCATTGCATACGTGATTTAAGATATTTTAGGCTTAGGGCAAGGAGAAAGAATAGAACCTCACCCTTTATAAACAGGAGTCAGGGCTCTTGTAATCTGGGACATAAGAAGTAAGAACATATGTGAGATTTAGGCATGTTTTCCTGTAGTGGTCCTGTCAGTAAGGATTCTGTCCTTAATTATGTCACTAGCTTGTGAAGGCGTCCCAGCCTAAAAAGTGGGCGTGCTCTCTCTGTGTCCTCTCTTTTCACACTCTGTCCTTCCGTATTCTCCCTCCTCCCCTCTTTCTCTCCCTCTCTCTCCCAGTAAAGCTCTAGAAAGGTAACCATGCACTCTCCTCTGTAGTCACGGCCACAGGCGCTGCTCTTTAACCAACACCGTCTGCCGTTTACTGATGTTATCTGGACAGAACGTTAATGTTTTACATGAGCAATCCCATCTAATCCCTACAACTCCATAATATATGCTGCTATCTTCATTTTATTGTGGGAGCAACCAATGCTTATAGATGTGTACTTACTGCCCAAGGCCCATGTGGCTGGTGGGTCAGGCAAGGTCTGGACCCATATCTGCCTGTCACTGGTGGACTCTATTGATTTGTGCTTAACATACTCAGGGAAGCCTTTGGACTCCCCAGAATAATGTTTGTGATTTGGGGTGCTGGAATTTTGGGGGTGTTTTTATTTCTGTGGGATTCTTCTCAGGCCATGTACTTAGTGTGTATCAGCAGCAGGACAAAACTTTTAAATGCAAAAATCACAACCAAACAGATTTAAGAAAAAAAAGAGGAAGAAGAAAGCAAAGGAAGAACAGAGAGAAAGGGTAACTCTATTGAAGGGAGGAAGGGAAGCTGAGTACCTTCCGGAGCCTGTCACCACACCAAACACTCTTGGCTCTGCCTGGCTTAATACGAAATTGAAAGTGACACGGCTTGTTCTTTAAAATGTCTGTTTTAAAGGAAAACAGAACTTCAACTCAACCAGCCACGAGCTACCCACTGAAACCCCTGGCAGGAGGAAGCAGATGTAACTGCTCTCAATCAAGTCTTTCTTTTGTTTCCCATGCACAGTCATCCTGGAAGAGTCTTCCACTTACGTTCTCTCAGGCGGGTGCCCCCAAACCATCTTTGGTCTCCCCGATACCACAAATTGCTATTTGCTCAAATAGGCTCTTTACATTTTTGTTGTGTCTGCGGGATCTTTTTAAGTGGTCAAAAACGCAGCCTCACTCTGGCTCTTGGATAACTGAGTAATGAGTAAGGCATCAAAAGTGAAGGAAGGGAGCCGGAGAGGCAGGCGGCTGGGCAGTTAAGAGCACCAGCTGCTCTTCCGAAGGACCTGCGTTCGATTCCCAGCACTCACATGGCAGCTCACAACCATCCGTAACTTCAGTCCCAGGGGATCCAACACCATCTTCTGGCTTCCAAAAGCATCAGACATGTAGTGCACAGATATATACATGCAAGCAAAACACTCGTACACACAAAATAAAAATCTTTAAAAAATAGTGAAGACAATACATGTTCATCTTGGAGGCCATCCAAGCTCCCCAGTGAAAGGTGCAGGTGGTGCTCAAGATGATACCTAGGAGGGATGTGTGGGGAAGCAGACCCAGGCCCAATATGTACCACAATAAGGACCAGTTTCAGATGTAACAAGGACAGCAGGCTCCCTACCTGCACTATCTAGTGGCTATTGAAGAGAGTAAGCTTATAGAAACTGATAAATGGTGCTTAAACATCAAACAGTGCAGTGAGAAGGACCAAGAACCATGTGTAAACAGTAGTGGGGATTATGCACACCCACCCTAGCGCGTCTGATCAGGCCACGCCTCGTTTCACAAACACAGGTCTGTGGGGAGGAGTGGGTTGGAACGGCTTCCAAGAGAATAGGTGACTCCTTTAGGTACTCCAAAGAAGTCCCCACTAGCTCCTCACGGCAGGGGCAGACACATGGCTGAAGCTTGGATCTCTAACATAGGCTCTGAGAGGAAACACAAAGTCCTTCTTTCCAGGAGGGAGGATGTGTTCCAGAGCCATCTAGCTGGAACTCTCAAAATTCAAGACTTCCTTGAAGTCATATGTTTAATTTTAAAACACATAATTTTCTATTTTACCCACAGTTGTATTGGTATAAAAAGCTTTTTACATGAAACTACCATGTGAAGTAGCCCCTGTAAGATCTGGACTGTGCTGCACCCCATAGTAGGGCTTAGGATTCTACTATAGCAAGTGAGGAGGGATAGAAACTTTCAGTCCATAAGTACAGGCAAACACACACATGTGCCAGGCATAGTGAAACACACCATTAGTCCCAGCACTCGGGGACTAAAGAGGCAGGTGGATCTCTGAGTTCGAGGCCAGCCTGCTCTACAAAGCATGTTCCAAGACAGCCAGGGCTTCACAGAGAAACCTTGTCTCAACAAAACAAAACAAAAACAAAAACAAAAACAAAAACAAAAACAAAACAGCAACAAAAAAACCCAACCAACCAACCAAAACAACAACATATACACATGTATACCACATCATCATAAATGTTACCAATTCTAAATCTGGGTACCCACTAACTCACTCTTAAATGAAGACCTGACATAGGCAGTGCCCTTCATATGACCTTTCTTACAGAGGTTTGTGGTAGCTTTTTTTTTTTTTTTTGGCCAGAGCTGAGGACCGAACCCAGAGCCTTGTGCTTGGTAGGCAAGCACTCTACCACTGAGCTAAATCCCCAACTGCAGTTTATGGTAGCTTTATGATATGTTCACAGATACTTTGCACTCTTTTCCTCCAGAGGGAGGGGTCTAATTCACCTTCCTATAAATGTGGACCCAACTTAGCTACTTGCTACATCTAACAAATTCTAGAAAGGACAGTGAGTGGACAGGCTAGGTCATTGCTACTCCTCTCTCATTTCCTGATTGCATACTCCAAGGTAATTGAGCTACACTTGCTGCTAGGCAATCCAGCAGCTTGCAAGGCACTGTTGGGGGGGGAGAGATGGATGCTTCCCACAGACAGCACCTGTGGACAAGGCACGGATGCAAGTCAACCTTAAGAAATATCATAAGCCAATTCAGGCATTGTATCGAATACCTATAATCTCAATACTTTGGAAGCTGAGGCAGGAGGATTGTGCAGGTTTGACATCAGCCTTGGATACATAGCAAGACCTTGTCTCAAAAAACAGGAAACAAAAACACAGGTCTTATTCCTGGTCAAGCCTTGAGATGACCACAGCCTGGCCAATAGTCAACAGATGTTTCCTTGCTCCTATGAGGGCAAGAACAAAGGGAAGCAAGAGGTGTGACCTGCAGGCAGCCTGGCCTCTAACACCCAAGTCTAGTAAAGCTTTGGCCTTTCCCGGCTAGGAGGGCCACATGTGCCAACTGAGTCAACTTCACATTCACTCACATTGTGTCCTTGGCTTTGAATGGTCATGGAGACTACAGGTATCACAACAGTTGGCAGATGGTACAAAGTGGATCATCAAGGCCTCTCTTCCTCAGAGAGCTTGCTTTCCAAAACACCCCTGGGGCAAGATCACAGATGGAAGTCCAAATCCTTAAAAAAAGAAGAAAAAGAGATTAAATAATACATGTTGTACCTTTCTGTACTTATATACCACCTTCCTTCCTTCATCCCTCCCTCCATCCCTGCCTTCCCTTTCTCCCCCACGTGCTGGGCATTGAATCCAGAAGCTTATTCATGCTAAGCAATGAGCTTACTGTTAAACCACATTTATAATGATCCAAAGGACAGGGTCAAGGTTGGAAGTCTCAGACAACATGAGTTTCCACCACAGGTCACGGAAATAGATGGCTCCTTGGTTTGGCACTTGTGGCCAGAGGTTCGTCCTGTTATTGACTCTGTCCCTTTCCATGCTGCAGAAGACCCTGGGAGCACCATGTAGGGAACCCCTGCTCTCTCATCTCCACCCCATCAACCCTATGTTGCTATGAAATTCCTGAGACTAGGGCCATATTCTCCAGCTGTGCAGTTGGAAGGACTGAACAAGGGAAGAGGAGTCTGGGTCCTATGAATGGGCTTAGGTCTGTGCAGGCAGAAACATGTCAGGTCTCAGGCACCCAGAGCGTAGAACAGAAGAAAATGGTGCTGTAGCCGTGAAACCATGGCTTTCAGCTGCAGACGCCCTACAAGGAGGAGTGTGGTTGGATGAAAAGTGAGACCCCCTAAACATACAGAGAGGACCCTCATGCCCAGGTCAAAGGACAGTTGGCCTGTGTATTACACAATGAACTCCTCTCTCTGGACCCTGAATCACCAGTGTTCCCAGACTTATTTCCCCTAGAAAGTGAAGAAAGGGTGACTTCTGAGTCATTGTTGATACAGAATGAAAGCATGACAATCCATGTATACAAGGCTCAGGAGGAACTAGAGGTTGCAACAGACACTTGGTTCCATCGTGTCTGTTTTGGGGGTTTTGTTTTTAAGAATGTGTGTGTGTGTGTGTGTGTGTGTGTGTGTGTGTGTGTGTGTGTGTGTGTTGGTATGCACAAGTAAGTGAGTGCAGGTGCCCAAGGAGGCCAGAAGAGGGTGTCAGATCCCTTGGAACTGGAGTTACACATGGTTGTAAGGCTCTCACCGTGTGTGCTGGGAATGGAACCTGGGTCCTCTGAAAGAGCAATGTGCTCTCTTAACCACTGAGCCATTTCTCCTGCCTAATGCAGTTTTTAAAAACTGGGGGTTCTGGGTAATCGAACTCAGGGACTCATGCTTGCAAGGCAAGAACTCTACAGACCAAGCCATTCCCCATGTTCAGGTTCTAATTACTGATTTAGAAAGGTTACATCCTGCGTGTGAGCTCTTCTTCCCTTCTTTTGCTCCAGGAGACTTAGGTTGACCTTCTCTCCCATGTCTCCTCTTTCTCCATAGTACCACAGGCTCACAGGTCTCTCATTTGAACTCAACTGCAACAGCCCCACATTCCGTCTGTTTCTTCATATGTAGAGCCCAAGTTCTTGGAAGAATGCCTCCCAGTTCTCACTTCCTGCCTAAGCTCTACTATAGTCTATCCCTTGCTGACTGACACCCGAGCTCGGAGGACCCTTCTCAGTCCTGGTCTCCTCTCTCTGCCATCTGGTGCTCCCTGCTCTCTCCACCCTCACAGGCTTCCTCTTCCAGGAACTCATTGTACTGTTTACTTTCCAAGACTGGGCAAAATTCCAGCTCCTAGACAGGCTTTTCTTCCTCTGACCCAGCAACATCTGCTTTCTCGGATCTTCCCACTCCACATCCTATCCAGCTGTTCTTTCAATGACGATGCTCTCTGAAACTTTTTGCTTCAAATAATTGTCTCTCTTTCTTTGAATTTCTAGGCTTTTGCTATAGTCTGGATCTGGAATGACTCCAGAGGCTCCAGGAAAGTTTGGTCCCCAGCAGAGGGTACTACTGGGAGGTGGAGGAACCATCTCAAGAGATTAAGTGAGGAGCTCATATATTCTTTCATTTCCCACCTGCCCATGATGGGGGTTGGCGGGGGGGGGGGGGATGCAACCAGGAGAATGATTGCTTCATGTCCACTCTCTCTCAGCTTGTTTTGCTTCTTTTATAAGTTATGGATATAGTCACTTACGGTTCTAGTTCTTGGAATATAAAACTAGTTTATAATTTACCATGGGACCTTGACCTTACCTCCTACATGGAGCTAATTCCTGTCTCATGGTCCACCCAGCTCTCCACACTGGAACCTTGGTCATCCAGTTACATATAGCATCTGGCTCTTTTTCAGTGAGCTCTTTCACTCTGGGCCCCAGGCTCCTAACCCCTTAGTTACCCAGGCCAAGTATCAGACTACCAGAGCAGTTTTATACCCTAAAGCAAGGGAATTATTCAAAATAGCTCACTTGTATTTCCCTGAGACAGTCTCACGCCATAGCCCTGGCTGGCTAGAACTCATGACATTCCTTCTGTCTCAGCCTCCAGAGTGCTGAGTTACAAGCCACCACACCCAACTCAAATTTATCAAATCTTAACCTGTTTGGCGCACTCACTTAGACCTTCCTTTAGAAACCACAATGAAAGCTCATGTCTATGTTTATCTGTTGTTGTTTGTATTTTACTCTTTTGGGGGCCTCGCCACCCAGCTCCCAAATAAATCACACACACAGGCTTATTCTTAATTATAATTGCCTAGCCTTAACTTGGCTTGTTTCTAGCCACTTTTCCTTAACTTTAAATTAACCCATCTGTCTTTTGCCTCTGTGCTTTTACCTTTCTCTATTTTTGTATACCTTTCTTTATTACTCCATTGCTTGTTGTGCAGCTGGGTGGCTGGCCCCTGGAATCCTCCTCCTTCTCTGGCTCCTTCTCCTTCTTTTTCCCCCAGATTTCTCTTTCCTCTTTAATCCTCTCCCTGCATGCCAGCCCTGCCTACTTATCCTTTCTTCTGCCTTCCTACTGGCCATTCAGTTCCTTATTAGATCAATCAGGTGTTTTAGACAGGCACAGTAACACAGTTTCACAGACTTAAACAAATGCAACATAAACAAAAGTAACACACCTTAAAATATTATTTCCCCCTTTTTGTCTAAATAAAAAGAAAGGTTTTAACCTTAACATAGTAAAACTGTACACACACAAAAAAAATTATCAAGTAGGAATTACATTGATAATATTCTGTCCATTTGTAGTTCACATAGTCAAAGAAAGTAATGAATGATCTATCATATCTTAGTGAATCCAAAGTTTTACACCTAACTTAGTTTCTGTCATAACTAAGAAAAACTGAAATTATAACTATCTAGTCTTCAAGTCCATCAAAGACCCAGAAAGATGTACTATTATCTAACAACAGAGACATTTGGCTGCCTGGACAATCACCCAAAGTTTCTCTGCAACATTGGGGTATCAATCTTCAGCCTATAGGCTTAGAGTATCTGGCAGACTTTTCAGTGAAGCAGAAAATTTGAAAAACTCTCCTGCCTTGTATTAGTAAAGTTCATCAGTCACTTTCCTTTGTGTCCTGCAGAATTTCTAACAGACTCTTTTGTGAAGCAGGAATTTTGAAGGACTGTCCTGCCTTGTTTTGGCAAAGCTCAGCAGTCACTTTCCTGTGGGTCCTGCATGTCCAGTCTGCACAGCATGTTGTCAAGCAAAGGCAAGAGCAGTTTCTTTGCCTGGTGGCTAACCTTACCACAATGAAAGCAAACTCCATAAGGAGTTTCTTCAATGCCCATCATCTCTGAAGTAAATTGGTGCTGCCAGGAGCAGATGTGTCTCATTTCATGAAAGTCCCTAAGTTAACAAAACATTTTAAATTCCATATTCTGTAGGTCTTTAAAAGGTTTGAAGACCATCTGTCTATCTAAAATGTATCTCTATATGATCTGGAATGCATGCCTAACATATCTACATATTTGATTGCTATTAATGACTAACCACTAACTGATGTTTTTTGTTTGTTTGTTTTGTTTTTTGAGACAGGGTTTCTCTGTGTAGCTTTGTGCCTTTCCTGGAACCTCATTTGGTAGCCCAGGTTGGCCTCGAACTCACAGAAATTTGCCTGGCTCTGCCTCCCAAGTACTGGGATTAAAAGCGTATGCTACCACTGCCCAGCTAACCTATGTTTCTTGGTTATTCTATACAGTTTATAATAACAGCTTTCAAAAACTAGTACGTCACTCTACATTCCAAATGAACTGCATAGGCACAATACCTCAAACAAAAATAGAAACATACATACATCATGTTGTAACAAAAATAACCTTAAATTTTTGTCAATATACAAAAATCCTTTAAACAAGAGTAGAAACATATATATTGTAACAAAAATAACTTTATGGGCTGGAGAGATGGCTCAGTGGTTAAGAGCACTGGCTGTTCTTCCAGAGGTCCTGAGTTCAATTCCCAGCATCCACATGGTGGCTCACAACCATCTGTAATGAAATCTTGCTCCCTCTTCTGGTATGCAGGCAGAACATTGTATACATAATAAATAAATAAATCTTTTCCCTAAATGATAACAAACATTCATAACCCACCAAATAACCAAAAGCCTCCCACACCCCTCTTGGGAATGTAGATGTCATGTTCTCTAAACTGCTTCCTGCTTTTTGTAGACAAAATATCATTAGGGTCCCAGAGAGAAAATTTTAAGATAATGACCAAGTCCTGGGAAGACCAGCAGTAAACTTTACTGATAGATCCCTCCTGTCAAGTTTTAAGGGTCTCTCTTGATCACACCTGATTCATCTTATTCCTGAAGGAATCTACAACCTCTAGTCTCCCGTGGGAACAAATCCCAAAGCATTTTTTATTTCCATTTGAAAACTACATTTTTGGCTTCTTTCTTAAAGTTAAGGCATTCCTGAAGTATCTAGGTTGGTTCAATTTTGCAGTTCTGCTCACAATCCCATGTGCCTAGCAGCTGTCTTTTGCTCTTCAGCTCAAAAAATTCAAAATCAACACAGTACCTACAGGATCCAGACTTCCTGTGTATTTCCCATCCTACCTCTGTGTATTTCCCATCTTACATGACTTTTTTCTTTTATTCTCTCTTTAAAGACTTTATTTTATAAACTTCATTTTTTTCTAAGACTATATATACCCTTTCTCTTTTCTTAAGCCTATGCATATTGTTAAACACATTGTAACCTGTTTAGAGTCTTTTCCATCTAAATCTCTCTTATTGCATATCTTCAGCCTTTTTTGACTGTATGAACAAACCTTTAAACTGCTAACCTACACCTGGATTCTCCAAACAAGGCTCTCAGCTGGCTCTGCCCACTTCTTGGGCTGGGAAAGCCAAGCCTAAAGCTTACAGCCCTGTCAGAACTTGGTGACTGTAAACTGCACTCAAACTTCCTAGCTGTGGAAGCCTGCACCTGTGTTGCCCCAGGCAGTTTTCACTTAGCTTGCCATTTTTATTTGGTTTTTATTTATTTTATTTAGGCCATCAGGTGTTTTAGACAGGCACAGTAACACAGCTTCACAGAGTTAAACAGATGCAACAGAAACACAAGTAGCACACCTTAAAATAATAGTCCACAAGATTTGTCACTCTTACCTCTGGCCCATGGCGGACCTGCCGCCTCCACACCTGGCCCTGCATGGAGGAATAGAGAGGTGTCCTTCTACTTGGAAACTTCCAGGGACAAACTGCTTTTCAATGGCAGTAGCCCCATGTCTACCTCCTGCACCTGGGTAGCGAACAGTGGAGAACAGCTGTTGGAGGCAGGAAGGGATTTTTTTGTGTTAGGGTCACCCCAATTCAAGTTCTTAGGCCACTCTAGTGCCCAGTCTTGGATCAAAACCTGCCATACCTGGCAATATGAGGAAGTGGGCATCCGACGCTTACAAACCTGTTCGGCCCACCAGGTACCTGCTCAGTCAGGGTGAGACAAAGGAGCTGTAAGGCAGATACCCAGCAATAAAGAATATCCTGCTCTTGCCAAGCATGGTGGTGCACGCCTTTGATTCCAGGACTTATGGTGGTGGTGGTGGTGGTGGTGGTGGTGGTGGTGGTGGTTGTTGTTGTTGGTGGTTGTTGTTGTTGTTGGTGGTGGTGGTGGTTGGTAGAGGTGGTGGTGGTGGTTGTTGGTGGTGGTGGTGGTGTGGTGGTAGTGGTGGGGTGGTGGTGGTGGGGTGGTGGTGGTGGTGGTGGTGGTGGTTGTTGTTGTTGGTGGTTGTTGTTGGTGGTGGTGGTGGTTGTGGTGATTAGTGGTGGTGGTGGTAATGTAGGTTGGGGTGGTGGTGGGGAGGTAGGGGGACTCTCTAAATTTGAGGCCAGCCTGGTCTGCAGAGTGAGTTCCAGGACATCCAGGACTGTTACACAGAGAAACCCTGTCTCACCACCCCCGCTTCACCCCAAAAAATATTGCTTTTAAATAATAGCCTAAATTGGATACACTGATTTCAAACAGTAGCCCAGGCTGGCAGGTAGCTATGTGCCAAGCAGTCTCTCAGGGACTCAGGATTCTTCTACCAACCCGTTACCCACCCCCTGGACCGTTTATTGCCTGTACAGCACGGATTCTTGTAGTTCAGATGGCAAGAAGACAAGAGACCCAGAGAGAAAATCTAGGCATTCTGTTGCTACAGGGGAATCTGGGTTCCCTTTTGTGGGTTCTCAGTTTCATCCATAAGAGAATTTTATTTGTTTGTTTATATTTTGTTGTTGTTTTTGTTTGTTTGTTTGTTTTTGAGACAGAGTCTTTCTATGCAGCCCTGGTTGTCCTGGAACTCACTCTGTAGACCAGGCTGGCCTCAAACACAGAGATCTACCTGCCTGGCGTGCTGGGACAAAAGGTGCGTGCATGCACCACCGTGTCAGGCTGACCAAAAAAAAAAAAAAAAAAATTCTGGGGTTGGGGATTTAGCTCAGTGGTAGAGCACTTGCCTAGTAAGCGCAAGGCCCTGGGTTCGGTCCTCAGCTCTGGAAAAAAAAAAAAAATTCAAATGGGCTCAGAAGGGAGCTTGAGGAGCACCTTGCTAGAATTGGAAAGAAAAACCACAGGGAAGGCCAGCTGTGAATCCTGGGGGCCACTGCAGTGTGGGGTGAGGAGTGGGTGGTGGGGTGGGGAGAGGAAGAAGGTCAAACCTTGTGTGTTAGCATCAACGTGAAAGTCTACAGGAAGCTGTAGAGATATGGAGAACACCAAGAAACCCAGAGTGGCAGGGCAAGCGTGCATCTGATTTTGGTTGTATCCAAGGGAGAGAGAGGCGGGAGAGGAAAGGGTGTGCTTTTTTGAGTTGTAACTCAGAAAAGGGGCAGCCTCAGCACTGAAGGCAGCAAGCAACTGCCTCCAGAGCAGGACTCTTTCCGAGGGTCTTGGAAGGCTCTCACCCACACTCTTGGGGCCGTGCACAATCTGCAGCAGGTGTTTATGGCACAGGAAGTTTCTCTTTCACTTGGTACTGGCTCCACATAGGGTGCTCGGTTATTGGTCCTTATCAGTTCCCTCAGGCAGGTTATCCGGCAGGTGAGAGGACAATGTGACAGGGTGTCAATCACACTTCCAGTTCCCACACCCGAAGACCAATCCAAGAAGCCGGGTGCCTGGGTCAGCGTCTGGCACTCACTGTGCGCTCTGCTCTGCAGGTGCTGCCTCATTATTGCTGTCCCTCCTACCAGATCTGTGTGGAGTGCGGGACTTGGAATCTTTGCCACTCTCTTTTGACATGGCAGGTAGATCGATTGTGTGGACTGTCCTGTCCTAAGGGGTTGTTTTAAAACTTGGCATGGATAAGCTGTGATTCCAGAATTAAAGAAAAATCCTTTTCTCTTACCTTTCTCTTTTGTCTACTTTCTAGACACTTAGCTAATTATCGGTTTTCTCCATGAGAGGATAAAGAGAAAGGGAGGAAGGGAGGGGTGGAAGGGGAGAGGAAGAGAAAATGAATGTATTTTTTAAAGAATAAAAGCTCTATAGTTAGCTGGTCAGCTTCAAAGAAGTTCCTCATCCCTTGAATTAGATTTATCTACATATTCACTATCTGTTCCCCTTAAAAACTGCAGATGTTTTTATAGTGTGTAACTGCTGTACTGAAGCATGCTGATATTTGATACTAAATATAGATTTAGGGATAGTGTGTGATTGGTGTGTGTGTGTGTGTGTGTGGTGGGTTTTAAGGAGAATGAACAACTCATTTCAAGGTATTGGCCCAGAGGTGCCGATTCTCTATCTGTCAGCCTTGGGTACTAGAGCAGAGTCCAAGCACAATTTGACCAGGGAAAGTTTAACATGAAGACTTATTAACTATTCTAAGGGAATGCCTAAAAGGGAGAAGGAGAGCTCAAGGATCCTCTAGGGCTGATCAAAGTACACAGGGAAAAGGGGACTGGGGGAGAGTCCTTCTCAGGCTGAGACTCAAACCCTGGAGACGAGGCAGTTGAGGACCACTGGAAGAGCTTGCTGGGTGGGTGGCTGGGGCCTGCCTATCTGTAATTAGTGAACAAGTGATCGGTCGCCCTGTCGAGGAGCAGAAGAACTGAGCCTGGCCGGTAACTCACAGTGGGGACTGGGGAGGAAGCATGCAGGCAAGGATGGCCAACTGCTCCAGGGCGGGAGAGCTTGGCTGGGACAGAATTCCATCTGCCAACCAGGAGGTCACAGAGTAGCCCTGGGCTGTGGTAGAGAAGGGCTAACATTCCTGGGACAAAAGTTCACGTGCAGACAGAGCAGCAGCAGCAGGAGAATTTTAGTCTCAAAGTTAGTGTTCAGCGACAGTGTTATTCCATTTTGGTAACTTCCACCTAGCTGGTGAAAATGCCTTCTATCCACTATATACTTGTTTTTTGGGGGGAGGGGGGCATCAAGGTCTCACTGTGTGGCTTAGACTGGCTTCAAGCTTAACATCCTCCTGCCTCAGCCTACGAGTTCTGGGATTATAGGCATATGCTACCACACCAATTTACTTAAAACAAAACACACCTTGTATGATCAATATACTGTCTCTCGCTGGGACCTGGGGCTCATCAATTAGGCCATTGGGCCGGGCTGGCCGGTGTCCCCTCCTATCCTGTCCTCTCCTCCCCCTCCTCCCCACACTGGTAGTGATGGCATGATAAGAGTGCTCCACCATGTCCACTTTTTAAAACATGGATCGGGGGACTGGATTCAAGTCTCGAATCCTTTCCCCACACCTCCCCAGCCCTGATGTTGTTTCATTTTTAAATGTAGCACAATGCATTTGAGAGTCAGCCGCATCGCTGCTTGTGTCATTGGTTTGTTCTCTTTCAATGCTTTCCATTTTGCATGCATATATATGCATGTGGCTTACGCATTCTTTCATTGGTTCCAGGGTGTTTGTCTTATCCAGTTTGGGGTGATTGTGAACAAGCTGCCACTGATATTCAACATGTTTTCCTCTCTGATGAATACCTGGGAGTGATACTGAGGGTCACAGAGCCACTGCTTAGTTAACTGTGTAGGAAACTGCCTGGCTCTTGTCCACGGTGGCAACCCTGGGAGCATCTCCACTAGCTGCCCCACACCCCACACCGCCCCCAGGATCTGTTACAGTCAGGTGCTGTCACGGGCAACGGAATGAAGACCAGGAACCCTATCTGTTCATCTCTCCCAAGGTTCCTGCATGCGTACTTCCTTCTTCCTGGTCCGGTTATGGGGACAGGGTAGCTGACTCTGCAGGAGCGTTTATCTACTACACTCACATAAAGACCAGCCAAATCCAAAATGGAGACAGAAACATGAACGTGTGGTTGGGGAAAATGGAAAACTGGGCATGGTTCTCCCACATTCTCTCATGTGGTAGAAGGTCTTAATTTTCAATTAGTAAGTAATGTATGCTTAGGACTTCCTTATTCGTGAGTTGATTTACTTGTAATATTGACTCAGAGGTACAGGCTTGTTACAGATTTATATATATATAATTGTTAGGGCTGCAGAGATGGCTCAGTGGTTAGGAACACATGCTGGTTGGTCTTCCAGAGGACTGGAGTTCAGTTCTCAGTACCCCTATCAGGTGGCCCACAACTGTTTGCAACTCCAGTTCCCGGCGATCCAATGCCGCTGGCCTCTGCAGACACCTGTACTCTCTCTCTCTCTCTCTCTCTCTCTCTCTCTCTCTCTCTCTCTCTCACACACACACACACACACACACACACACACACACACACACACATAATAAATACGTTTTCTAAATTATTATTAGTAGTGTGTAAGCATGCTTGCATAGTTGTGAGTGAGTGCACATGTGTGTGCCACAATGCCTGTGTAGAGGACAACTTCGTGGAATGGGTTCTGGGGATTGAACTCAGGTCACAGCATCTGCGTGGCACACACCTTTACCCGCTGCATCACGCTGCCAGCCCTTCTCTGGATTCCAGTATGTTAGTGTTTTCTGTCTTCTGTCTTTGAAGACATAAGGTGAGCTGAAAGCCACCTGTGCTTGTGAACGCCTCCTGCCCCAGGGCTGACCTCAACTACTGTCCTTCTCTCTACACACTGTTGGTCTCTCTGTTGCTTAAGCATGAAGGAAGTTTGGTGGCGATAATTTACATTTCTTATAGTAGTACCAAAGTGGGGGGAGGGGGGGTAATTGCTGAGTTTAATCTTTAAGAGAACATGCTTGGGCCAGAACATGCACGGCTCAGTGGGTAAAGGAGCTTGTGGCTGGACTGATGTCTGAGTGCAGTCCCTGGAATCTGCCTGCTGGAAGGAGAGAATCAACTCTGAAGGTTCTCCCCTGATCTCCACACACACACTGCAGCATGGCTCCTCCCTCCCCACAAAAAAAAATGTAAAAAAGTAATATTGAAAGAACATTCTTAGGGCTGGAGAGGCAGCCCAACGGTTAGGAGCGGTTAGGAGCATTTGCTGCAGAGGGTCAAGTTCAATTCCCATCACCTACAAGGTGGTTTCTAACTGTAATTCCACTCCCAAGGCATCTTGTGCCTTCCTCTGGCCTTCTGGGATCCTGTATGCATGTGGTGCACTCACGCAGGTAACATTCATACACCTAAGACGATGATGATGATGATGATGATGATGATGATGATGATGATGGTGATGATGATGATGATGATTTTGAGAAAGGGCTTCTCCATGTAGCCCTGGCTGTCCTGGAATTCACTATGTAGGTCAGGCTGGCCTGGAACTCACTGAGGTCTGCCTGCCTCTGCCTCCCAAGTGCTGGATTAAAGGCATGTACCACTATGCCTGGCTTAAAAATAAATATTTTTAAAAAATTTATTGTATTTTATGTGCATGTTTTGCCTGCTTGTATGCCTGTGTACCATGTATGTGCTTGGTGTCTGCGGAGGCCAGAAAAGGGTATCAGATCCCCTGGAACTGGAGTTACAGATGGTTGTGAACCACCAATGTGGGTGCTGGGAATTGAACCCGGGTGCTCTGGAAAAGCAGCCAGTGCTCTAACCACTGTGCCGTTCAGCCCCATAAATACATTTTTTAAAAGAACCTGCTTCAGAGGTTTTAACTGGTAAACAGAGAAACAGAAATCAGGCCAGCATTTGCCTGCACCACTGGGCTCTTCTTCACATGTATGTGTTCACTGAAGAACGGGTGGATCACTTTTTTCCCTCCAGCCACAGTTTTGACAAGTTCTTTCTTTTCTGTTCTGCATTTCCCAACACTCAGTCAGTTGAAGCCCTTTACGATGTTTAGACTTAGGAACTAAACGTCAGAATTGCTTTCCTAAAATAAACCCTGGAAAGTCCCGCTTGCTTGTTAACCAATAGCCCTTCATACATTGCTTCTGAGAAGAGAAACCGGAGCCGGAGAGAATGCTGAGGATGCCTACAAAGGATGACGGTGTTTGACCGCACGCGGGCTGGCTTTGATCGTCCGGACACAGGAGCAGCTAGGATTTATCCAGCGGCTACTGTGCTCGCCAAGCTGGGACGGGATAAGCGCCCATCTAAACAGAAGGCACCTGTGCCCTGTGGAGCTGGCTCATAATAAAGACAGATCAACTTCCTATCGAGGGATACAGCGAGGGGAGAAACGAGTAACAGACTCACGTGTGGTGTGTGATTCCAGAAAAGAAAGACAAAAATTGGTTCACCGAGATGGAGACATCTGCAAAGACTAAGGGGGGCGGGGGCAGCCACGGCAACATCTGAGGGAGTGTTCCAGATGGGAGGGAGGGAGGAGGGAGGAGGAGGAGGGAGGGAAGCAGAGGGAGCACTCCGTAGGTGAGCCAGCAGGGAACCGAGCCTGACCACGCGGGGCCACTCTGAGGACCTGGGCTGTACACTGAGGGAGGCTGGGAGTCACTGAGAGGTTCCTAGCAGTGGGCAGATGTGGTGCTGCCTAAAGCTTTAAAGAGACCCTGTAATGCAGGGGGAAGAGGTGGGGTGTAGGGGCGGGAATGACTAGTCAGGAAGCTGCTGCATGGAGGTGCGAAGAAGGTCAGCATTTGAGGGAGGAGTCACTGACAACTGCCCGGCTCTGGCCACGGAAAAGGAAGAATGGATGCCATTGTTCGCGTCACAAGGAGGGTGGGACGAGAAGGCCGGAGAGAAGAGTGGGGTTCAGTTTTGAGCGTGCTAGGTGGGAAGGCTCTTTTCTGGTGATGAAACAGTGTCAAGTGGGTGGTTCAGTACCAGATTCTGCTCAGGTCGGGTTCAAGGAAGAGGTTTAGGGTGGAGACATACCCTGTGCTTAATCAATGCGCAGGTGAATCTTGGCCAGGTGTGGCACAGGCTTGTCACTCCATCTGCTCAGGAGGCTGAGACAGGAAGACTGCATGCTCAGGGCCAACCCTCACTGGGGAGGGAGTCAAAGGCCAACCTGGGCAACGGAGTGAGCCCTTTCTTCGAAGTAAAAATAGTGAAGTGAGAGAGGGCTGTGGATAGAGCTCAGTGGTAGAGACTCACCTAGCACACGTAAAAGACTCGGTTCAATCTCTACTGTGGCAAAAACAAAACAAGAAAAAACAAATGCAGATGGCCGAGCCCCCAGTCCTGCTTCAGCCATTTTATCATGCAATTCTCAAACCACCACCACCACGAGGTTAACATTATTTAAATGCTGTCAGAAACACGACCAAACTGAGGCTGGAGAAGTCGCAATGGTCTGGTCCACGTTGTACTGTGGGAACTGTGTGGATGCAAAGGCTCATTCTTCTGACACCCCCCATTTGGCAATAACTTGTTCTGTTTCTACAAGCTCTTGATTTTCTACAGGATTTTTGTGAGTCCTAGAGACCAAGGAGGCAGGGTGCAGACACCATCATCACTCAGCCAATGGAAAGTGTCTCGGCTGCGGTCTGATGGAAGGATGTATTTGGGAGCCAGGCATGGTGGTGTAAACCTGCAATCCCAGATACGTTGACAGTCTGAGACAGGAAGGTCAGAAGTTCAAGACCAGCCTAAGAAATTTAGAGAGAACTGGTTGGGGGTGGTGGTGGCAGGTAGTGAGTGTGGTAGTGCAAGCTTTTAATCCCAGCACTAGCACTCGGGAGGCAGAGACAGGCTGAAGGTAGATCCCTGTGAGTTCGAGGATAGTCTGGTCTATATATTGAGTTCCAGGACAGCCAGAGTTATAAAATAAGACCTCATCTCAAACACACACACACACACACACACACACACACACACACACCAAACAAATGTTTTTTAAAATTTATTGTTATTTATTTGTTTGTTTGTTTTCCAGACAGGGTTTCTCTGTGTAACAGTCCAGGCTGTCCTGGAACTTGCTTTGTAGACCAGGCTGGACTTGAACTCACTGAGATCCCCCTGCCTCTGCCTCCCAAGTGCTGGGATTAAAGGTGTGCACTACTACTGCCCAGCTGAATGTTTTTTTCAAAAAGTTAAAACAAGACAAGCCATCCTGTTAGGCACATTGCTGCTGTGAACATGAGCACTGGCCTACTGGTTAACTCTTCAAATCAAAAGCCTAGAGAGAGGAGCTAATGTTCTCAATTTTAATGTCACTCTTTATGAGAAGGACAGTCACAATGGGCACTTTTGAGGACAAAGGGGTATCTGGAACTTTGGTCCAGGGAGGATCTGGTTCAGTCTTCCAGTGGCTTCAGGACACAGAAAGGCATGTGAGTTGATGGCTCAAACTCTCGTGCAGGGGATGAAGAGGTTTGGAAGGGACCTGTGTGGGTGCAGGCTTGGGCTCTTGATGGTTGGCTCTGGTTGTTCACTGGAGTGAGAAGGCAAAAGCTGTTGACTGATGCTGTGACAGCCACTGTGTGCCCAGCTCATGAACTCTCAAAGCTCAGCTGATGTGGCTCTGGGTCCCCTTGTCTGGTGTGAATGCTGGTTTGGTTCTCTGGTAACTGGTTCCCCGGCTGCCTGAGCAGGTGGCCAGGTTCTGACATGTCCCTCTAGTCACAAGGAGAGTCTGGTAGTGCATTGTAGGGACGCTGTGGCTCCCACTGCTTCTTCACACCCACCTACCTGATCAAGTCCCTCTCTAGCTGTCACAGTATTCAACCTGGCTTCCGTGCAGCCAAACTACCCCCAGGTGGGGCTCATTATCAGGATTGGGACTCAAGATACCAGAGTAGTTTGCAGCCCACTGATTGTCGGCTGAGTATGGAGAAACCATTGATTGAGTTTTTAATCATATGCCACGAAATTAATCAATTTTTCCTCCTTCCATTTACAGACACACCCACAAATGCTCTGAGTTTACGGAACCACGCAGAAGGATTCACATCCAGATCGGCCTCACCCCAAAAACCCCCTGAGTATTCAGTACTATCACTAGTTTGCAGCTCGGTCTCAGGAGCTTCCTGTTCGCCAGGCCAACTTCAAAGTCTTCATGAATTCAAGGATCCACCCTCCGTTCTTGTCCTCTAACATTGCAGTTTTATTGCTTTGACTTTATATCACAAATTGCTTTAGAAAAAGGACACATTACTAGTACCACATGCCCTGGAAGCATGAGCATGCGCTCTAACTCCGAGATGGATCCCTAGGCTCCTTGTCAGTTTTGTTTTGAAACAGTTTCATTAAGTCACCGATGTTGGCCTTGAACTCTTTCTGTAGCCTAGACCTTGAACTCACAGACGTCCCGCTTCAGATTCCCTAGTAGTCTGTGCTTTTTAAGACAAAGCTTCCATAACTACATTTTATACTCACGGACCACTTTGGTTCTGAAGAACCACATTTCAAGTGTTCGCTAGCTTCATGTGGCTGCCATATTGGATGGCATGGAGCTGTGGACCACACTGTGAGCTTTTGGAAGAGGGGAACTGCCTGGTTCACCTGTGTCCCAGCAAGTAGCCTGGGTCTCCCACATAGTGATGTTTCAAGGACACGTTGATAAGGTCATCTATAGACAATAAATGTGCTCCCTTTTCCACAGAAGAGAGAGTTCTGTATAAAGTACAAAATCTAAAATCAATACCAATAAAATGATAGCCTTATCAATGAGAACATGAGTCTATCTAATGTCAGATCCTGAGTACTCACTATTCAGCAGGGCAGTATACACCCACAATAACTATCACCCATTGGGCAGAGGCACCCAGACAAGCCATAAGGAAGGAATATTCATTTCCTATTAACACAGTGAAGAATAGTAAGTGCCACGGGCGGTCACAGGTTGTAAAAGAAACAACTTATTCCTGCCTGGTCTGTTAAAGAATGGACAAGTTTATCTCCACATTGACTGGAGTCAGGAATGAGATTTCGTGCATTGTGGATGGAGATGGCAGATCTTTCTGGAGGACAGCTTGAGAAAATATTTCCCAAGCCACAAAAATATTCACAGTACCACACCCAATCTTCTCTGGACTCTATAATCCTTAAAAAGGACAGCTAGGTACACAGAGGCCTGCCTCTGCCTCCTGACTACTGGGATTAAAGGTATGTGCCCCCCGGGCCGGCCTGGAGGTCTGTTTTTAAAGGCAAAGATTAAAAAGTACAAGTCACACTGAGAAATTAAGGGTTCTACTCACAGGTTAGTTGGAAATAAGAAACTAGAACTTATGGTTTTCCAGTTTTTGTTACAGGCAAAGCAATATTGCAACAAGCTGCATAACCCGGGCCTCTCTTGTGTTTCTCATTAGTATTCATCACATGTTTTACAGTTTTGAACATGTGCACAGAAAATGGAAGCATTCTTGCTATGACACCTCATGCTGAACTAGTTTGTCCTCGAAGGGCATTAACGATGCCTAATGGCTGCACCTAATGGAGCTCTCAAAGGTTAGCTCACCCATCACAAGGAACGGCAAGTAGTCATGTGTTTTCAGTGTGGTGTGCTGGGGACACCCCAGTGGTGGAGACAGGGCTCTGAGTTTGCCTTTCCGTCAGGGGAGACAGAAACATTCTCAACTCATGAGAAATTTATTTGAGCACCCAGACCTCAGAGAGATGAGGGGATTGCTGGAAGATTTAAGGCAGCGATCCCAAACCAGGCTGCTATGGCTAGGACATAGTTCTTAGCACTGGTTCAGTGGCATGGACCAGGTTCCCAGGGAACTCAGAAGCTAGGCTATGAGCGTTGGAACCATCTGTTCTCTTTGTATGTAGCAAATAAACTCTTATACATCTAGTGACTTAAAACAGATGAAACACATGAGCTTACAGTTCTGGAAATTACACTCCTGCTTCACCGGGCTGAAGTTATGATGTCAGCAGGTCTGGCTCCTCTGCATGCCGGGACACTTGGCTTTTTTGGTTGAGAAAGGCCACTTGTGTTCCTTGGTGCCCGACCCTTCCCTTCCATCGCTGCAATCCTTGCTTTCTGGGATCGTATCCCTCACCACTACTTCCTTTATTCTCCTGCCTCTCTCATAAGAACCCTGGGATTACTCTGCATTCCAGCTGCAATAGGGTCAGTTACCTTCCTATCCCAAGACCCCTGGTTCAGGCACAGTTGCAGTGCCTTTACCAGAGAAGGTAATATCAGTAAGTTCTGGGGGCTTTTGTTCAGCCTAGGACAGTAGCAGACACCAGAGGGGCCGGAACGTGAGCTGAGAGACAGAACAGAGAGCTGGAGTGAGGAGAGCAAGGGAGCTGACAGGGATTCTAGTTGAAGCGTGGCCGCGCCACGTCAGGCTCAGTAGCTTCCCAGGGAAACCGAAGCAAGGACATTCATTTTCTCAGGATGCTGGATGCCGGAAGTGAGGCCATGAGGCCTCCCTGCTAGCTACCCCTTTCTGTTTGCAGGGTCTATCTCTGTCTGCATTTACTCATCTTGTTTTCCTCTTTTGATACAGGGTCTGGTTTTGTAGCTCAGGCTGATCCGGAACTCACAGTCCTCCACCTCTCTGGGATGGCAGGTGTGTACCACACTCAGCTCACACTTGTCTTGCATTTCCGTTTTCTCTGCTTACCAGGACAGCGGCTCCTCCAGGATCTCGTTTGAAGCCAGTCATTTCCTCCGAGGTCCACTCTGCAAATGCAGCCATATGAGATCTTCAGGGTTAGGATTCAGTATACGAATGTGGTAGGGCTAAGACTCTGTCCATAACAGCTCAGACAGAAGCCAGCTCAGCTAAAGGCTGGTATCTTTGCAGATAACGATGTGGTACCTAAGGGCTCCTCCCTGGAGCGTCTGCAGGACTCCCAGCAGCTTCTCTGCCTATGGCTGGAAAACACTGCTAACAGAGAATAGCTAAGCCAAAGAGGAGCACAAGGAGACCAGGCCAAGAAGGGGTGTATGTTGGGGGTGGGTGGTGGGTGGAGGCCGAGTTGGAAATCAGCAGGGTACAGTCTGATGGTAAAGCCCATTACAGTCTGGAGGAGACTTTGAATGCTTAGCAAAGGTACCAGGAAGAGGGGGAGGTGGCACTGGGGTGTAATATCTGGACGCTGTGATCCTGTCTTACCTCCACCCCACTGTCGCGGCTATAAGCCTCTTTTACCTATTTCTGTTCTGCCTACAGGCTCCAAAGTGGACTGGGGCAAGGGTCTGCATCCAGCACCCTAACCTATCCCTTCAGCAAGCAGCGTCACACCTGGCCTGGGACAGGGTGGCCTTGGACAGTCCTTGGATGGACTCTGTCATTCTTGGAGCTCATGGTCTGCTCCATCTTTGTTCCTGTCTCCCCTTTATCCACCCACATGACATCTCCAGCTTTAACACAGGAAGAAGAAATGGAAGAGCCCAAAACAACTTCAGTTGAAGCATCTTTACGAAGGACAGAATTTGTGACTCAACCATCTCGTTCATCACGAATGCTGAGATTTTTTATTAATCCTAAGATTTGTTATGTGAAACTTTCATCAGCTCATGGAGGAAAATGAGAAACGATTGAAATCCATCACATTCACCCTTCTGGTTGAAGCCAGTGCTGATGGATGTCTAAGCATTTCAAAACTTAAGGGCTTTTCTGTTGATGTTGTTGTTTGAAACAGAAATCAACCAAGATTTAAACTCTATTCCAACGCAGTCAGAATTAGGTAAAATCTAAGGCGATTCTGTTATCTTAAAGTAGAGCAAACATTCCCACCAGGTGTGCGGGTTCTTCCCAGAGGCAGAGAACTGAAAGTGAAGATTCAGGAGGAAGTTGGAGCAGAGCAGGAACCCCGTTGAGGAGGGTGAGTTCTCCAGACTGGGGGGCTGGGGGCTGGTCTTTCACAGGGTGCCTGGATTCCACCCACACACACACCTTTTCCTTCTCTATCTTCCCATCACCTTATCTCCTGAGCCCAGATGGACCTTTTGGCTCGGGGAGATAGCAACCCAGCTGCAGAGTGGGGCTATCTCTCCAGAGTCCAGCTGCTGGACCATCTCTTTCTTTCCAACCTTTATCCCTGATGCCTGTTCCCTGTTAACGCCTCCCTGTGCTGCTGTGGGGCACGTACAGCTGCTACTGTGCGACATCTGCACACTGAGTGTGCAGGAACTAGTCATGGCCTCACTCCCCCAGGCCTCTCAGAACCTGCTGTCATTACTGCCATTCAGTTAAAGCCCCTGCAGCCCACAACCATATACAGCAGTCACCTCACATCCGTCACAGCTGCTTACATCAAGGACAACGTAGTTCGGCTTAATAATTAATACAAAGGAAAAAAACCAAGAGCACAGATTGGAAGAAATACTGGTGGAGCTGGAGATATGGCTCAGCGATTAAGAGCACTGGCTGTTCTTCCAGAGGACCCAGGTTCAACCTCTAGCACCCGCATGGGAGCTAGTATTATCTGGAACTCCAGAACCAGGGGAATCTGATGCCTTCTTCTGGCCTCTGTGGGCCTTGCACACATGTGCTACACAAACGTACCTGCCAGCAAAACACCCATAAATATAAAATAAGAAATAAAAGAGAAAAAAACATACCAAAAACTGGGCTGGAGAGATGGCTCAGTGGTGAAGAACACCGGTCCTGCAGAGGACCTGGGTTCAGTCCCCAGAACCCACAAGGTGTCTCACAACCATCCTTAACTCCAGTTCCAGGAGATCTGACACCCTCTTCTGACCTCTGTGGGCACCAGGTACACACATGGTACGCATACATATGTGCATGCAAAACACTCATCACATCAACTCAAAAATCAATCTAAAGAGAATGAAGAGGAAAACAGGTGGTATTTGTTGGAAGTTAAAAGCTCCTTTGAGAGAGTGACATTTAAAGACCTGCTGTGAGGAAAAGGCAGAAGTTTCACTCTGTAGATGTAAACAGTAGGTGCAAAGGCCCTGGGTTAGGTGTCTGCTCGGCTGAGAGGTAGGTGGGCAGCGTGCCTGTTGTGAGTGAAAATCTGAAGGGTGGAGATGAGATCCCATCACGGAGGTCTGGCAGGGAGTCATATGTGGAGGTGTCCCAAGTGACTGGGGCACTCACTGGAGGTGTCCTGGGTGACTTGGGCACTGGAGGTGTCCTGGGGCACTGGAGGGTGTCCTGGGTGACTGGGGCACTCACTGGAGGGCGTCCCGGGTGACTGGGGCACTCACTGGAGGGCGTCCCGGGTGACTGGGGCACTCACTGGTGGTGTCCTGGGTGACTGGGGCACTGGAGGGTAGGCTGGAAAATGACTTGACCTTAGGTTTTCTGGCTACTTCGATAGAAACATGATAAAAGGGAAACACAGACGAACAAGTTCATTTATGTAATGTGTTGCCATCTTATAAACTGATGGCCCAAATAAGGAAGAAATAAACACACATCAAAATTCCTATGTCAGGGCTGTAATGAGACTCACAAACATGGATATAATAGGTAATAATTTTATTTGCTTACATTCTTCTAAAACATCCAGAACCAGATGGCTTCTCAAATTACAGCTTTGGCAATGAGTAAAGATCACAATAAAAAATTATATGCCCCAACTTATCACAGGAGATTCTTAGAGAGAAATAAATAAAGCATATGGTCATTTTCATAAAAGCCATTAATTTTGATGAGTTACACATTATGTTTTTCCTAAAGTTCCTGGATAAGAACACCAGGAAAGAAGGCTGCCCCAGTTTAAGCTGGGGTCCCCCTAACCCCAGGAGTCCCTGGCTGCTGTGACAGGAGGCATTCGCTAGCTAGTAGCTGCATTAAAATCCAGCAAACACTGTTCACGTGCTTCCTTAACAGACTGCTCATACAATCCAACACTGTGGTCTCGAGCCCAGAGTGGTTTCTAAATGACTATTTGCTAGGATGAAACCCAGAGACTTGGGCATGCTGCACAATGGCTCAGCATGCCCTCGACCTCCCGGCTACAACCCAAGCCGCCATTTTGCTTCTTCGAGACAGAGTCCCACTATGTCAGTGAACGGCCTTGGCCTCAAGATTCTCCTGCCTCTGCTTCCTGAGTGCACCACCAGGTTTAGCTGATCTGCTAGTTTTCTACTCTAACATCTTCAGGGTTTTTTGTTTCTTCAGTCTTGTCTTTCCACAAATTCCCAAGGACGATCCCTATAAACAGGAGTATTCCTGTTGTGCGGTTGGAGGCAAATTTGTCCCAGCAGTCCTCGGGTCTGTGGATATCTACAGTGTGGATCTGAAAGAGAAAGCATGGTGTAGGCAGCACAGCAGTCCATTCAGAGAGAAAACACAAGTCATAGGAAGCTGTTATTACACCCTAATATCTTCCGATGCAGAAAATCCAAACAGTCCTCACAGGGAATCACTCAAGCTGTATTCTAGTAGCTCTGGCTGAGGGCTGGGAGAATGTTTGGAGAAGTGATCCATTGCTATGCTCGGCTCTAACCATAGGCTGGACTTCTCTAAACAAACAAACAAACAAACAAACAAACAAACAAACAAACAGGAAGCACTCCCATGTCCACAACATTCACAGCAGCTGGACACTGCATACATGGCTTTCTGTGATGAAGGGTCAGGATGCAGGTGCTCTGAAATCATTGTAAACAAGCCCCTCTGGCTATGTGACTAAGACAGACATGACACACATGCAAATTTCAAGTTTCAATTTGGGTCCCATCCCAAGACATATATTATGTACATGTCTTGCAAACTTTTAAAAATCTACAATCCAAGCCTTCTGGGCCCAAGCACTCAGGAAGGGACCCTCCATCTGCCTTGAACACATAAACTTGTTGGCCCCTGAAGCTCCACCATCAGGCTCCACCTTTATTCTACATAGCAGTTTCTCAAATGAGAAGTTTGATTTGAGCAGACCAACTCCACTGTGCAGGGTGATGAAATACTCTGCATGTCCCTGGCTCGCACTCACTGAGGGAGACACTCCTAGGTTACTAAGACAACCAAAGATGTTCTCCCCATGTTTCTAAGTCCCTCCTGTGCTCACAGGCGACTGATCCAGAGACTCAGATCTAAGGCCAGCTACCTAGATCACACATGTTCTCTTTCCACACCAGCCCTGTGGATATACCAAAAAGCCTCCTTCAACTCTCCTTCCTTTCTGGACAGGGCCTCACTGTGTAGCTGGGGCTGGCCTTGAGTTCCAGATCCTCTTGCATCCCTAGAGCTAGGATTACAAGCATTGGGTGCCACATGCCTGGCTGGCCTAAACTGTCCCTTTTCTATTGGGATGTCAGCAGACTCAAAATCATGACCTCCTTTACATAGCAAGTTTCAAGGCAGTCAGGGCTGCAAAGGGAGACTCTATCTTAAGGAAAGAAGGGAGGGAGGGAGGGAGACGAGTGGCATGTCTGGCCCTACTTTACTATTACTGTGGTTATTTTAAGGCTTACTAGTTTGCTTTTGGAGTATTCAACTCAACTCACAAGATTCAGCTACAGCTGAAAATTTCTCAGACATATCAGAAATAATTTCAGGAGAATCAAAGGAGAGAAAAAAATCCCCATTTAGATTTATGTTATTTTCTCTAAATTAAGAAGGTTAATTTTATTTTGTTGGTTTGTTTTGGCTGTTGTTTGTTTTGAGACAGTCCTGGCTGTCCTGGAACTCACTATGTAGACTAGGCTAGCCTTGAACTCAGTGCTGTGCCTGCCTCTGCCTCCTGAGTGCTGGGATTAAAGGCCTATGCCACCAACGTAGAAATGCTGATTTTTGGTATGACAAGCTGATGAGGAAGGAGGAGCGGTTCAAGGCAATACAAGCCAATCAGTTCGTTTCAGGAAGTTCCTTGCCTAGTGATCAGTGGTAATTTTGTTTAAATAATGTCCCTAACTTACAGAAAGGAAAACTGGGGAGGATAAGGAAAAGGTCAAACCTGACGAGCCAGGTGGGCTCCCACGGCAGCCACAGCGGCGTAGTAGGGCAGCGTCTGACCACAGTTGGCTCCTGCCAGGCTCAGTGCTCCCAGCATGGCGACCCCAAAGCCACTGAGCCACATCTTGGTGTTCTCCCTGAACAGCAATGCTGTGGACTTCAGGCCAATCAGAGCATCATCTTTCTTGTCCTAATACCAGGAAAAAGAAAGTGCATTTTGATATTTAACTCAGTAGTATGGAAATCACATTTCTTAAGTATTCAACTTGGTCTTTTTTAGTATATTTCCAAGGGCACAGAACTAACTCTGCTCTCTAACCGAAGAGCACATGTTTTAAAGAACACGTAGCTACACCAGAAGCCATAAAAACGAGACTCAGAACAGATCCGTGGAGAACAGTTCCACATACTGTACAATCAGCAGGGCCTCCACGTGCCACTCTACTTCCTGTGACCCCAATATGACCTGGGATTAGACTTCTACATTAGGAGTAAAGCTCACTGCTTATATTTTAATGTAATTTATCTTACTTTTGAGACAGTCTCTCCATGTAGCCCTGGCTACCCCGGAACTTGCTGTGTAGACCAGGCTGACCTCAAACTCACAGGGATCCTTCCCTCTGCCTGCTGCGTGCTGTTTAAAGGCGTGTGCCACCACACCTGGTGTGAAGTCTATTTACAGAGCTCCGTTCCTCCAGAGTTCTCAGTTCTCGGTTTCAGTCTGGCTGCTGTCACAGATGCAGGAGATGCTGCTCTCTGCATAGCCACACCCACCCACTTTCCTCTCTGCCCAGCTGACTACTCCCTTCATGCAGAGCTGGGTGCTGATGATTCTCCAGCTCTTCCTGTAACCATCTCCTGTAACTACCACACGCACATCCACATAGAATAAGTAAATAAAACATTCATAAATACATGCTGACTAGACACACAAATAGTAACTAATTGTGGTGGGTAATGTATCACTTCATATGCACCGACTATAAACAATGTTTATCAACTGCACTTCAGTGAGGCTGGCAAAGGTATAAACATAGGTCATGGATCAAGAAAGACAACAACGCCGGGTGGTTGTGGTGCATGCCTTTGATCCCAGCACTCAGGAGGCAGAGGCAGGCGACTCTTTGTGAGTTCAAGGCCAGCCTGGTCTACAGAGCGAGATCCAGGAAAGTCGCAAAGCTACACAGAGAAACCCTGTCTCAAAAAACAAAAAAAAAAAAAGAAAGACAAGAGGCATCCCAAACCACACAAGAGAACACTAAGAGAGCTGTAAGGACGTTTGCGCCTCAGAGTAAACACTCCTTTAAAACAACATTTATTTAATTTATGCGTGCATATTTGTGTCCGTGCATCTTCCGTGTGTGGGTACCGTGGAGACCAGAAGTGGGTATCAGACCTCCTCTCCAAGAGCAGCCATCTCTCCAGAACCCCTGAGACACTGTTCTTGAAATTACTCCCACACTCATATGTATGAAGTGTTAATGGTGAGAATATTATGTATAACTGTCAAAACTCAGTAACAGCTTTGTTTACCAGAACAGACATGATATTTAAAACTGTGGTGCTATTCTAAGTCAAGGACTCTCAGGTGTGCTCAAGTGACAGTGACAGAGAATGGATAAAAACAGGGGGATGGCCAGACGTGACGACGGCTGTGCCTGGGACCCAGCATTTGAGGCTGTGATGAAGGGCTCAAGAGTTTAAGGACCGCCTTCTGTGACACTGGGGGGGCACAGAGGTTCCCAGCGAGATCTACGCAGCAGAGCTGCACTAGGGGATGGCTTGACCTTGTGCGTGGTCTCCAGATGTCTGGAAGGGTCTGAACTTGGCTGTGCTGGGGGAGGTCTTCTGCCCCGCCCCTTGGCATTCCTATAAAAAGCCCTTTTGAAGAGACAGAAGGGGCTGGTGGATATTGATCCAGGTCCTCCCGAAGCTGTCCTGTGTTTCTGTCTATCTTCTCCACACTATCTTTCTATCTAAATATTTCTGATCCCTCTCTCCTCAAGAATACCCAGGGAAAAAGTAGGGGCTGGCCTCCCACGACACATGAGACTGTCTCAGAAATGATAAAAACTAAACTAAACAAAGGAAATGCTTATTAGCTCCACAACTAAAAGTCTGCCTAGTACGGTGATTAGAGACATCGACTGAGGCACAGAGCAACAGAAAGCGCAGGACACGGGGACGGTCTGGGCTTGAATCTCGGCTCTGCCCCACTGCCCATGGGACTGTGGGAAGTGACTTATCTATAAAACGGAGACAGACAAGGTCCTTTCTGTGCAGTCTGTTAGGAGATTAACTCAGTGTTTGTGAAATATTTCAGATGGTGCCTGGAACATAGCAAATACTGTTTAAATGCTTGTGGAGGAAACAGAACAAGCCAGTTGAATTACTGAGTGTAAATGTAAAAATGAACAGAAATAAGGGGATCTGGGGATGATTTTTTTTTTTTTTTTTTTAAAGAGAATGATGACTTTCCTTTTTCTCTCTTTAAAGTCACCGAGCAAATCTGTAATCCCATCTTGGGGAGTAGAGGCAAGAGAATCAGGAGTGCAAGATCATCCTTGGCTAAACAAGTTTGAGGCTAGCCTGGTAACATGACATGTTGTCTCAAAAAAACAAAACCAAACCAAACAAAGAAACAAAAACAGTTCTTAGAAAACAAGAGCAGCGAAACCAAAGTTAGGAAAAATGTGTCATTTCTTTACCTGATGGGCATAAATAGTATCATATATCAGTGTCCACATAACTCCGGAGAAATAAAGAGGCAGGCATACAGCCGGGTCACAGGAACCCTTGACAGCAGACCATCCAAGCAATGCACCCCAGTTAAAAGTCAACCCTGCAGTCAGTGAGACAGGACGGGGGGGGGGGGGGGGGTTTAGAATGCACGTCAACAGGAGCATGGGGGGCGGTGAGAAGGGGAGGGGGGGCTGCTGCTGGACACCTCTGCCTACAAATCTCTCGGACCTGAAAGGCAGTGTCTCACAGCACTCTGCAGAAACCTGTTCCTTTCCTTACTGTGTCTGCTCCCCTTGGAGCACCTTCCTCTACTGAGAAAGCGCCTCTCTGGGGTCCCTCCACAGCCATGTCTGCCACACTGTACTTCAATGACCTGCCTATCTGTTGTCCTCTAGCTCCAGAAAAATGGTGACTGTGTTTTCGTCACATTTGTCTTCTGAGTACCTGATGCGATTCCCGCACAATGCACAAGAAGGACTCAATAAACGTTTAGCGTAACTACACCAGCTTTAAGGTATTATCTTGAAGACAGATGTTGTACTCCTTCACCAAGAGTCCCAGACCCTTCGGAACATCACTTCTGAGAGACTTCCAGTGAGGGGTAACTGTTCCGTCACAACTGTTCCACACGTCAAGTCCTCACTACTTCTAAAAGCTTTTTGATTCTTTTATTTACTGGAAGAATGGTTCACAGATTTCGAATCACCTTAGGAGTAGTTTAGAATGTCCTAGAAATAGGACAGAAAAGTCTGGAAGGAGTTTCTGACCTGCCCACCTATGTATCTCCCCCTTCTGGATCTCCTGTTCATGGACAAACACTGTCTGGAGTGTTTGCTCTGTGTAATGCTGATGCTGGGCTATACGTAGAGATGTTTTTTAGTCACTCACAGTTTATGAATGGAGAAATAGAGAGGCTGCAAATATATTTTTGTTTAAGTTTCATAGAGTGGGAGCTATCAAAGCCATCAATTTTAACCTTTGTCTACAGAAGTGCTTGCTACCTCACTCCCAAATTCCTTAGGATACCCTGACCAACCATCTTTTCATGACATGTCTAGAGTTTTAAAAGGCACTTCAGAAAAATAGTAATCCTGATAATCTTAATAAATAGGTAAGATTTCCTAACCAATGATAATAACTAATTAAATTCCTTTAAAGTCTGAAAATTTGAAAATTTATTCTTTGGAAAACTTGATGACTGACCTGACATTCATAGACACATAGTCAGTCAGTCAGTCAGTCTCTCTCTCTCTCTCTCACACACACACACACACACACACACACACAGGATATAAAAGCATGGCGGACAGTGTGAAGGGAAATGCTTTACTGTCTCAGTCTTACCCAAGGCTAGCTGAGGCCAAAACGTGATTCTTTTCATCAGTGGGTAGGTGGCGACAAGAAGTAAGGAGGCTGCACCCATGGCTATACTGGAAACAGGAGCAACAGGATCAGAGGCATCACTAGAAAACACGGACGGCACTGACAGCACGGTGTCCTGTCTAAGCACTGTCTCTGTGGCGCTCTCCCCTGGAGTCTGACTCTGCCTCCTATGGAGGATGATTAGGAAGGTACTTCAGATGTCACAAGACAACAGCCGACATGCGGCTCTCACGCCTGGGCACCGCTGTCGGTGCTTCAGTTCTGTCAGTTACTCTGGTCTTCGCTAGGGAGCAGTTCCTTCTGCACAGAGGAGACGGAAGTGCAAAGACATTAAGGAGAGGACTGTCGGTCAGCTCATCTGTGGGAGCAAGGTTTAAACCTTAAAGCAGTCTGGCTCCAGTGTGCCACCAATTTAAACCACCATGTACTATGAACTGTTTGCAAACCTTAAGGTGTGTGTGTGTGTGTGTGTGTGTGTGTGTGTGTGTGTGTGTGTGGTGTGTGCGTACAGGTGTACGCATGAGGGACGAGTTAACTTCAGATGTGACCCTGAAGAGCTATACCTTTCTTTCTGAGACAAGGTATCTCATTGGAACTCCGGGGCAAGCCAGCAAGTCCCAGAGATCTGCCTGCCTCTGCCTCCCCAGTGCTGGGATTACAAGCACACCCCAAAGCCTGACTTTTTAAAGTGGGTGCTAAGGATTAAATTTAGGTCTCATACTTAAGTGGCAAGCACTTTACCAAGTGAGCCATCTCCCTAGCTCCTGTGTGTCTAACAGAGAGCGCATCAGACCAAGGAGACTCCCTTTCATACATAGCAGGCCTTACTTCTTAAAAAAGAGAAAACAGCCGGGCAGTGGTGGTGCATGCCTTTTAATCCCAGCAGTCAGGAGGCACAGGCAGGTGGATCTCTGTGAGTTCCAGGCCAGCCAGGGCTACTTAGTGAGACCCTGTCTCCAAACAAGCAAGCAAGAAAGAACGAGAAAACAACCACGGAAATGTAAGATGTTCTGAGGTCTGTCAAAGTTTGTCTAACAGGGCCTGGCATGCAACCAGGCCTGCTCTCTACAGAGCAGCACCTTTGTGGGCACTCCCCCTTTGTGCTCTCCGTACTCATGAAGTACTTTTCAAACAGCCATGTGATGCTGTGTCTATCTAGATTGACCCAAGAACGGGTCCTCAAATCTTTCTCTTCTCCTATCTATATTAGTTGCAGACTCTGGGAAAGACACAGTTCTGCTTTGTATTAACTGAGTCTAACCGCTTCTGTTTCAGGGCATTCAGTGGTTACATGCTGTGAAAGTAAAATTATACAAGTGTCTAAACAACGATATATCGTTGTTTAGACACTTGAGACCCTGGGGATGAGCCTTGTGTCCCACAAGGAGCAGCTAGAGCAAATTCTAAAGGAGCTTCAGAATCAAGCTGGTCTTCTCACTCCTTTGCTGAAGCTTTCCTGAATCCTAGAGTATGGTGAGTTCCTTTACTCTTCCTAACCCATGGATGCTTCACAAGAACCAACAAGCAGATTTGTAAGAAAGGGAGAGAAGTCTACTTTACCTCCATTTTCCATTCCGGAGGGGATATTATATATGTAACTGTGACACCACACCTAACGCACCTGTAGTAGTTCAAACACAGGAGGACTCCCAGTGCCAAGGTCAGCTGTCCCCCAAGGAAGACGAAGGACTGGAAGGTTGAAATGTCTCCAGCAGCGATTGGGCGATTTGCTGTTCTTGTAACCTCAACACAGAAAAATAGACACCTTAACCTCATACACCAACTCAATTGTTCATTTAAGCATTGATTAATAGATGGGCCACAGGCTAGTGAGATGGTTCAGGGGTTCGGGCTCCTGCCTCCAAGGCTGATGACTGGAGGTAGACCCTAAGACCCCACATGATGGAAGGAGAAAAGCCTCCTCTAAGTTCAACTCTGACCTCAACTCACATGCAGTGTTTACTTAACCCCATATGTGCTCATACAAATAAATAAACGTCATTTTAAAATTAAAGTGGGGGCTGGAGAGATGGCTCAGCAGTTAAGAGACCCTGAGTTCCATTCCCAGCAATCACGTCACAACCATCTATAAAATAGGATCCAATGCCCCCTTCTGGTGAGTAGGTGTCCATGCAGACTAAAGCACTCATACACAGAATACCTAAACAAAGAAACCATTCAAAAACATATATATATGGGGGGGGGGGGGAGAGAATTGGGCGTAAATGTGTAAAGCGCCTTTGTAAAGTGTAAAGAGCTTGTGACCCCATCCCATCCCCAAACACAGAGTGCCTTCCTGAGCTCGATGCTCAGCCACTCAGCTCAGCACATGCACAGGTCCCTTGCACAGGAAGGTGACACCATGACAGGAGTCCTCAGGAGAGGGAACTCCAGCAGGGAGCAGGCAAGGCCGGCATCCTGTTCTAAGCATGGGAAGTACTAAATCAGATGTGAAGAATGATGAGCTGAGTCTGCAAGTGGGCATGTCTTTGCCATGCCTGAATGGGTCTCTGATATCAGACTGACTATGCGGAAATGGTAAATTTGCTGGGGGAATGTGGACAGCGCTGTTAAACACAGGAATCCTGACTGCTGTTCTCCACCCCTCCACCCCCCCCCCCCAAAAAAATGCGACTATACTAAATTCAAACACAAACAAAGAGAGTATAATCAAAATTTTCAGTGCTGTCAGAAATCAAGAGCTTTAGATCTGGAATTAAAAAGCCTCACATCTGAGACAACATTTTAAACCTATTACTTACCATACAATCATTTGGATGGTAAATTATTAACTCAGTATCAAAAACAGCAACCCACTTGTCATTCCATACATCAGCAAGTTACTTACTATTCAGTGCATGAAGCAAGTCCCGGGACATAAACATGTCCTTATTGATGGATAACACTTTAGGAAACTAAGGTAAGGACTGCAATTAGGCCAAGACTTTGATCTCACCCTTTAAGAGATAGATGACATTTTAACTCCTCGGGCGGCAAACACCATCATGTGAGACACCTGTGCTTTGTTGAGCGCCAATACACAACCCAGGCTCTCAGAGAAAATGGAAAAGGTTGGCTGGCCTGATTACTTCTTTTTTTTGTTTTTGTTTTTGTTTTTTCTCCCCCCCCCCCCCCCAGCTGAGGACCGAACCCAGGGCCTTGCACTTGCTAGGCAAGCGCTCTACCACTGAGCTAAATCCCCAACCCCCTGATTACTTCTTAATGAAGCTTGCTCTCTGAGATGACTGCATTTAAGAATAGGGCTGGAGAGATGGCTCAGCAGTTAAGAACACTGGCTGCTCTTCCAAAAGACAAAGGTTCAATTCCCAGCACCCACATGGCAGCTCATAACTGCCTGTAACTCCAGGTTCAGGGGATCTGACACCTTCACACATACATGCAGACAAAACATGAATGCACATGAAATAAAAATAATTTTTAAAATTATATAGAAATCCCATATAGCCTTATCATCCTTTCCATTAATGACATCCTGGGAAACCATATGCAACCAGAGTTCTGTAAGACCCCGACTCCCAGCTCTCCATTTCCCTGTGGACAGCTGCTCCCTCCCTCCATCGCTCCTATTAACTCATCGTGAGAAGCACATGAGTGGTCCTCTCAGGTTTGTCTTTTCTCTTGACACCGTCCTCTGGGAATTCACCCACACTGTTGCATGGGGCATTTATTTTGTTGCTGCTGTAGTTCTTCCAGAGCATAAATGCACCATGCACTGTTTACTCACACAAGAAAAGACAACTGGCTTGTCCCAGTTTGGAGCTATTACAAGTAAAGCCACTACAAACATTCACATGTAAAATGTCATGTGAACGTAAGCTTTATTTCTGTGGGATGAATGCACAGGTGTCCCCTGAACTGGATGACGGTGTGTGCCTACAGTAAAACAAACCAGGTTCCCAGACTGAAGGACGGCTGTGTCCCCGAACCCTCTCCACCAGCAGCGTAAAGCTGTTCCTGTCAGCATTCCGTGCTGCCCTTGTTTCTCATTTTAGCCATCTTGAGGGGTTTGCAGTGATTCTCTATTACAGTCCAAGTTGGCATTTAAAACAAAGTTAATGATGTTAAAACACACGTTCTTATGGGTACTTGCAATCTCGGCATCTTTTTGTTGAGATAGCTCTGCTCGTGTATTAACTAGATTTTATTTAGTGTTTGGTTCTGAGAGTATTGTATACTGATGTCCTGGTAGGTATGTGGTTTCAAAATATCCACCAGGTCACACTTTAGTTCTCTTAAAGGCCTCCAGCACGTCTAAATGGATTCTGGTGAAGTCCGATGCAGCACTGTTTCTCTTTATGAAGTTTATTTTCAGCATTTCTCTTCCACTGCATTCAAGAGTTACAGACTTTAGTTCAGTGTCTGACTGTGACACATCTGATGCATAGTACTGTGGATTTGTTGACCATGTTGACAGGCACTCACCTTCCTGAAAATGCACTCACACAATGCACACTATACCTTTTGGCAAATTTTGGACATTCAGCTGTTATTTCTTACTTGAAACCCAAACATTTCCTGTGTCCCAGGAGTCTAATCTCATGTATTTTTATTATTTTATGTACATGGTGTTTTGCTTGTGTGTATGTCTATGTATCACATATGTGCCTGGTGCTTACAGAGGCCCAGAGAGAGCGTCAGATCCTCTGAAACTGGAGTCACAGATGGTTGTGAAGTGTCATGTGGACATTGAGAACTGAACCCAGATCCTCTGGAAGACCAACCTCTGTTCTTAACTACTGAGCCATCTCTCCAGCATCATTTTATCCTTGGTTTAGTTGGGTTTTGTGGGTACTTGGTTTTGGTCTGTGCCAATTTGTGTTCCCAGCTTGCTGGCCTCTTCAGTCCCAAGACTGAGTGAGACATGTAAGGCAAAAGTAACACAGAGAACTAATTCCCACGGCCTTCTGGGGCTCCTGAGGCCCTGCCACCTTTCCTCTCCAGCCTCTTTTGTTGTTTTCTATGCGACAGCTGGAGTTCCAGTTGTACTTAGTGGGAAGAAAAAAGGGAAAGATGTCTAGTCCGCCTTCCTGGAGAAGTGAGACTAAGAAAAAAAGTTACAGTGTGGGACTTCTACATGCTTTCTAAGGTAGATAAAGCAACTTAGTCAGTTGTTACAATTTTTCATTTCTTCTTCAAATTCCATACCTCCTAAATTCAAGTCTTAGGTTAGTTCTGAAGGTAACTAAGAACACACTCCTTTTCGGATATTTACTCTCAAATGCTCACATTTATAAACAAGCACACCGTTCCTCACACATGGCATGGAGGTGCTTCATCACGGGGAGGGGAAAGGAGAGACAAATGTACAGTATAATATATTTTTGTCTCACAGTAAGAGGCCAACTGCAGTAACCAAGAATAAAATAGGACACTTGTGAGAAGTATGTTTTAGTGGAAGAGTTCTTGTGATAACACTGGGATAATTTAAAGCTGACACACTGAAGGGAGGTCTGGTATTTCCACTTTGTAGTTTTGGGCCAAGGCAGACTATGGTACTGGAGCTGAAGAGCAAACTGAGGACAGGGCTTGGTGGAGCCAAGGCTAGTGCCTGCCCCAGTCCTTCCCACTGAGACTGACTTCCCAAGCTAGTGCCTGCCCCAGTCCTTCCCACTGAGACTGACTTCCCAAGCTAGTGCCTGCCCCAGTCCTTCCCACTGAGACTGACTTACAGAACAGCCTCAGCGCAAAGGCTGACCTATCTTCCGACATGGAAGGTTCAGGGTCAATTCCAGCTGTCGCGCCTGCCTCTAACTTCTCTACCCTTGGCTCTTACACTTTAAGTACTTGTAGAACTCCAGTGCACCTCCTGCCCTGCCGCGGTGGATCGTGTGATGTCATCAGGGCGGTCTGCGGGAACGAGAGAGAAGCCTTTCCTCCTTCCCAGGGTGAAGCTACCTTTTTATCGAAGTCACGGTCCCACATGTCATTAATAGTGCAGCCCGCTCCACGCATCAGAACAGCCCCAGTGCCAAAGAGTGACAGCAGGTACCAGTCGGGAAAACAGCCTGGTTCAGCAGCCAGACCAATGCTCCAGGTGCATGGCAAGTACAGCAGCCAGGTTCCTAAGCAAAACCAGAACCACACGTAAAAACAGAAGGGGCACATTTACGACAGATACCTGCTTCATCTGCCTAACCAGTCTTGGCTTCGGCTGCTGCCACAAACACCATGACCAAATGCAACCTGGGGAAGAAGTGTTTATTTGGTGTGACCATCCCCATCATGGTCATCACAAAAGGGAGTCAAGGCCGGAACTCAAGGCAGGAACCTGGAGGCAGGGACTGACGCTTACTGACTTGCTCAGCCTGTCTTCTTCTATCACCCAGGACCATCTGACCAGGATGGCACTGACCCCAGTGGGCTGGGCCCTCCCACATCATTAATCAAGAAAATGTCCCAGGCAATCAGATAGACACTTTTCTCAGTTGAGGTTGCCTCTTCCCAGATGACTCTAGCTTGATTTGTCAACTCAAGTTGACAAAAACAACCAATACCTGCTCCCCAAAAAAACTCAAGTACACAGCACAATCACCACACCCAAAAAGTATAATCAAAGTAGAACACCTGACAGGTCAATGCTTAGAATCGCAGCACTGGGGAGGCTGGGCAGGAAAACCAAGAATTCAAAGTAATGGGGTATGGTGGCACATGTCTTTAATTACCAGAATTTCCTTAATCCCAGAGGCAGCAGATCACTTGGCCACATAGCAGGTTCACAGCCAGCTGGGGCTACATAGTGAGACCTTATCGCAAGAGTTCAAGACTGGTCTGGTCTACATAGCAGGTCTCTGTCTAAAACAAAATAGCAACTTCTCCCTAAGAAAAACTGGAAAAATAAGCCACATGTGGTGGTGCATCTATCCTCTCTGTACTCAAGAGGCAAGGCAGAAGGGTCAAGTTGAAGGCCAGCCTGGTCTACATATCAAGTCCTAGGCTAAAAAGGGCTACATAGTGAGACCCTGTCACAAAAGCAAAATAAAGCCAACCAACCAACAATAACAACAACAACAACAAACCCACCAAATCAAGGGAAAATAAATCTGTAACTCAAATTACACTAAGTATTTACCCTAACACATAAAAAACACATAAAAAGCTCCCAGAAGACCTGTGGAAAAGTTAATCCTAATATGAAAGTGGAATGATTATGTCTTTTTGTTTTTGTGCACTGTGAAGTCAGTGTGGATAGGGACTAGTCAGAAGAACTGAAGGGAGATCATTTGTGGTGCCCTGTAAAGACTTCAAGAAAGAAAAAATGTCTGTTTCTAACTGTCCTTATAAAAACTGCTGAGACCTAAAAAAAAAAAAAAGCTCCCAGAAACAGAAAAGAAAAAGATCAGTTGTACAATTAAGAAATGGGGGCTGGAGAGATGGCTCAGAGGTTAAGGGCACTGGCTGCTCTTCCAGAGGTCCTGAGTTCAATTCCCAGCACCCACATGGTGGCTCACAACCATCTGCAATGAGACCTGGCACCCTCTTCTGTATACATAATAAAATAAATCTTTAAAAAAAAAAAAAGAAAGAAGTGGACAAAAGGGGCTGGGGAGACGGCTCAGCCATTACAAACACACCTGCTGAAGTCAGTAAAACATTCCCTTACTGTGGTCAGTACAGTCTGCAGAGACGGTCTTTCAAGAAGGGCTCCTGCAGTCTTTCTGTCCTGTACCATATGTACAAAGAGGGCTAGATTTTAATGCCTAACCAATAAACTAGATGAACTTAAACTAAATGGAAGTATATTACACAGATTAGAGGCTTTACAAATGACCTTTGATATTCTATTTCTAAAATGGAAGTCTTTCAACTAACCTTTGTGTATCTTACCTGTTAAAGTCTAAAGGGTGTGTAGACTTGTTTTGTTTGATTCAGGTCTTACTGTATAGTCCAGGTTGGCCTTGAATTCCCAGAGATCCTCCTGCTTCAGCATCCTTGGTGCTGGGATCATGACTGGCTTGATAGAAGTTTTACTTCCAGATTTAGGGATGTGAGAGGCAAAGGGCCAGGTGGTGTACACCTTGATCCCAGCACATAGGAGGCAGAGGCAGGAGCAGTCTGCATTCAGGACCAGCCTAAGCTCCACCTCGAGACCATGTCTTAACATCCAAAAGCTGGAATGCCCAGCTCAGTGCTAGCGTTTGACTGGCATGACCCAGGGCTCTGGATTATTTTACAGGAAAATGGTCAGATTAAAGTCCCTAGGATGTTTAAGCTGTGTAGAGAGCAGAAAAAGCAACAAGAGACCCTCAGATAAAGCCCCGAAGAAGTGGCCAGCTCAGAGCCTGAATCCTGGTTGCCTTGGGCAGACACACACTGAGAATGCCTTATCTAAACCACGAGCAACAGGTAACATTTACTGGGTGCTCACAAAGTATTTGCCAGCAGTCTAAATCCTCAACAGCATGTCCTAAAAAAGTATTACTCATAATGTGGCAACCTTAGAGATGAAGGAACAGAGCGAGGCACGTAAAACAATTGCTACTGTATACAGAGCTCACACGGGACGGAGGTGCAGCTGAGGCCAAAAAGAGAAACTACTTGTCACTATTTGCTTGGTGCAGCTAGAAATGAAGTCTCAACTAAACAGTCTTAGGCTACATACTACCCAGAGCACAGTGTCGCAAGGCCTTCTTGGCCACAAGTCCACATGATGATTATGAGCTCACTCCTTAAAGATGAGGCGGCTCTTGCAGACCGAAATGCCAGGAGACCACCACTTGTAAGGGGGCAGACACTAGACCTAATGTATCTGAAGGCTTCAGTCTCAATTTCATCTGAAAACAAGGAAAAAGAACATCTACCTCATTGAGTTTTAATGAGATGACAATATTAGGGCCGATGATCATGAAAGAGAACTTGGAGCTAATGTGAGCTACAAGTACTCTACCAATCTACAAGCAGAATGGACTAGCCAACCTACATTAAGATGCATAACATACATAAGTATGGCTACAGCTCTCTCTAATCTTTAACTTCCAAAGTAATCATATAGTAAGTAGTTCTTGAGCCTGTCACATGAAGCACAGGTCACAGCACAGAATATGAATTCCAGGCACAGGGTTCGGGAGCTTTCAGAAAACACTTTTGGGTCTCACGAGAAACAAAAAGGCACAAATTCTCTCTATTACACTAACTTTAACTGCGTGGTCTGAAGGAGAATGTCCCCTACAGCCTCTGGCATCAAACAGGTGGCTTCAGTGGGCGATGCTGTTGGGAGGTTTAGGAGGCACAGCCTTGGGAGACAAGGTGTCACTGGAGTTTAAAGACTCCGCCATTCAGTGTGCTCGCTGCTCCCTGCTTGTGCCCCCGATGTGAACTCTCAGCTTCTGTCCAGCCACAGCTTGCTGCCATGCTCCTCGACATGATGGGCTCTTACCCTCTGGAACTGCCAGCTCAAATAAACTTTTTCTTCCACAAACTGCCTTGGTCATGGTGTCTTACCACAGCAATAGAAAGGTAACTAACACAGGGACTGAAAGACAGAGGGCATAAGTTACCCAAAGCCACCTGGTTAAGATGGAACTCTAACCCAGCAGTCTGGCTGAACCTTAAGTCAAAAACTCTTACTTCTCATACCTAAATCTCAACGCACACGGACATTCTACTTCTTCTGCCCTCCTGATTCCAGGAGCATTCTTTCTGTCTTCCCTGTGACACCTTCATCCCTTATGGTTACTCTGTGAAGAAAGGTGTGGAGGTGGTGAAAAGCCAAACAGGCCACAGACAGATATGTTCATTAAGAAAGGGAAAACTCTCTGGGAGAGGAAATAAAATGGTCAAATTCTGAAAGGGATGGGCAGAACAAAATGCCTATGCAGACTAAGCCTATGATTCTCTAGTAGAAAAGGAAAAATTTGGTGGAAAGAGTGCCCCCTGGTGAAACATGAAATAATCCAGGTTGTCTGGTGAGTAGCCTAGTGGTAGCCCAGTGGTACTGAGCTTGCCTTGAGTTCCACCCTAGGACTGGAAAACAACAGAACTTTGTTACTCCCTTCTCAAAAACCACGAGGTCTATGGTCTATGAAAGTAACAAAATATAATACCAATATAGTAAAACAGTAACTGTTTCACTATCTTACAAAAAGAGAATTATAAATATTAAATCAGAAATTCTGTCAATTACTGTTCCTGACACATGGTAGGGGCCCAAACCATTTGTTGTGTGAATTCTATGCAGTAATCATCTTATTTAGCATCAAAACATGCAAGCCAGTATACTTAACACATATAACTATAAAGACAATTTTCTCTAATCCCCACTTCTGAATAGTGATGAATGCTAGCTAATAAAGGCAGTAATAGTGCCCTTTATATGCAGGCACGACTCAAACTATTTATCATGGTGTAGATGGATGTTAAGGATAACCTGATAAAGTCAACATCAGCACTTCCCTTTTATAGCTAAAGAAACGAGGGTGTGGAGGGAGACAAGGAGGGATTTAACCACAGTCCCTCCACTGAATGGAGTAAAGGCTCAAAGAGGCCCTGGCTCTCAACTTGGCTCATAACCATCTTAGAGTCATGTTACATGGTAGAATGCACAGCCACTAGAATAGTGATGTTTACCTGTGCGAGCAGAAACAACGGCGGCTGCTGAGTTGTCCCGTAAGTCTATCCTGCAGCTCTGTCACCCAGAATCTAAGAACGGGATTATAAATTGCTTGTGTAAACCCTGAATTACACAACACTCTAGTAATGGCAGGCCAACCTTTCATTTATAGGCTTTTGTACTTTAATCTCTGATTGCTAAAATTCAGCGAGCAAACATCTAGAATATCAGAAGGCCTCGAGTGTGGTGCCCCTCCCATACTTGGTCACCTGGAAGGCTGAGGCAAGCGATGGAGCTTGAGGCCAGTCTGGAGGACAAAGCCAAGTCCTAGTCTCAAACAAAACAAAACAAGGCATGGCGGTGCACGCCTGTAATCCAAGCAACTGGGAAATGCAGGCAGGAGGCCAGAGTGCATAATGGGACCCTGTCTGAAAACAAAACACTGAAATCCAATAGGGACACTTTGGGGGTTCTGGGTAGGAAGAGGAGGAGTAAACAATCTGGATGCACTTCCATACACTGAACTCTACCTATCAACATCTAAATTAGCTAACAGTCAGCCTTGACTACTTCTCTGTCAGCCACTTTCTCCTGTCCAGCCTGTCTCCCATTGTTTTCTAGACCTTTCTGGTGTTGAGGGTCAGGATCATATTCTTAATACACGTCATGTTTTCGTTTAGTTTTTGTTGTTGTTGTTTTTTCATACTTTCCTAAGTCATCAATTGTCTCTTCAAACCAGAAACATTCTTTGAAAGCTGGTAGTTTCCCTAGCTTTCTATCACTAAGGCTGAGTAAATTCATTTACTACTTCTGGGCTGTGCTTAGGAACGCCTCCGCGCATATGGAGCTGATATTGTATCACAGCCGTCAATAGTGCGTAAAGTTAGTAACCGATAAGCACTATGATGAGGAGAAAAACAGACGGGGTCATAGAGAGAGGTGATAGTGTCAGTCTGACGGTGACAGGCAATCCGGAAGCGCGATACTGGCTGCATCAAATGCACTAAATCTTCGTAAGCCGTGATGCAGGAAAAAAGCCCAGTACCAACACTTACGAGGAGCCTCGCTTTCTTCAATACTTTGAGCCTCTTAGGCCTTATAGGATTGGAGGCAGAATCGAAAACTAATGAATGCAGACATTCTGCAAAGCTGCAAATCACCAAGCCTGGGCTTCGAGAAAGCAAAGGCGCGCTAGATGACATCTGAATAGCTTCAGCGGAACACGTCTATCGTGGTCACTGTCCGCCTCCGGGTGTCAGGGCTCTGAGCGTGGGACAATCTGCGGGTTCCCGGCTCAAGTCCTGACCAAGTCCCGACGGGCCTGGCCCCACGGGGCGTGCAGCCGCGGCCGGGTCGCTAGGCAGCTGCAGCGCACGCCGCCCAGCCCGCCTCACTCACCGATGGGCTTGTCCAGGCGCATGAGCCGCAGGTAGGGCTGCAGGGGGCGGGGCGCCGAGTTCACCACGGCCGCGGCCGACAGGCTGAGCGCGCGCCCGCGCGGCGCCCCCGGGGCCCGCTCCCGCCAGTCCCGCACGCCCGACGACGCCGCTGCCGTGCGCGCCGGGGCCAGACAGAGTCCGCGCGGGCCGGGCAGACACGCCGCCGCTACGGCCCGCAGGCCCGGGGCTAGCCCTCGGCCCCGCAAGCCCAGCATGGCGCCGAGGCTGGACGCCGCTCCGTGACGTCATCCCACGGCGACGTGCCGCGGGCGGGCGGGCATGCGCAGTGGTGTCGAAAGGCTGTTTTCCTGGTAGATGGGTAGGAGGGTCTTTGCCGCGCGCGCGAGGTTACCTGTGTATATGTACGTGTGTGTGTGTGTGTGTGTGTGTGTGTGTGTGTGTGTGTGTGTGTGTGTGTGTGTGTGTGTGTGTGTGTGTGTGTGTGTGTGTGTGTGTGTGTTTTTTAGGCTGCCTGCATGTATGTGCAGTACCGTGTATGTGTGTTGTGCGCATGTGTCAGGTTGCCTGCATCTATGTGCATCTATGTATGTGCATCACGAGCATGCCTAGTGCCCACGGAGGCCAGAAGAGGGCGTCGGATCCCCTGAAACTGGATTTTATGGATGATGGCTGAGCCATGTTGTTAGTGGGAATCTAACCTGGGTCCTCTTCACCGCCGAGCTGTCTATCCAGCTCCAGGTTTCTTAATGAACTCAAAAGGGTAGTATTTATTTATATCCATATACAACTATATGGAATAGTTGTACCACAAAAAAGAAAGCGTAAGTCCAAAGATATTAACCACATCCGTATGTTCACTTTCTAAAGTTAAAAGGAAACCAAGAGACGAAATTCAATCATATAAACTCAGATTTATCTGTTTGTTTATTTATTTATTTTGGAGCTGAGGGTTGAACTTCGGGCCTTGCGCTTACTAGGCAAGCGCTATACCACTGAGCTAAATCCCCAGCCCCCAGATTTATTTTTAATTAAGGAAAGTTCTTTACTGCAGGGAAAACCTAAGTTTGACGGTCAGCCAAAAAGAAAGCAAACAGCTTGACTCAAGAACGAGTTCATGGCACCCTTAATTGCAGCCAACCCTTCCTTGCGTATTGCTAGGCACCAGGCACCTGGTGTGTGTTATCCCGCTTAACCCCCTCATGACTGGCTCTCGGTAAATTGTCCATCTGGGTTTTGGCGTTTTGAGATGGTAATGTGTCCTTTTAGGCCCCTTTCCTTAAAGCCTGCGCAGTGTGCAGTGGATTCTGTGATACCTGAGTAACAACCGGTTGGTGGCCTGAAGCGTGAAGAGAAATGCAGCATGGGGAGTGCTGGCCTTTCCCTTGCTTGCAAGACTGAGGGCCAGACTGCAGTCTGGGAGCCGCTGCTCATCTTTGATCTTTAGACAATCCAGTGTCAGTCACCAGTTACTTACCAGTTGAAATCTGAATTCTCTACAAGTTTGCAGCCTTTGACACTCTTCCAAAATGTCGCCTCCATGTTGTTTATTCTTTTTGTTTTTGGAGCTAGGAGTTCTTTTTTTTTTTTAATTTTTTAAAAATAAATCTTATTTTATTATGCATAGTGCCCTGCCTGCACATATGCCTGCAGGTCAGAAGAGGGCGCCAGATCTCACTACAGATGGCTGTGAGCCACCACGTGGTTGCTGGGAATTGAACTTAGGACCTCTGGAAGAACAACCAGTGTTCTTAACTGCTGATTCATCTCTCCAGCCCCAAATATTTAGCTTTCTTCCTTCCTTCCTTCCTTCCTTCCTTCCTTCCTTCCTTCCTTCCTTCCTTCCTTCCTTCCTTCCTTTCTTTTTTTTGGGGAGGGGTGGGTTTTGATATAGGGTTTCTCTGTGTAGCTTTGCACCTTTTCCTGAATCTCATTCTGTAGCTCAGGTTGGCCTCCAACTCACAGAAATCTGCCTGCCTCTTGCCTCCCGAGTGCTGGAATTAAAGGCGTGCGCCACCACCGCCCAGCTCTTTTTTATTATTATTATTATTATTTTAAATTACACTCATGATATTCATTAATTACACTCATGATATTAATTACATTTGTGGTATTCATTGATTACATTCGCAATATTCATTCAACAATTATACTTATAATATTAATTCATTAATTGTATTGATTTACTACATTCATGATATTATGTCCTGATACTACTGTCCATTTGTGGGACTTTTCCATCTCACAAAACAGAGGTTCTGTAATTAGGAAATCATTGCTCTATATTCCTTAGGAAATCATTGCTCTATATTCCTTTCTTCTCCATCTTGAGATAATGGGAGACAGGAGTTCTTTGTGCAGCTCTGGCTCTGTCTCCCTTGGTGCTGGGATTAAAGTAAAGGTGTGCGCCACCACCTCCCAGCTGCTGTTTATTCTTAAACTCCCTTTTAGGTAGCAGAGGCGCCCACCATGCCAAACACAGAGCACTTTTACACTGGCACACTATTTCCAATTGCCTGTAGCTCCCATCACAATACTTAAAATTCAAAAGGCATTGCGGATGCTTTCTTTTCTGTTTCACAGGGAAAAGATGGTAAGGCTATTTTTTATTTTGCTTCATTATTTTATTCTATTATGATGTAAAAACCCGTCAGCTTTTTTGACTCTCAAACCCATTTCGATCACCTCGTTCAGTGGCGGTATTAGAGAGGAGAGAAGAACCTCAAAGAATAGTTTCTAGCATGAGGCTGGCGCTCAGGAGTCACCCGCAGCTCTCTGTCCTGTTCTCTCAACCCCACAGAAGTGTCCAACCTATTGCCATTGTGACATGATGGTCATGGCCTTCCATGGGATGTGTGTGTGCATGCACACACGCAAAAAATAAATAAATAAATACATATAATAAATGTTGTTGTTTTTTTTTTTTTTAAAGGAGAAAGTAACCATTTTTGTTTCAGCCACAAAACTCACATACCCTGACAAGTTTCATCCCTGGACATTGATTTTGTTGTGGAGATGTTATGAACCACAAGGATGAAATAAATGATGAAAATCATTGGAACAATGTGATATAGTGCAGATTAAAAGCTAACAGGTACAGGGCAGACAAGCATTCCCCTAAGGAAGCTTCAGAAACTTTAGTATTACTACATATAACATTCAGTAACAACCGTGAGCACTGGTCTTCATACAACCACGCTTTCTTCATGTAACTATCCACAATGAGTAGCAGCTTACCAGCAATTTATATTGCCTATGCTTCTGCATATGCCTCTAAACTTTTTTCTTTTCTTCCTTTCTAAAATTTATTTATTTATTTATTTATTTGTTTATTTAGGCTGGCTACACCTTATATCTCTGGCTGGCCTGCAGCTCTCTATGGAGACCAGGCTGACCTCAAACTTACTGAGCTCTATCTACTCTGCCTCCCCAAATGCTGGGACTAAAGTAAAGCACGTGCTACCATGCCCAGCTGCCTCAATAATTTAAAAAAGATTTTTATCTAGGTGTGGTGATGCATGCCTGGGATTCAAGCACTTGGGAAGTGGAGGCAGAATCAAGAGCTTGGGTCATCCTTAGCTACATGGGAGATTTGGGGCCAGCCTGGGCTGTGTGAGACCTGTCGTTTTTTTTAACAAAGTTATATATATTTATTATGCCAACATGCTTATTTATTTGCTTGTAGCTGGTGGAAAGTGTGTATGTGCCTGTGTATGTGAGTGTGTGTATTTAAGTCAAACATGGGGGTCCTGGGGGTTGACCCAAGGTCATCAGTCTTGGTGGTAATCATCTTTACCCAAGGAGACATGTCTCAACAAAATAGTAAATTAAAACATTTTTTAAAAGAAGTAACCTATGTCAACACAAAACCACAACTCTTACCTCGTATGGAATGTAAGTTTATTCTTAGCCAGAAATGAGTGACCATGGCTCAAGAACATGGATTTGGATTATCCCCAAACTATGTCTCAATGTAAAAATAATGAAACAGAACAAAAGGAGGTAATAAATCAAGGAATTTGATAAATGCATGGGTGGTGATGTCATACAGATGAGTTACAGCAGAGTGGGGAAACTCTGCTGTAGGTTGTAGGTGGTGTCCTATGACACGTCGTTCTGGATCGAGGAACTAAGTGAATGCACTCAGGTTTTATGTGATGGTTGGAAGGACGATAGGTCATATGCAAAGGTTAGCACTGAGTGATTAGTGAGGGGACTACAGATAGCCCAGGATGATTTGTATTGGTGAAATTATTAAGGCCACTCCACGTAGTTAAAAGGGAGGTTTATTTTGTAGGGTAACTTACAAATGAAGGGGTAGGTTGCAGGGTCTGGCAAAGGTATAGCACAGTCCGGCGGTGTTCTCTGGAGAACTCTGCTCGGTCTACCTCCTGCGTCCAGCGTCCCCGAACCAAGAGAGAGACCTCCTCTTGATCCTGGGTCTTCTGCTCCCTCCTCTGCCCCGCCTTGTGGGTGTGATCATTACTGAAGCCTCAATGGGGGTTGGAACTTCCAGGTCAATGCTGGGATTGCTATCCACTACAGATTTGGTTCTAGATCTGTAACATTCCAACTCTCCACAGTCATGAAGTTCTATTTGTAAGCCTGGTAGACTCTTTAACATAGTTTTAGCTTTTTCAGTGGGAATTTAAATTTACATATGAAGTGCCTTCTCAATTCAAATATCATTTTTTTTTTTTTTTTTTAGTATTTAAAACCAAAATGCCTCATCCTACTTTATGATTTGTGTGTGAGGTGGGGAGGCACATAGGCACCCTGCATGTGTGGAGGTCAGCTCTTTGTGGAGTCAGTTCTCACCTTCCAACTTTCTGTGGGTTCCAGGGATAGAACTCGGGTTGTTTGTACCTTAAGCTGTTTTATGTCATTAGGAAGAGAGCTGCGACAGTATGCTGATCACAGGAAACGCAAAGATGACTAAGATTCCGCGTCCGAGCGTCAAGTGAGATGAGGAGGATACAGATGAAACAGCTTGTGAGTGTCGCGGTCAGGGTCCCGTGACAGAGCTGTACAACGTAAGTTACGTGAATGCTAACGGAGGTGTTGAACTTCATGTCTGACTGGGTCTTCACAAACACGAACGTTCGTCACCTAGAAAGGAGAGTTAGGCTAGAGCAGCCAGAGGGGACATGCACACGAAAGCATGGGAGCAGAAGGCCCACGCACATGCGTGCTCAGACTTCCCACTTTGTGAGCCTGGAGGACGGAACTGATGAAGTGGCTAGGGTTAAGGCTGATGAAAAGGTCTGTAAGAAGTGGAAAGCTATTTGAGTATATCCAGCAAGGCCAGAGCGCGGGTGGCTCAGTGGTTAAGAGCACTGACTGCTTTATCAGAAGACCCGAGTTCAGTTCCCAACACACATCAGGTGGCTCACAATCATCTGTAACTCCAGCTCCAGGAGGATGAGCTGCTCCTGTCCTCTGAGGGCACCTGCACCCTCACACCTTCCCCTCCCCTCAACGTAATTAAAAAATAATAAATTATAAAAGAGAAAGTCAGGGTGAATGAATGACTCAGATGTTGCTATAATCATACAAGTGAGAAGCTTAGCGTTGAGTTTATTCAGTGGAAGAACAAGGAAAATATGTAAGTCAGGACTTTACAGCTGAAGTAGGAAACGATGTTTATGCCTGATGGTTCCTTTTCTTCAGAGCCAAGAACTTGGATGCTGGGGAGGATGAACTAATACAGGTAGGTATACAGAAAATGGTGAAGGCAAAGACTTCACTCATTCGTTCGTTCGTTCATTCATTCATTCATTCATTGCGCAGTGCCAAGGATCAAACCCAGGGCCTCAGTCTGTTCTAGGCTAGCATTTTTCCAGTAAGCCACAGCACAGCCCATCAAAACCAGCCTTTCAAATGTAAGAACCTGTAAGCTTTAGCTTTCTTAGAAGAATAACCATGCAAATTAAGGTTGTAAAATTAGTTTATTTCAAATATGAAAATATAAAAACTGATTGCATTAAAAATTTGAGAGTATTGAAGTATCAAAACTTTAAGGTCTATTTTAATCAATGGACCCAAATTCGATTGAGATAATGTTCACAGCAGACACAAACATATAGACTTGTAATCCTTAAGAGGATTAAAATCCTGGGGGAATTACATTCTGCTACTTGACCAGAGTCCAGGACTGTAATGTCCAGTGCTGTGGACCCCACGGAACCTCCCAGAAGAGGGTGACTTGATCACAACTATAGGCATCAAATGGTCATGGGTGGTGACTGGGGAAATGACCGTAGACCTATTCCTGGCCAATAGGACTTGAGACTTGAAGAAAGGCTTGCTGGGAGAGCCTCCGGGAAAGGTGTCTTCAGGTCTGTGAAGAAATTACTCATCTTCTTCCTCTGGTTGCTACCCAGATGTTAATGAACCTGTAGATCAGTCACAACCATCATGTGACCAGGCCAAGAACAGAGCCAGTGCTACAGACAGTGGGCAGAGCAGGTGAAAGCAGCTGACGCGTGGTGATGTGCCCAGCTGTTGGACCCTGCCTCACTTGAGCTTACGTGGGCTCTAAATGTCCTCATTTAGAGGTCTCTGTTACTCACAGGTCAAAGCTTCCCAAGCGAAGCAAGAACTAATGGCGCAGGGAAAGTGAACACTGGGATGATTATGGCGTGTCAGGTGTTTCCCAGAACTTCTCTCAGTTAACCAACCGTCTCCTTCACAGCCATTTCCAACGTGTGTCACCCTTTCCTCTCAAGGGTTGTCACTGTTTGTTTGTTTGTTCTTAATACTACCCCACCCAACCACCTGCTCCTTCACAGATGGTCTCTCAGAACAAAGAGAAGAGGCATGGGGCCAGCGCTCTTCCTTTAGGTTCCTCTCAGGTGTGAGCAGACGGATGTCTTTTACAGGCAGTGTGAAGTTGTGGCAGTGAGCCTTTCCCTGCCAGAGCTCCAGAGAGGCTCCTGAAGGTCAGACTGGACAGTCTTCCAACCAAAATAATAATAGTAAAAACAAAGCTTTAAAAAAAACCCTGACATATCCTTTACTCATTTGCCTCTTGTTCATATCGAAGGCATTCCTATACATTTTTAATAACCCTCAAAATAGTGCATGCAAAATGCTAGGCATCATTTGGCACACGGCACCATTGCCTGCCGTTACCTGCGGTGTTTGACTTAAATGACATCACATTGGCTCCGGCACTGACCCACGCCCCCGTCCTCCCAAGGCTCTGGAGCTGAGAACAAGTCGGCCTTCCTACAGACAGCTAGAGCTTTGCTTTGCTCTCATGAATAACACCCCTGAACTCTTTCATCTCAGGGCTACTGTATGCCTTTTTATTTTCATAAACAAGCAGCAATTTTGGCATTTCTTATGACAAAAAACCCATAGGAGAAGGCAGGCATGCCCAGGGAGCTTCCTGGGCGGAGTGGTTTCTCTGTTAAAGCCGGCAGAGTCTGGTCATCCACCATCTTCAGGGTTTCACCATTCAGCTGGACAGATCTACGGGAAGGAAAGACAGGCCTGAGTTAGGCAGGTTGTACAGGCACTGTGGCCTCTATGAAAGTTGTGAACTAATTTTAAACCAAGGAGGACTTTTGTGGCCGCTTGAGTTACATAATCTGTATTTCAACACTAGGTGAGATTAGGCGTTTGACCAAGACAAACTTAGAGCCGCAGAGGGAGAAAAGTAACTGGAGCAGAGGCCATCTGGCCCGCTAAGCCTGCAGTAAGTAGTACTATCTGGCCTTTTACAGGAACATACACAAACTACGCACCCATTTTATTTTATTTTCCAAGATGGCATCACATACATAGCTCAGGCTGGAACTTACTGTGCAACCCTGGCTGGCCCCAGACTCACAGTGATCTTCCTACCTCCACTACACCTAGGTTCTTTATCTTTTTCTTAAGTGATTTTTGTTATTTGTAAAAACTGATAGGGTTGATGAGAGTTATTTTTATGCCATATATAGAATACATGTGACACCTGTATCAGTCATCAGTATGCCTACATATAATAAGCACTATGAAAATGTTACATATTGCCACTTTTTTCATATAAGTAAACATAACAAGCCAGGCCTGTAATCCTAGCACTCAGGAGGTAGAGTCAGGGGTTCAGAGTTGTCCTGACTACACAGCATATTCAAGGCCACAGGAGACCCTATCTCAAAAACTCCTAAAACAAAAGTAACCCATTACATCATCCTACTTTTAATACCTCAACATATGTTTCCATCTTTCTATGCTTATAAATACATTTTACTTTAATGGCTGTGCTTATGTACATGAGTACTGTGTCTACACGCCAGAAGAACATCGGCTCCCATTATAGTTGTGAGCCACCATGTGGCTGCTGGGAATTGAACTCAAGACCTCTGGAAGAGCAGACAGGGCTCTTACCCTCTGAGCCATCTCTCCAGTCCTGTATATATTTTCTTAAAACTTATTTTTCATTTAATACATCCTCATGTTTGTTCATATCATACAATATTCATCCACTGCATCATTTAGTGAACACATAGCATAGGATTCTATGCTATGAATTCATTAGTGCATTTACTTAATTCTCTACTTCTAGATACTTTGTTTCCATGGGGTACTATCCTGTATTTTTCATTCTTTTTTTTCACAGGTTCTTTCTCTGTAGCTCTGGCTGACCTGGAACTCACTATGTAGACCAGGCTGGCCCCTAACCTGGGAGCCATCCTCCTGTTTCAGCCTCCTAAGTGCCAGGATTATAGGTGCACACCATCATGTCTAGCTTGTACTGCTCATGTTTTAAAAGCCTTTCACCTCTTTTCTAAGACTGGATCTCACTATGTAGCTCTGGCTGTCCTTGAACTCACTCTGTAGACCAGGCTGGCTTTGAACTCACAGAGATCCCCCTGCCTCTGCCTCCCGAGTGCTGGGATTAAGGGTGTGCATCACTATGTCCTGCTCCACCTCCTGTCCTTACCAGGGTCAGTGGGTAGGAACTGGGTTCCACATAACCTTTGTCAGAAGCTCAGCACCTAGTCCCACAACTCAAGGCATACTAACAACATGCCACAGTTGTGCCAGCAGCTACCACCAAGGCTCTTCTGAGGTGGATTCGGTCCACAGGCTTCGGTTTTGTTTTTATGCTCACATATCACATCAAGTTTATATAAGGAAGTGGAGGAAATATGACCATCTTCAGGAAACCACAAGCAAAAACAGGTCTTGAAAGACATCTCTGAATATCGGTAGTAAGAGCACCCAGCATGAACTGAAGGACCGTTTTGAGAACGCCTACCAATGCCAGGCAGTGGTGGCGCATGCCTTTATCCCAGTGCTGGGGAGGTGGAGGCAGGTTGAGCTTTGTGAGTTTGAGGCCAGCCTGGTCTACAGAGCCTGCTGACGTCCTACAATAGATTCAGTGCTTTGTTACCTCAACTTGAAGGTAAGTTTGATAGTGTGAATTAATAGTGCTGTGTGAGACAGGAACACAGCACGATTCCACCTGCTCAGGCTGTGGTGTTCAATCAGCTATGCATACAAGTGTGCCCTGAGGATGTGCGTTTAAGTGGATTCAGCAATGAGAGTGGGGTTTCATCTGAGGGAAGTAACTTGCTTCATGTTTTGAAGACAGAAACAAGAGGATAAGGACTAGAAGACAGGTGTGTTGGACTGCAGCTGAGATAAAGGGTTAAAGAATTAGTAAGCAGCAGGTTTGGCAGAATTGAGGAGCCTTGGAAAAAGTCACCTGAGATAAATACTGTGAAAATACTTTTATTCAAGGCTGGTGCCTTAGCTCAGCAGGTAAGGCACTTGCTGCCCAGCCCAACAGCCTGATTCTGGTTCCCCAGACCCACATGCTGGAACCTCTGCATGTTGCCCTTTGACCTCTGCACTCAGGAATGCACACACAAAATGTACTTAGAAACAATTTCAATAATTTACCAAGAAGCTCATTTCCAGCCATTTTCTTATTCTATTCTCCCTCCCCCAAAACTACTTCAATGCTGTAGGAGAATCCCACCCAGCTCTGCATGGTATTTTATTCCGCCCACAGGCCCTGACTAGATCAGATGGATGGTTCTGTGCCACTGGCTATCAGAGTATCTTCAGAACACAAACTCTAAATGTGGAAGTACTCTGCACTAGATAAACACCAGCCACAAACCCTTTATCTACAATGGTGTCCTGTCTGAGAGATATGCTAGGGCAATGGTGGTACAAGGCTTGTGGGAGTCACCAACCAATAACTGATCTGACTTAAAGCCCACTCCATGAGATGGAACCCACACCTGATACTGCTTGGGTGACCAAGAACCTGAGACTAGATAGATAGCCCGGGACCTAGGGCAGAACCGAATAATACTGATGTAAAAAAAGAAAAAAAAATGTAGTGTTGAAACAACTCCTGATGATATTCTCTCCACTCATTGACCAGTGCTTTGTTCAGCCATAATCAGAGAAGCTTCCTCCTGCATGGGACACTTATAGAGACCCACAGCCAGACATTACACAGAGAATGAGAGACCAGGGAACGCTGAGCCCTAAAGGGGATGTCTCCATCAAATCCTTCTCCTCAGAGCTCAGGGAACCCCATGAGGAGAAAGAGCAAAGAGTGTTAAGAGCCAGAGATGGGATGGAGGACACCAGGAGAACAAGGCCCTCTAAATCGACACGAGCAAAGCTCATATGAACTCACAGAGACTGAGGCAGCATGCACGGGGCCTGCACAGGTCTATGCCAGGTCCTCTATGTGTATATTATGGCTTCCAGTTTAGTGTTTTTATGGAGTTCCTGAGTGTGTGAACAGATTTCCTAGTGAGATCTGAGCTTGCTTTACCCAGCAGGGCTGCATAAGGGGATGGGTTGACCAGGTGTGTGGTCACCAGGTGTTTGGAAGGGTCTGCACTTGGATGCAGGGGGAGGTCTTTTGCTCCACCCCTTGGCATTCCTTTTAAAAACCCTTTAGAAGAGACAGAAGGGGTCGGTGGATAAGGACCCAGGCCCTCCCGAGGCTATCCTGTGTTCCTCTCTCTCCCCCCTCTATATTTCTATTGAAATCTCTTATCCCTCACTCCTCAAGAGTACCCTGGGGAAAAAAGGTGGGGTGGGCCCCTCACAGATCTCTGACTTTTTTTCAACTTTTCTTCTGTTTGGTTTGTCTGTCTAACTTTGATGTGATAAGTTTTGGTTTATCTTATAGTTTATTTTGTTATATTTTTTTAAATGAATGAATGGAAACCTCACCACCAGGGTAAAGGGGGAGAGAAGTGAATTTTCTTCCGTAGAGAGACACATCATTCTCTCCAAGACAGGCCTCATGTTCAGGAGGAGTTGACAACATATAGTGAACTCCACAGCTTTTTGTGTGCTTTTATTTGTATATAGTTTGGTGAGGTTTGTTTGTCTTCTTTTTGAGTGTGGCCTTATTTTGTTTCCCTGGTCTTGGGGAGTTTGTTGTTATACTGGGTTTTTGTTCTTTTGAGAAAGAATCTAAAGTTGAGTGGGCAGGGCGAGGATTCGGAAGGATTTAGGGGAGGGGAAGAACATGATCAAAATATATTTAAATTTAAAAATTGTTTCAAATAATAAAAAATATAAAAAATAACTAAATACACTGACTGGATCTTGACATGTGAAGATATTTGGGATTACAGATTTTCTTCTAAGATAACTACTACTTTGTGTCTATACCCTTCTACACTGCCCTCTCCTATGAGTTGTTACAGTTGTATAAATAAGTATTCACATATAGAATTTATGAAATAAAAAATGTTAGAATGTAAGTTACCCGCTCCCCACCCCCCCCCCCCCCCCCCCCCCCGCATTGAAAACCCCTCTCTATTCTGATAAATGCCAATAAACTTACATAAAGTTTGCAATCAACAAGAAAAACAACTCACTTGGAAAGTAACCCATCAGGTCCAAAAGGCTTTAGGAGATACTTGTCCACTGGCTTGTTAAACAATTGATAGGGCAACTTCAAGTGCTTGGTGACATTATGGAGGTTCAAGGCATACAGAGTTAAATCTCCTTCCCGATATCTTGGGCTAAAAGCAAACAGGTTAATTCAGTCACATATCTGTCTGACTTACACACTGAAGAACTTGAACATTCACACAATCAGAGATACTGAGTTCCGTATTCATATGGTGGTGGGCTGTATTAGCAGCCTTTCCAAGGATGACGTTAGACCAGTCTTGTGGCCCTGTTTTGAAAACGAGAAAAGCACTGTCCTTCACATCACCACCTCCTGAGCCAGAAGGCTGAGAACTTCACTCCTCTGCCACATTGAGCTCCAGAAGGCCATGGCCAGACCACATGTTTTTATAGATAGGAAGGATAATGACAATCTTGGTGATAATAATAAGATCTACAGTGAATTCCAGTTATAAACTATATAAACAAGAGCTATTCCTAGTCTAATAAAAAGACTAAGCAGGAGGCTGCTCAGAGCATGGGCTGCTCTTCCGGAGGACTAGGGTTCAGTCCCCATAACTCACAACATAACCGTTGTAATGCCAATTTCAGGAGATCCAATGCCCTCTTCTGGCCTCCATGGGCACCTGGTACACACATGGAATACACATATATGCAAATACCCATATATATATATATAAACAATTTTTTAAAAAAGACTAAAATGGGGCTGGGGAGATGGGTAAGCTGGTAAAATGCTTACTCAGTCTCCCAAAACCCTGGGAAAAGCTGGACAAGGTGGCTTGTGCTTGTCATTCTCGTGATGGCGAGATGGGAAGGAGAAATGTGACTCAACTTGGCAAAGTTCCAGGCCAATGAGAGACCCTGTCTCTAACAAAAGGTAGACGGCACCTGAGGAAGGACCCGAGACTGTTGACATCTTCATGCACACTCATGTATGTGCATGAACACACATGTGGACCTCACATGTGAGCATGCACATCTACAAAACACACAGAATATACTAATCACACATAATAAAAGGATGATTAAGACATATGAAGGCCGAGGATGGTGGTGCACACCTGTACTCAGAGCACATGGGAGGCAGAGGCAGGCAGATCTGAATTCAAGGGCCAGCTTGGTTTACATAACAAATTTCAGGCCAGTCAAAACCACCTCCTAGTAAGATCCTATTTCAAAAAAAATAATAATAATAAATCTGTTGACTTTCCCAGAATTTATCCACTTAAGCCATTCCGTACTTCATACCATGACCTTCACTATTCCGAGTCCCAAGTCACCAGGAATGGAGAATGTTAGGTGGCTTTGGGGGCTAGTACTAGCCCATCTGCCATAAGAGATTGAAACTCAGATAAGCTAAGCCCTGGGGTTTTGGGGAACTCTTTCTACCTAAAGCCAGAGTGCAGGTCTAGGAACATCTGCATGGCCTCTTGCTCTAGAAACTGGTCACAACTCAAGAATATTTTTAATTTGGTTTATTTCTGGGAAGGACATATGTGGGCCACATGTGTGGAGGTCAGAGGATGACTCTTGGGAGTTGGTTCTCTTCCACTACCTTGTGGTGTCCAACTCAGTCCCTGAAGGTCCTCTGCCTGCTGAGCTGTCTGCTGGCCCAGGTACAACTTAAAAAGAACCTCTAAGTTAAACAAGCTAGGTTTATTTGTTTGTGCGCATGTGCATGTACAGAGGGTAGGGGACAGTTTTCAGGAGTCAGTTCTCTCCTTCCATCACGTGGGTCCCAGGGATGGAAACCAGGTGGTCAGTCCTGAGGGCAGAGGCCTTTATCAACAGAGCATTCTTGACAGCCCTTTCCATCCATTGATGTTGTTGATATTGTTGATTCTTTAAATTCTAGTAAACTAAGGAGATCAGTCCATCCACAGACTTGTATATTCAAACCCATTCATGTTCACATTTGTAGTATGAATCTTAAAAGTTCTTATTAATAAAATCAAACCCAGAGCCAGGTATAGGGGTGAATGCTGGATTATAAGAGAAGCAGAACAAGCCACAGCCACCTCACCTTGACAATTCCTCAGCTGATCCTGTTTCCTCAGACTGGAAGCTTCTGTGTCCTCATCTAAATGAATCTCAGCTGAACTGCTGCTAAAAGCCTAAAAGCTTAACCAGCTCTAGTTCCTGGTTTTCACAACTTATATACCTTTCTGCTTCCTGCCATCACTTCCTAGGATTAAAGGCTCTTGTTACCACACCTGGCTGTTTCCAGTGTGGCTTTGAACTCACAGAGATCCAGATGGATCTCTGCCTCTGGAATGCTAGGATTAAAGGTGTATGTGCCACCATTTTCTGGCCTCTATATCTAGTGGCTGTTCTGTTCTCTGACCCCAGATAAGTTTATTAGGGTGCACAACATTTTGGGGAACACAATATTACCACACACATTTACATGCACCCATAAGGAATCATCTGTGTACCATTCCTAATAAAATTCAGGATATGTTTTCATTATAGACTATAACTATTAAAATCATTATGTAGCAGGTAGTGGTGGCGCAATCCGGTAGGATAAAATCATTATGTAAATCTTTGCTGGGTTGAATATGACTATGTTGAAACAATTGTTTTACTTTTTAATCTTATTTATTTTTGTCTTTCAAGACCATGTTTCTTTTTGCCCTTGCTGCCTGGAACTTGCCCAGTAGACCAGGTGTGCCACTACTGCCCAGCTTGGTTTTTTATTTTTAAAAAACCTTATTTATGTGTATGAATGTTCTGCCTGCAAATATGTATAGTGTGTGTGTGTGTGTGTGTGTGTGTGTGTGTGTGTGTGTGTCTGCTGAAGTCAGAGTGTTGAATGCCCTAAAACTAGAGTTACGAATAGTTGTGAGTCACTGTGTGGGTACTGGGTCCTCAGCCAGTGTTCTTACCTGCTGAGCCATATCTCCAGCCCCTATTTAAGCAAGTGTGTGTGTGTGTGTGTGTGTGTGTGTGTGTGTGTGTGTGTGTTTTAAGATTTATTCGTTTATTATGTATACAGTGTTCTGTCTGCACGTATCCCTGCAGGCCAGAAGAGGGCACCAGATCTCATTGCAGATGGTTGTGAGTCACCATGTGGATGCTGGGAATTGAACTCAGGACCTCTGGAAGAGCAGCCAGTGCTCTTAACCTCTGCGCCATCTCTCCAGCCCGTGTGTATGTTCTTGTATGTGAAATGTGTGCGCGTGTGTGTGGTGACTGAGACCGACAGTAGATGTTTTTCTCAGCTGCTCTCCATTTTTCCTTTCTTTTTTCTTTTTTCTTTTTTTCTTTTTTTTCTTTTTTTTTTTTTTTGAGTCAGGGTCTCTGGTTGACTTCCAGTTCAGGAATTCAGATAGACTGGCCCATCAGCACACCCTGGGGACCCTTTGGTCTCTGCCTTCCCAGTGCTGGACTACAGGTGCGCACTGCCACATCCCACTTTTTCCACACGCATGCTGGATGTAGAGCTCAGGCTCTCCTGCTTCCTTCCACACAGCACTTCCCCAGCTGAGCCGTCCACCCAGCCCTGCTGGAAGGTTTGGGAGTTAGAGTCTGATGTCATGAAGACAAAGGAAGAACGGAGAAAGCAAAAACGACACAGTTCAGATCCTCACACAGCTGGAGGGCAGCTGGGGTGCTGGACAGGCTGTCTCCCGCTGACTAACTGACTTGTTTAGGGGAAGCGCGTGCTTTGTACTTACTGGTGGGTGTTTGTGCAATGCAGATACACTCGAAGTTTGCTTCTGTCTGGGCTTTTCACTTGCACCATTAGCACCTGGGGACCTACCAGTTTCTTGAACAGAAGAGATAGCCAGTAATCCTATCATTGTGGGGGGAGAGACAGAAAACATGTCTCTGGTTATTTTCTTACTCATATTTTAACAAGCAGTGTCAACTAAACAGCTATCCTATGAGAGTGTGACAATTGTCCCAGAGACATCTCTGACTACAGTGAATGGGTTAAGTTCTGATCTGAATAAATCAACTCTCATAATATTTTCAACAAAAAAATTGAAATATTGGCTAAGTATATTCAAATCATTCTCTTAAGAATTATTCTTAGAGCCGGGCGGTGGCGGCAGCAGTGCACACCTTTAATCCCAGCACTCGGGAGGCAGAGCCAGTTGGATCTCTGTGAGTTCAAGGCTAGCCTGGTCTACAGAGCTAGTCCAGGACAGGCTCTAAAGCTATAGAGAAACCCTGTCTCAAAAAACACAAATAAGCAAACAAACAAACAAAATGAAACAAAAAGAATTATTCTTAGAAGGGCTGGAGAGAGGGCTCATCAGTTAAGTAAACTGGAAGTTCTTCTAAAGAACTTGGGTTCAGATTCCAGAACCCACATGGTGGCTCACAACCGTTTTTTGAAACTCCAGTTTCCAGAGATGCAATGCCTTCTCCTGGCCTCTGAAATCACTGGGTATGAAAGTGGTGCACACACGTAAATGCAGGCAAAACACCTATACGTATAAAATAAAAAATTTAAAACATTTTTAAATGTACCATTAAAATATCCTTAGAAAAACTGATCTCCAAATGTCATTTTATACATTTCCTTTTTTTTTTTTCTTCCAGTTTTGAAAGACAGGATCATGTAACTCAAGCTGGCTTCAAACTCACTGTGTAGCTGAGGCTGGCTTTGAACTTTTGATTTTTTTTACTTCTATGTGTCAACTGGGATTACAGGTGTGCACCCCCCGCACTTTGCTTCAATTGCTATAGACTAAAAAGATCAAGGTCATATTTCTTAGGGCTATTGTTACCAGACCTTAACTTTTAGACAAACACACACACTCACAAAACACCATCAAAATATTCATACATACTCTTACACACACATATTTACACATCCATGAGGATAAAAGGTGAAATTTCAGCTGGGCAGTGGTGGCACATACCTTTAATCCCAGCACTTGGGAGGCAGAGGTAGGCAGGTCTCTGTGAGTTCAAAGCCAGCCTGGTCTACAAAGTGGGTTCCATGACAGTCAGGACTATACAGAAAAACCCTGTCTTCAAATTGTAACCCCCTTTCCAAAAAAAAAGAAAAGAAAAGAAAAGAAAAAGAAAGGAAGAAAGGAAGAAAGGAAGAAAGAAAGAAAGAAAGAAAGAAAGAAAGAAAGAAAGAAAGAAAGGCCGGGTGGTGGCGGCGGTGGCACACGCCTGTAATCCCAGCACTTGGGAGGCAGAGGCAGGTGGATCTCTGTGAGTTTGAGGCCAGCCTGATCTACAAAGCAAGTTCCAGGACAGGCACCAAAACTACCTAGAGAAACCCTGTCTCGAAAAAAAACAAAAACAAAAACAAAAACAAAAAAAAAAAAAAAAAAAGAAAGAAAGAAAGAAAGAAAAGAAAAGGTTAAATTTCCTCATTTAGCATCAAATATAGTATGAGATAGGGTAGGAATGAAATTTTATTCATAATATCTTGATTATTAGATACATACATGATCGAGACAGGGTCTCACTATGTAGCCCTTTGCTGGACTGAAACTCACTATGTAGACCAGGCTGGTTTCAAACTCACAGAAATCTCCCTGCCTCTGCCTTCTGGGATTAAAGGCATGTACCACCATACCCGGCCTATATCTTGAATGAAATAGTCAATTATTAGGTGGTGTTTTTAAAACAAATACATAAACCTGGCACGTTGTAAAGCCAGGCAAATTTTATGGCTTTATAGTTGTTGAGACAGGGTCTTACTCTGTAGCCCAGGCTGGCTTGAAACATACCATGTAAACTGGCTGGCCTTGAACTCATGGTGATTCTCCTGCCTCAGCCTTTCAAGTGTAGGATTATTGGCAGGAGTCACATCTGGATGTTATAAACAATTCTGAACCCTGCCCAGTAGCTAGGTAGCATTTTCTCCTTTCTTTTTGTGTCTGTGTGTATTATGGCGTGCGCGCACGCGCGCGCGCATATGTGTGTGTGTGTGTGTGTGTGTGTGTGTGTGTGCAGGCATGTATGCCCCATAGAGTTTGTGTTGGGGTCAGTCAGCACCTCTAGTGTCGATCTCTCTGCTTGCTGCTGGATACACCAGAATATCTGTCCTCAAAACTTCTGGGAATTCTGTCTCCTCCTCCCATCTCCCCCTCCCATCCCTCCTCCCATCTCCTCCTCCCATCCCTCCTTCCATCCCTCCTCCCATCTCCTCCTCCTATCTCCTCCTCCCATCCCTCCTCCCATCTCCTCCTCCCATCTCCTCCTTCCATCTCCTCCTCCCATCTCCTCCCATCCCTCCTCCCATCTCCTCCCATCCCTCCTCCCATCTCCTCCCATCCCTTCTCCCATCTCCTCCTCCCCATCTCCTCTCATCTCCTCCTCCCATCTCTCCTTCCATCCCTCCTCCCATCTCCTCCCATCTCCTCCCATCTCCTCCTCCCATCCCTCCTCCCATCCCTCCTCCCATCTCCTCCCATCTCCTCCTCCCATCTCCTCCTCCCATCCCTCCTTCCATCCCTCCTCCCATCTCCTCCCATCTCCTCCCATCTCCTCCTCCCATCCCTCCTCCCATCCCTCCTCCCATCTCCTCCTCCCATCTCCTCCCATCCCTCCTCCCATCTCCTCCCATCTCCTCCTCCCATCTCCTCCTCCTATCTCCTCCTCCCATCTCTCCTTCCATCCCTCCTCCCATCTCCTCCCATCCCTCCTCCCATCTCCTCCTCCCATCTCCTCCCATCCCTCCTTCCATCCCTCCTCCCATCTCCTCCCATCCCTTCTTCCATCTCCTCCTCCCATCTCCTCCTCCCATCCCTCCTTCCATCCCTCCTCCCATCTCCTCCCATCCCTCTCCCATCCTTCTTCCATCTCCTCCTCCCATCTCCTCCCATCTTCTCTCCACCTCCTCCCATCCCTCCTCCCATCTCCTCCTCCCATCTCCTCCCATCTCCTCCTCCCACCCCTTCCATCCCTCCTCCATCTCCTCCCATCCCTCCTCCCATCCCTTCTTCCATCCCTCCTCCCATCTCCCCATCCCTCCTCCATCTCTCTCCATCTCCTCCCATCCCTCCTTCCATCCCTCCTCCCATCTCCTCCCATCCCTTCTTCCATCTCCTCCCATCTCCTCCTCCCATCCCTCCTTCCATCCCTCCTCCCATCTCCTCCCATCCCTCCTCCCATCCCTTCTTCCATCTCCTCCTCCCATCTCCTCCCATCTTCTCCTCCCATCCCTCCTCCCATCCCTCCTCCCATCTCCTCCTCCCATCTCCTCCCATCTCCTCCTCCCATCCCTCCTCCCATCCCTCCTCCCATCCCTCCTTCCATCCCTCCTCCCATCTCCTCCCATCCCTTCTCCCATCTCCTCCTCCCATCCCTCCTCCCATCTCCTCCTCCCATCTCCTCCCATCTCCTCCTGGGAGCTCTGGGATCACAGATGGACAGCACTACACTAGATTTTGCATAGTTTTTAAGGATTCAAAGTGTAAAATAAAGGTGGTCAAGTGTGCTAATGCACACCTTTGATCCCAACTCTTGGAAGGCAGAGGCAGGTGGATCTCTGTGAGTTGTGGCCAGCCTGGGCTACAATAGTGAGTTCCAGGACAACCAGAGTTACATGATAGAGAGACCTTGTCTCAAAAAACCAAAAGCCAACACAAAACAAAAATAAACCAAAGTGCAATAAGCACCTTTACCCACTGAGCCACTCTCCCAGCCCAGAACAGCAATTTTAGCTTTGACTTGCTTTGCAAAACATTATCCAAATGTTTTAATAAAATGAATACCATACTCTTAGTGGACATATTTTATTTTTATTTATTTTAGTATCATTATCAATTTTTTGCTTTCTTTCTTTCTTTCTTTCTTTCTTTATTTATTTATTTATTTATTTATTTATTTTTTGGGACAGGGTTTCAATGTATAGCTCTGGCTGTCCTGGAACTCACTATGTAGACCAGGCTAGGCTTGAACTCTCAGAGATCTGCTTGCCTCTGCCTCTCAAGTGCTAGGATTAAAGGCGTGCACCGCCACTACCCAGCAATGGCAAGTGGACAAATGTAAAAGTGATTCCTGATTCTTAATTTTCTCTCTGGAGTCTCTCTCTCTCTCTCTCTCTCTCTCTCTCTCTCTCTCACACACACACACACACACACACACACACACACACACACACACACACGATGATCTGTGAGGGTCCTCCCAGCTCATCTTTACTGAGGGGACTGACTACTCCTAGGAGGTTAGGAGGGCCCAGAGAGACATCCTCTCTTCACAGTCACAGGAAGTAAGGTCACTTACAGGTAAAGGCTGGAAGTTTTGGTCCACTAGGTGGTAGTTGCCGGCTCCGAAGAACACCTGCCTCATCACCACCTCTATGCCCATCTGGGCTGAGATGCCCAACTTATCCAGCCACCTGGGACAGAGTGACACGAACAAGCTTTCTTTAGATTGGAAAACAAAGTTATTCCATTCTAATTACACATAGATTTGTTCATCTGTGTGGGAGGAATCAACAGGAAACTACAAGAATGGCATTAATTACAAATAAGTCATTCACATGAGATGGTGACAGAAGTAACACACACACACACACACACACACACACACACACACACACACACTCCCATACAATGACATGCTCTATCTAGAAGGACAAGACTTCTGCAGAGCACAATCAACTTCCACCTCTGTAGACAATTCGTTATCTAGTTCCGTTATCCTCACTCCTCTACCCCACAATGTTTGTGGACCCAACACACACACACACACACACACACACACACACACACACACACACACAGTGAGGACCAGAGAGAAGGCAGTTGTCAACAGTGGTCAAAACATGAGCCACACAGAACCACAGCCAAACCACTATGATCATCTCCCCTACACCTTCAATGAATGGCAACTCTTCATTCTTCTCTCAATTCCTGAGCCCTCATGAACACTGAAGGGTTTGTGTTTTATTCTAACTTATAACAAGGAAGATGGTGGGAACAAAAGAGTAGTAATGGATGAGAAAAAAGTCTCAGTAGGCCTCGGAATGAAGAGCATGGAGACAGTGAGGATCAGAATGAAGAACATGGAGGCAGTGAGTCTACAGAATGAACAGCATGGAGGCAGTGAGGATCAGAATGAAGAGCATGGTGACAGTGAGGATCAGAATGAAGAGCATGGAGACAGTGAGTCTACAGAGTGAAGAGCATGGAGTCAGTGAGTCTACAGAGTGAAGAGCATGGAGACAGTGAGTCTACAGAATGAAGAGCATGGAGACAGTGAGTCTACAGAATGAACAGCATGGAGGCAGTGAGTCTACAAAATGAACAGCATGGAGGCAGTGAGGATCAGAATGAAGAGCATGGAGACAGTGAGGATCAGAGTGAAGAGCATGGAGACAGTGAGTCTACAGAATGAAGAACATGGAGACAGTGAGGATCAGAATGAAGAGCATGGAGACAGTGAGTCTACAGAATGAAGAGCATGGAGGCAGTGAGGATCAGAATGAAGAGCATGGAGGCAGTGAGGATCAGAGTGAAGAGCATGGAGACAGTGAGTCTACAGAATGAAGACCATGGAGACAGTGAGGATCAGAATGAAGAGCATGGAGACAGTGAGGATCAGAGTGAAGAGCATGGAGGCAGTGAGTCTACAGAATGAAGACCATGGAGACAGTGAGGATCAGAATGAAGAGTGTGGAGACACTGAGGATCAGAATGAAGAGCATGGAGGCAGTGAGGATCAGAATGAAGAGCATAGAGACAGTGAGGATCAGAATGAAGACCATGGAGACAGTGAGGTGCTTCATATAATCAACTCCTGGTTTAAAACAACCACGTTTATGCAGTTGACAATGAGGTGTGACAGCCAATCCTGAAGTTCATGGGTTACCCTCAAGTGTGACATGGATATTTTAGAGCTAGACTGCTTGATAATCTGCAGTACCGCTCTATGCACATTAAGCATCCTCGGAGCCGAAACTCTGCACAGACTCTTAGCATCTTCCTCCCCTCCTCGACCTTTCCTTCCTCTTCCCTTGCCTGCCTTGTCTCTTTTCCCACAGGGTTTCATTGTGAACCCCTGATCCTCCTGCTGTGGTCTCCACATGCTGGGATTGTAGGCAAGCCTCCACCCCTGGAAAAGAGCAAGCTTCCCCAGAGAAGGGACCCTGCTACAGGCTGGACCTTAAATGGCCTCCAAAGGCTGGTGTGTTGAAGCCTGGCCTTCGCTGATGGTGCTTGTGTGAGGCAGAAAGGCCTATTCGGAAGAAGTAGGCCCTTCAAAGGGTATCAGGCCCTCCTGGCTCCTCGTCCTTTCTCTTTTGCCTCTACTCACCCTGAGGTGAGCCATTTCCTCCACCACAGGCTTGCCATAATATACTGCTTCATAGACCCAAAGGCAACAGGACCAAGTTATCAAGGGCTTAGACCTCTGAAATGAGCCACAGTAAACATTTTCTCCTCTTAAATTGTTTATCTCAGTATTTTTCACAGCGACAGATGGCTAATTAACACGCATTCTTTGACCTATTTTTAGGGCATCATAATTCTTTCTTTCTTCTCTTTGTCCTCTTCATCATCATCATCATCATCATCATCATCATCATCATCATCGTTGTTGTTATCATCCCACTGTGGCCTAAACATTGGCCTATGAGCATTCTAAGCAAGTGCTCTATCACTGAGGCCTCATTTTACTTTTTGTGTTTTGAGACAAGCTCTTTCTTAGTGGTCCAGCCTGGTCTTGAACTCACTCTGTAGCCCAATCAGATCTTGAACTTGTTGTCCCCTACCCCAGCTTCCTAAGTAGCTAGAATTACAAATGTGTGCCATCAAGCCCAGCCAAACTTTACAAAACAATTCATGCTTGCTATTGACAAAGGTAAAAGTGCTCAGGTGACTTGGACTGACCCTTCACTGGCCTTGGTGGAATTTGCTGGAACTCTTGCCTATGTCTTTGACATGGTTAATGTTTGAATTCCTCACTGCTAAGGGCCCCTCACTGACGGCTGGAATTGGGACAATGTAACAATTTTTATGAAAGCTGATGTTAAGAATAAAACTTATGGTGATTCCCTGGGAGAATTAGCTATGCCACAAACTGAGTCTTCTTTACAACCTATTACTTAAATGGTATTAATAAGCATGAGACATAGGATGCAGAACAAATCATTTAAGAAGAAAAACTTAGGAAATTTTTAGAAGCTGACAAACTATAACTGAATCATTAGGTTTTTATGTTTTGCCCCAGAAATATGGAACTAGTATGGACAAGGAAAATATTTTTTTATTATAAAATTAATAACAAGCCTTGGTACCCTCCTGAAGACAAAGTAAGCAGTTTTAGGAATCTTTTTGTTGTTGTTGTTTGGGTTTGTTTGGTTTGTTTGTTTGTTTTGTTTTGTTTGTTTGTTTTTTTGAGACAGGATTTCCCTGTATAGCCCTGGCTGTCCTGGAATTTGCTCTGTAGACTAAGCTGGCCTCAAACTCAGAGATCCACCTGCTTCTGCCTCTTGAGTGCTGGGATTAAATGTGTGCATCACCACCGCCTGGGCAACTTTAGGAATCCTGATGTTCTTTTACCCTTTGTAGGATTGTAATAAAGATAGAGACCACATTGAAACAAGAGTTTATGACAGAGACACAGAGAGAACCATCTTGGCTCTGTGACCTGTCTGGCTGCTGAGCAGACTTGTCAGACCAGGACTTCTCTGATTGTAGGAAGAATAAAGAGCAGAAGGCGTTATTTCAGAGGTCAAGGGGAAGGATGGTGATGTTATGTCAGATAGAAAAGAAAGAATTTCAACAAGGACCGAGGAACTAGATTTCTGCAGAAAGATCAAATATTCCTTGTAGTAGATTTATAGAATAACACGTGGTAGGAAATAACTTCTGATCTATTAACTTAGTCAAACTTAAATAGAGACATCCTGTCTAGTTTTTCTGTAACCACAAGGCTTTACAACACCAATGTTAAGGAAAAGGATAGTGAGTTAAAAAGAATTGGTTTTATCATAAAGTTAGATTTTAGTTCTCATGAAATTTGCTGTTTGCTCGTTTTGTTTCTTTTACTTGATAAGCTTATGTAATCACAGAAGACTTCAGAGAATGTCTGTACCATGAAAAGACTTTGCACTCAATGATTAAAGTCTGTGAAGAAATTATGTTATGTACAAATAAAACCTGTGAGAGATACAGGTTGTCAGAGTAAGACAAGCCATACCGAGATATGCTTCCTCTCTGTCCATCTCTCCTAAAATGAAACTAAGAAGTGTCCCGTGTCTGATTCCTCCATCACTGGTCTGGCATCCGCCCGTCTTCAGACCTTGCCCTCATCTGGAGCTGGACTCTGCAGGACACCAACTAAAGATGTCCAACAAGGTTTAGCAAACCATTTTAGATTTAAAAAAAAGTGTATGAGTGTTTTGCCTGCTTGTATGTCTGTGTGCCAGGCGCATGCCTGGTGCCTGTGGAGACTGGAAGAGGGCCTTGTATCTCCTGGAACTGGAGTTACAGATGGTTGGGAGCTACCATGTCAGTGCTGAGACTTGAACCCCAGTCCTCTGGAAGTGTAGCACTGTTCTTAACCACTGAACCATCTCTTGAGCCTGGAAAATTACTTTCTTTTTTTTTTTTGTAAAGACCTGGCACAAAATTTTAGGGTTCTGTCACAGACGTTGTGTTTGGTGTGGGTTTTGGCTGACATTAGGGGATGGAAAGAGCTGGAATCTGAGCCCAAAGCCTGTACAGCATCACTCACATAAAGCCAGCAGCAAAGGTGTTGGACAACAAGGGCGCTCCCCCGCCGTAGGCAGAGCTTGTTTCTCCCAACCAGACCTTTTTGCCGGGTCTTATTTCCTTAGTCACCTGGGGAACGAGAATAGTTCCACAATCACTGCAAACAAGTCAACCACCTCAGTGCTGAATGTGAACAGCTCTGCCTCTCCAGACTCGTCTATCCTGTTAGTGACAGATATCTTTAGACTCACTTAGGTCTTGGCCATTATCTTTTATGGGCCTAGGAGGGTATAGAAGGAATATAAATACGGTCTATAACAGTTAATTCTACTGAAAGGCCATTAGAAGTATTTTAATTTCTAATCACCACAACTAAACAAGATCTAACACTAAGGAGGAAACCATGGAATAAGACACAGTGCTTACCCTTTAAAATCAGAAAAAAAAAATATGGCAATACATATATACCCATAGACATCATTAGACTATAAAACAGACTGGTGTGGATGAAAAATTCAGTAAGACTATTACCTTTAGAATTTTTCGCACAGATAAAATAAAAGTGTCCAGCACATCAGAGCTCAGAAAATCTTCTTTGGTGGCAACTCGTCCATTCAAGTAGTAGCTGTTATTGGGAAAGAATTTACAATTTAGCTCCCGCTGTTGAGTCAGTTCTGAACCTTGTTCTTCCTCTTTCTCATTGATGCTGTTGTTAAAAAGGCAGAAGTCCCTCCAGGCAGGAGCTAACACGGGGAAGGGACCATTCTATCCGAATAACTACAGGTCAGCTATCCACCTTAAGCAGGGACACACAAAGCTACAAGCGCTCAGCATTACTTATTCTTTGCCAAAAACTGGTTTTACCTGCTTTGGTGGCTCATGGCTTAGTTGGCCATGTACCTGGACTTCATAGTAACTGCCACATGGTTTAAAACAACATTACACTTCCGTTTTGTTCACATTAAAATCCTTGTGCAATGGATGTTCGAGATGCTGCCTGTTTATTACTGGAGCTTTTAAAAGCCAATCAGCAGCCGAGCAAAAATAAGTTTTTGAAAATTGGCAATTAGTATGACTAGAAGAGCATGGTACTGCATGCCTTCAACTCCAGCTCTCGGAGGTGGAGGCATAGGGCTCTCTGTGATGAGTTCAAGGCCAGCCTGCTCTACATAGAGAGTTCAAGGCCAGCCTGGCCTACTAGAGAGGTCCAAGACTTCTAGGACTACATAGATTTTGTCTCAAAAAATCAAAACAAAACCAAACAAACACAAAAAAGACAGGGTTTCTCTGTATAGCCCTGGCTGTCTTGGAACTAACTCTGTAGACCAGGCTGGCTTCGAACTCAGAGATTCACCTGCTTCTGCCTCCTGAGTGCTGAGATTAAAGGTATGAACTACTACCAAACCTCGAGAATATTTTTAAAAATTATTTCTTTATTTATTTAGAGAAAGTCTCACTATGTAGCCCTGGCTGGCCTGGAATTCACTGTGTAGACAAGGCTGGCCCAAACTCACAGAGATCCACCACTTTGTCTCCCGAGTGCCTAGATTAAAGATATGTGCCACCACACCCAACTGATTTTTAAGTTTTACTAGAGTGAGTTTAGATGCACTACGCGTGTGTGTGTGTGTGTGTGTGTGTGTGTGTGTGTGTGTGTTTGTGTGTGTGTGTGTAGTGCCCTTAGAGGCCAGAAAAGGGTATTGATCTCCTGGAAATGGAGCTCCTGGCTGTTGTGAACCCAGGTCCTCTGCAAGAGCAGCAAGTGTTCTAACCACAGAGCCATCCCTCCAGCCCATTAACTATAACTATATCATGGAGGCATTCTGAAGTTAATAATGGGGATATTAAGTTAATGCCAATACTTACTGATGCCACGTAACTGAATTGATCACTTCTCCGCCAGCCTTCAGGAAACTAGAAGAAAAGTTCCACAATGGGGTCACTTACCCTCAAACAAGCATATGCAAATTTTCAGAAGAGCTTCATTCCCTGGAATGACTCATTGTGATGTGAGTCTCGGCAACACAAACACCCTAATCATACCCTTGGAATTTTAAGCCAATGTTTCCTCTTTTGGTAAACAACATAACAGTGAACTGTTTAATAAGGTAGAGCACACGGGATTCTCCACCAGAAAAGACAGTTTATCTCCAAGAAAAGTGGTTTTGCTTCTTTGCCAAGAGGGCACCAAAAGCAAAGAAGCCCCTGTCCCCCTCAGAGCTGAAGTCAAAATCAAGGCCATTGAAAGCCGAGAAGGCAGTGCTGACAAGAATCCAAAGCCACATAAAGAAGAGGTGCCCATCACCCACCTTCTACGGCCCAAAGCCCCACAGTTCCAGATGCAACTCAAATACCTCTGCAATAGCATCTCCAGGAAAAACAAGCTTGACCTCTAGGCCATCATCTCGTTTTCCCTGACCACTGAGTCAGCTATGGGAAAAATAGAAGTCATCAACACACTCCAGTATGTTGTTTTTGTCAAGACCAACAAAAGGAAAATCAAACATGCTGAGTGGAAACTCTAAGACATTGAAATGGCCCCAGGCAATACCCTGGCCAGGCCTGATAGAAGGGCACATTCTCAACTGCCTCCTCAAACATGCTTTGGATGTTGGGACCATCTAAACCAAGTTCAGAGGGCTAATTTTAAGTACACAATTTTTTTTTTCACCATTAAAAAAAAAAAAAAAACAAGACACTGGAATGTGATGGCTCACACCTTTAGTTTCAGCACTCAGGAGGCAGAGGCAGGTGGCTCTCTTGAGTTCTAAGCCAGCCTGGAATACATAGTAAGTTTGGAACAGTCAGGGCTACACAGAAAAGCCCTGTCTCAAAAAACAAAAACAAAAACAAAAAACAAAACAAAAAAACCAAAACAGGAAAAAAAAAAAAAAAAAAAAAAAGGAAGGAGAGAAAGCAGTCATGCATCCCCCAATTCCTACCTTCTCAGCAGCTTAACTGTCTTCCCACGAGGCTGACCAATGTCAGGACCATAGAGTTTTGCATTTTTGAAAGCTGATTTTTGTAGAAGCTTATGCAACTCAACAAAATCTTTTCCTAACTGCAGTCCATCGATGAAAATGTGAGCTTTCTTCCAGAAGCTGTTGGGCTCTGGAAGACAGCAATTCCCATGTTCACCTCTTACTTAAGCATTCTTTAAACACAAGCACACAGCAACAAACCGTTTTCAAACTAAAAACCTAGAATCCAAAGTCAGGGAAAGCGGGCTGGAGAGATGCCTCAGTGGTTGAGGGCACTGGCTGCTCTTCCAGAGGTCCTGAGTTCAATTCCCAGTACCCACAGGGCAACCCACAACTGTCTGTAACTCCAGTTCCAGGGAATCAAACACCCTTACACACATGCAGGCAAAACAGCAATGCACATTAAAAAAAAAAAGAGTCAAGGAAAGTAAGACACCCCCACCCCCACCCCGCCACAGTTAATAAAGAAGAGAGTTTAGAAACATAAACATTTTAATTATGGCACATAGAGTAAACAAACTGAAGCTAATAATAGAGATGTTAAACCAATGGGCCTTTGGAAAATAGTTTATGGACAGTATTTTGAGCCAGATTTATTTATTTGTCCACAAAGAACAAAGGAAAAAGAAGGGGTAGGGAGATAGCTCAATCGATAGAGTACTGCCGTGAAAGCAGGAGGACCCGAGATGGATTCCCAGATATGATGACCCACTTGTGAACCCAGCATTGGAGAGGTAGAGACAGGACGATCTCTGGGACGTGCTCTATAGCTAGCCTAGTCTACAAGGTGAGTTCCAGGCCAATGAGAGACCAAGTCTCTCTCATACACAAAAAGGTGGAAGGCACCAAAGAAGGGCACTTTAGGGTGTTCTCTGGCCTTTGCATGTTCATGCATATGACCACAATAACACTGGTGCTGTGGATATCACTCTGCATAAATAAAATGCTGATTGGCCAATAGCCAGGCAGGAAGTATAGGCGGGACATGGAGAGAGAATTCTGGGAAGTGGAAGGCTGAGGCAGAGAGATGCTGCCAGCCACCGCCGCCATGACAAGCGAGATGTAAGGTACCGGTAAGCCATGAGCCACATGGCAACTTATAAACGAGTAGAAAGGGGTTAATTTAAGATAGAAGAACTAGATAACAAGAAGCCTGCCACGGCCATACAGTTTGTAAGCAATATAAGCATCTGTGTGTTTATTCGTTTGGGTTTGAGCAGTGGTAGGACTGGCGGGTGAGAGATATTTGTCCTGACCGTGGGCCAGGCAGGACCAGGAAAACTCCAGCTACACATAAGCATGTACACACACAGACACACACACACACACACACACACACACACAGACACACACACACACACACACACACTTGAAAAAAAAAGAAAACAAGAAAGAAAAAGAATGGGCAGGGAGGAGAATTTTATGTGCAGAACCTTGCCTGTCCTAAACAGCATGTGCTCATTAAATGACTGCATTTTATTGTTGCACTTCATATTTAGCTATATTGCTTGATGTATGGGAAATTCTTACAAATATATTCTAAATAAATCTGACTAATCATTAGTCTATTAGAACTTATACGTTCCTTGGGACTGGAGAGATGGCTCAACAGTTAAGAACACCGGCTGCTCTTCCATATGACCTGGACGTCCTGGTGGCTCACAACTACCTATAATCTATACTGGAAGCCTCTAGACAGCTTGAGCATATAGTGGAGGAGGCATGGGGTTGGAGTGTATTTGCTATTTTTGTTGCAATAACAGAAAGCAACTTGTGGAAGAAATAATCTCTTTTGTCTTATGGTTCCGGAGAAGAGCCATGGCAGTAGGTGGCCAGCACAGGGAGCTGAGAGATCACATCTTAGCCACACACAGAAAGCAAAAAGAGAGGGAGTGAGGGAGGGAGGGAGGGAGGGAGGGAGAGAGAGAGACAGAGAGACAGGAAGAGAGAGACAGAGACTGAAATGTAGGGTGCGGCTATAAACCCTCAAAGCCAGCTCCCTGTGACGTACTTCCTCTAGCAAGACTGCACTACCCTCCATAAACAGTTCTTCCAATAGGGGCCAAGTTGTATACATGCCTCAGCCAATGGGGGCCATTTCTCATGCAAACCACCACATGGAGGTCACCTGACAAGCTAAGAAACACAGAAAGGGAGGGAAGGGGAGAATCAAATGCTGCCCTCACAGTTTCACTGAGTTCAGTGTGCTAAGCACAGTAGGTTTAAAGTCTGCAAAGCCCAAGGGGGTCTGGGAGCTGGGGAGGCTGAGGGCTCCAGCAGTTTTTTGGGGGGTTTTGTTTGTTTATTTGTTTTTGTTTGTGTTTGTTTGTTTGTTTTTGGTTTTTCGAGACAGGGTTTCTCTGTGTAGTTTTGCGCCTTTCCTGGATAGCACTCTGTAGACCAGGCTGGCCTCGAACTCATAAAGATCCACCCGCCTCTGCTTCCCAAGTGCTGGATTAAAGGTGTACGCCACCACCACCACCTGGCTTTTTTTTTTTATATATATTTTTTAACCTCAAAAACAACACAAGGATGTGCTCGCAAGATGACACAGCTGGTGAAGCATTTATCACACAACCCTTTAGAGGTGGAAGGAGAGAACCAATGCCACAAAATTGTCCTCTGACCTCTACATGTGTGTGCTGTGCTCCATGACCTTCCTCCATCACACACTTAACAATACACAACTTTTTTTTAGAGAGGGGCAGTGTTTGAGATAGCGTTTCCCTGTATAACAGTCCTGGCTGTCCTGAAACTGGATTTGTAGACCAAGCTGACCTTGAACTCACAGAGATCCTTCTGCCTCTGCCTCCTGAGTGCTGGGATTAAAGGTGTGAGCCAACAGTGCCTGACTCAACAGGCAATTTTTTTTTAAAGAAAACTTAATCACCACCACCAATACAAAGGTGAGGTTATGCCTCTATCAGTACAGTGTTTGCTGTGGAAAGCAAAAGGGTCTCCGTTCATATCTCCAGCATCCACATGAAGTGCTTGTCATGGTAGTATGCCTATAAGCGCATTGCAGGGGGCAGAGACAGGCATCCCAGGGGTCAGTGGCCATCCAGTTTAGCTAATCATTGAATTCTAAGTTCAGTAAGAGACCCTGCCTCAAATAAGGTGGAGACTGACAGAGGAAGACACCTGACTGGACATCCACATGTGTGTGCACACACGGCACATACACACACACACACACACACACACACACACACACACATACACTCCACACACCCCTAAACTGGGATTATCAATAGGCTCTGGGATTCAGAGGAGCTTTCTGCTGACGCAGCTCCACTGTTGAGCAATTGCATGACTGTGTCTAGGGAGAAGTCTATTTACTAACATGGAAAAGGATATCGGAACAGGAAAAATAACAGTGCGGGAATTCCTTTATAAATGAAATGTTCCCAGGTACGTACCGTTGCCTAGTTCCCAGGAGATGTTGTAGCCCTTGGAAGCGCAGTAGTCCAACAGCAGCTGAGCGTTGGAGCTGTTCCACTGCAAGTCTGGTGTTCTTAGTAATGCATTTAGACCAAAGATCAGGTCTAACCCTGAGCACTTTGCAAAGCTGTACAGCATGTCCACTGAGCTTCCTAAAAGAAAAATGGCGGTGTTAGCTTTGTTGGCACCACAGTGAAGACTACCCCCACGTTCACTTTTCATGAGTTTTCTTTATATTTGTAGTGAAAGTAATCCCATTCCTAATACTGGCTGTCATTATGCCTCAGCAATGACACAGTGGACAGGCAGATCCCAAAAGAAAAGCCTGTGCTGGGGACATAGCCCAGTTGGTAGAATAGTTGACTACCATGCAGGAAGCCTGGGTTCTACTTAGGACTCAGACTCACTGCACAGCTTACGACGGCCTTGAACCTCTAATTCTTTTGCCTCGATCTCCTAAGGGTTTGGATTGTAGCTTTCTATTTGTGTTTTGAGACTGTCAACAATACAATTTTAAGTTTCTAAGCTTTTGTTTTTATTTTATGTGCTTGAGTACCTGCATGCATGTCTATGTACTAACATAGACTCACATGCAATGCCTTCAGAGGACAGAAAAGGTCATGAGATTTCCTGAAATGGAATTACAGATGTTTGTGAGCTGCCATGTGGTGCTGGGAATTGAACCTGGGACCTCTGGAAGAACAGCCAGTGCTCTTAACCACTGAGCCATCTCTCCATCCTCAACAATATAATTGTAAGTGTGGTCTTTGAACTGGATATCATAGGCATACTAAGCCTCTGTGATTATCATGTAAATTCTCCAATCATTATTCAGCAGAAATTCACTCAGGCACTCCTCTTAATCTAGAAAGAAAGAAATACCACTCTATCCGGTAAACGTCAAAACTTCCTCCTTAAAAGCGGCTTGGCTTTGTTCGGCTCCCAAGTCTTTGGCTCGAATCCGTTCATAGTCACAACAGCAGAGCCTAAGATTCAACGCTGCTGACAAAGGCCTTGGGTGGCACAACTTCAGCGAGCATTAGGTGTTGTGATAGTTGCTGTGTCACTGTGGCCAATCAGCAAGCAGTGACACACAGGGATTAAGAAACTCTGAGCGCAGCCACCTAGCATTCTGGTGGGTCTTACAGCCTCGGTTTGGGACAGCCTTGAGCTTGGGATCACAGAGCACACACAAACCTGCACACTCACTTTCCTATGAGGTCCCAACAGCTGTGACAAGTGTCGCCTAACTGCACACTGGGTTTGTGCTGGCTGTTCCACCACAGTTCTTAGTAATACGTGTGACCAAAGGTCAAGTGTGGCCCTCGGCACTTAGCAAAAGTGTCCACCTGACACTAGAGTCCACTGCAACCTGTAGCTCAACTGCAGTAGTTACACCCATGGTCACCTTCATATTTCAAAGGGCGATGTAGAAAGTTCTCTGGATCAGAAATCTGCACCCGAGTCCTGTAGGTTCACCTCTCTCAGGGATGAGAACAGGGGTGCTGTGGAACAATCTTTGTATATTCTAAGTATGTATTGTTCTCATTGTTAATGAGAAGCTGATTGGCCAATGGCTAGGCAGGATTTTGTGATCAAACTGCCTGCCAGGTGGATTTGCTCCTGGTCAGATCAGAGAACGACTTCAGCTATCTACTTTGTTCTGTATTCAGGAGTGTATTTCCTCAATTTATATCTTAATAAATTCCTATTGCCCATTAAATAGACTCACATGGTTGATCTTAACATGAATAGACCAAATATTTATCTGGAATGCTTGGATCCAGAGAGTTTTACAATCTACATGTGTTTCCATGTATTATAATCTTTACCAACTGCACATCTCTAATTCAACCAAGACTCAAAACAGTGGACTTTGGAAGATTTCAAATTTGAACTTTCAGATTCAGGATTTTCAACCCATGGGGGGTTTTCCACACTTCTGAAAGGAGAAACAGAAGAGTGAGGAAGTGCGGGTTAGTTTTATATGTTACACTTCTGGTTTTCACCTTTGCATGAAGACTATATTCACATCTCAACCCCCATTCTGAGTCCTACTCTGTGGCTGGCTGACCAAGTCATAAGTCAAGGAAAAAGCCACATAAGCTTTGGGTTCAAGATCTTTCATGAATTTTCTTCTCTTGATGCTGGTTATTGAAGCCAGAGCCTCATGCATGCTCAGTGTGCTCTAGCACTGAGCTACATGCCAGCCTCTCTCCTTAACTCTGTGTATATATGCAAGTGTGTTCATATGTACAGTGTATGTGTATGCACATGCTTATGGAGGTCAGAGGTCGACATTGAGTGTCTTTCTCTGTTTTTCATCCACTTAGGTTTTTTTTTTTTAATTACTACCACCCATCACAAATAACAGCAAATAACTTTAAAAAATTATTTACTTTATGTGTATAGGTGTTTTGTCTGAATGTATGTATGTGCACCATATGGGTGCCTGGTGTCCACAAAGGTAGGTAACCCCTGGAACTGGAGTTACAGACAGTTGTGAGTCACCCATTGCTGTGGACCACAAGTATATGTAATAGAGATTCAGTTGTATATAATAAAGCTATACCTAGAAGAGTCAAGGAAATTCTTCAAGAGGAAAGTCAAATATCAAGGAATATTTGGTGTTATTCAGTTTTTAATATATCACCTGTCTTCTGCTATGACTTTCTTGTGAGCTCATATTCAACTCGGCCTTAAAGGCAAAAAGTATAAGCTTCTCAGACTTACAGTTGATCTGAACTAGGTAACATACCTACAGAGCCTAGGGGACAGGCAGACTGTAGATGCATAGCTTTGTTTCTTGTCAAACGAAGCTCAGGCTTTCCTTCCCCAGACTGGCCAAATGGCATTCCCGAGCATTTGACTCAGAACAAAGGGTTTTCTGCATATCCAGGTCTGAGTGAAGGGAGGCAGAGTTCCTGGTCAGGCAGAGTCCTGTGGCCAGAGGAGAAGAGAACAAGGCAGAAGAGTTTCTGTAGATGGCAGGGCAGAGTCGCATGCCTGGAGAGAAAGGAACAAGGCAGATCTTTTGTAGAGAGTAAGTACTGGGTCGGGTCAAGAGTGTAGGAAGAGAAGAAATGAGCATGGACGGAGAAGCTGGAGAAATGAGGGGGAAAGCCTAAGAGCTTAGTTAGGGTATGAGAGGACAGAAAGCAAAGGGCAGAGAGGACTGAGTGTCAGGGTGGGACTGAAGCTCTATAGACAGAAGTTTGTCACAGAGAACTAAAATACACGGACATAAGAAACTAGTGTACATAGATTCTTTTCCCTCAGATCACCCCATGCCGGACGTATCACCTTCCCCAGGACTCTGGGAAGGATTTTCTCAGGGCAGGCCCCTGGGAAAATTCCAATAAACCATGTGGGTGCTGGGTATCAAACCCCAGTTCTCCAGAAGAGCAGCCGGTGCTCTTAACCACTGAGCCACCTTAACTGCTCTTAACCACTGCAGCCCCCGCTTTAGTTTTTTGAGATGCGGTCTCTCACTGACCCTGAAACTCACTAACTGACCAGAGTAGCTGGCCAGTCAGTTCAGGGGATCCACCTGTCTCAGTCCTGAGGTCACTCATGTAACAACACACACTCAGTTTTTATGAGAAAGCTGGGGATCCTGGGGATCCTGATGCTTGGGTGGCAGGCACCTTACCAACTGAGCCATATCCTCTCCCAGTCCCCGACTCCTCATTCACTCTCAATAGTGCTGACTGACGTCCTGCACTGCTGTATACATCGCTGCAGGCGTTAGTAAAGCCAGAGTGCAGGCGCTTGCTTTCTTACTTGAGTAGGTGCTGTTCTTGTACTCTCTTTGGTACTGTTCTTTGAGCAACAACAGCTCCAGGAAGGGCCATTCCACCTGGAGTCTCCTCATCACATCCTCAGAGACAGGCTCGGAACGGCAAATGTCTGCAAGCGGAAGAAAGTGCTCAGGGTCACCATTTTCACAGCGACAAGGTTGAAGCCCAACCTGGACGTTTAGTCAACTGTCATGTAGCTGAAGAAGGTGGTTAAGTTTCTGGCTATTCAGTACAAGACCCGAGAAAGTTGTATTGTTACATGTGCCACATTTGTTGGCTAATTCACGACTACCAAGAAAACAACCAGAGGGCAATTTCCTTAAGAAACATTGGGTGTATACTGACATGGAGCACTGGACATGATTTCAAATGGTTTACTAATTCGGAGATACCCCTCAGCAGCTTAAACGTATCAGAGAATTTGGATGGAGAGGTCAGAATTCAGCTCAAAAATGAAAGCTCAAAACACAGCTGGCTGTGGTAGCACACACTTGACATCGCAGCACGTGGAAGGCCGTGGCAGGAGGATTGGCACCAATTTGAGGCCAGCTTTGACTACACAGCAAGACTCTGCCTTAAAAACAAAACAAAACAAGGTTTGAGAGATGTCTTAGCAGTTAAGAGCACTTGGTGCTCTTGCAGAAGACCTGGGTTCAAATCCCAGGACCCACTTGGTGGCTCACAGTTGTCGGTAACTCCAGTTCCAGAGTATCCAACCCCATCTCTGACCTCCTCAGGTACCAGGCACACATATGGTGAACCTACTTACATGCAGGCAAAATGCCTGTACACATTTAAAAATAAAAAAATCAAAACACATAGAAAGATGCTATTCCTGGACGGTATTTGCTTCATAGTGACTTCTTCGGTGATGAAATAGAGCTAATGAGCCCAAACTGGTAAATTACTGACTCTTCTCCCTGGTAGGCTGGTACTATCCAAGCTTCTGGAACCACGGGGTGTGCCTGGGAGCCACCCCCACACTCCTCCCAGGAAGCCTGCACTGTTTTATCACAACAGGGGTGCTTGCTGGCAGAACCAGCTGGGACTGGCTGGTGACTTCCTTTCTGGGAAGCTGCCCTGTGATTGGCTGACAGAGAGTCCCTTTTCTCTCCCAGTGCTCACAAAGGGTGTCTCAGAGGAGCTTTGGGGATCCCAGGGAGCCCCTCACCTGCCCCAGGATGAGGAAAAGTGAGGTGCAAAGCCAGGCATCCCATCTAAACTTAGATTATAAATGCAGAAACCTGCCAAATGGCCAAAAAAGAGGATCAGGCTGGCTATGACTGGTGGGCAGGAGCAGGCTGAGCAAACTCCGGGAACTTCCCTCGTGGCTTCCTTCTGCTTTTTCCTATTCACCACACTTCCAGTTTGGGACCAATCCTGACTAACTGCTCCGAACACTTTCTCATTTGAGAAAGTGAGTCGAAAGGAATATGTAATGTGTGAACTAACTAAATGCTCCTCCCAAACATAAACAAAATACACACGCTCTTAAGGCGTGAAGAAGTACACAATATTTCTTACAATTGTTCAGATAATAGTTTAACAGACATGTGATATCACACAGCACTTCTAAAGGTCATGGACCAGCAAGGGCAGGTGTCTCAGGTGAGGTCCACACACTTCCCACATTAGAACCATCTGAAAGCTTGCTAAGGACAGAGTCTAAGGTTGGAGCTCCGAGACCCCACCACTCAAACTCACTCCGGCAATAGGGACAGTCAGTGAAGTTGAGACCCAGCACCTGGTAAATCAAATCATGCTCAAGTGAAAATTTTCTCCTGTGTTTCCCTGTTCGACCTTTCTTCCATTCTCCTTACATAATAATGGGCTTCAGTCTATTGCTATGTTGTTACCTATAAATACTCTCCAATCTGACCCTGTTTCTACCCATGTGTTCCCTCCAACCCGCTATTTTCAGCGACCAGCACTGTTTGCTTGTTTATAACCCCCAGTCATGCCCAGCGCGCTCTTCTGGGATGCTCCATAGTTATGAAATCATCATCAGAGGAGGAAGAAAGCGGCCCACAGTTTCCTCGTTCCCCTTGGGTCCTCTACTTGTCTAATGTTCAGGTCTGAGCAATGGCACCTTTCTCCAAACATTCTCATGACTGGAACAGGTTAACTACAACATATAATCTTTTCAAAGGTTCACCGTGGTTGACTTGAGATTGCCAGTAACTTCTTTCTTCCAAAGTTGGTTCCTTCTTGGGATCAAAAATAAGGAAGTCTGTCTTGGTTCCACCAAATCTCAAGTATGCAGGAGATAAACCTCGGGCTAAAGTCCGAAGCTTTGGAGAACTGTTGTGAAGACAAACAAAAAAGTATAATAATAATAATAATAATGATAATTATTATTATTTTTTATTATTATTATATTAGTTTTTTGATACATCTTGTTATGTAGCCCAGGCTTGCCTCAAACTTGGAATCCCTCTGCCTTGGAGCCAGAATGCTGAGATTATAGGCATGTACCACCATTCCAGCTTGTCATTTTTCTGAGAAAGCTCAGCTAAACATTTTCACTTCCTTCTCTCTTGGTGGACCTACTCCTTAACTTCTAGCTGCTAGCTGCCTCTGGGGGTGGGGTGGGGGGATGGGGGTGGAGAGACGTGAACAGTTCAGGACATATTTATCCACAGAAATAAATGATTCAGTGGCCAACTGGATCAGAAGAGTCAAGGGTAAGTTTGGGGAAGAGCCTTGGAAGATGGCACTGTCGCCTGCTGAGATGGGGAACCAGGTCACAGGTTGGAAAAGGGGGTGGAAGAATCTGTAGAAACTGAGATGCCAACTATGGTGTCTGATCCTTCAATGTCAACTTGCCTCTATTTATAATCACCATGGAAACACATTTCTAGGTACACCTGTGAGTGTATTTCCAGAAAAGTATAATGGAGGAAGTAAGATTTGTCCTCAGTGTTGGTAATACCACCCGTGGGCTGGGGTCCCAGATTGAATAAAAGGGAGAAAGTGAACATTCATCTCTCTTCTCTTTGTGCAGATGCTGAGGGACCAGTTGCCTGGGGCTCCTGCTAGAGTGACCTCCCTAGGGTGACAGACAGCACACCGAAACAAACCTTTCCAACCTAAAGTGGCTCTGTGCAGCATTCGTCCAGCAGCTGACAAAACTAATATGTAACTGGACACTGAACCCACAGATCCACAGGCCACTGCTGTGGATATCGCTCATGTATAAATAAAATGCTGATTGGCCAGTAGCCAGGCAGGAAGCATAGGCGGGACAAGCAGAGAAGAGAATTCTGGGAACAGGAAGGCTGAGGCAGAGAGACGCTGCCAGCCACCGCCATGACAAGAGAGATGTAAGGTACTGGTAAGCCACGAGCCACATGGCAACTTATAGACTAGTAGAAATGGGTTAATTTAAGATAGAAGAACGAGATAACAAGAAGCCTGTCACAGCCATACAGTTTATAAAAAATATGTCTCTGTGTGTTTACTCAGTTGGATCTGAGTAGCTGTGGGACTGGCAGGTGAGAGAGATTTGTCCTGACTGTGGGCCAGGCAGAAGTGGAGAAAACTCTAGCTACAGGCCACATGTGACTGGATCTCAAGAAGTACATCTAGGCTTGGGGATATGTCCTGGAGACTCCTCAGTAGAAAGTCAATGACCAATCACACTTAGACTGTAGACCTGATGTCCTCTAGGAACCCCACAGCCACTGACTACACTTGACAGGGACCCAGGTACCTACCTGTGCTCTTCTTCCCCTCCTTTGTTCTAACATGTCCAGAGTAACCCTAGTCCCAACACTGTTACCCACCACACCCCCACTCCCAGTCCATCTGCATCCCTTTGGTGGAGTCAGACCTCAAAGCCCACTTGAGACCTCCAGAGTTGGCCCCCTTCTCCCACTGATAGGCCACCCCACCCCACCCTCCTCACTGATCTGGGACTGCGTGGAGTATGAACCCAGAATTCCAACCAGAACTTCAGATCTAGGACCAGTTAGAGTCTGAACACAGAAACCCGAGTGGCTTCAGACTGAAAACCAAGTGTCATTCTGCTGGTCCAGATAAAAGTAACAACAGCCAAACAATCAAACCCCCATGTAGCAAAGGGGAGACCAGATTATCGACATAAAGAATCACACGAATGTCATAGCTCCAGATGCCTAGATCCCAGTGCAGAAACACAAACACGAACAACCAAGACAACATGCCTCCTCTGGACACCAGCACCCCATTATGATATGTGCTGGAAAAAGCACTTTAGCTGAAGTGCAAGACAAGTATTTCACTATGCAATTATGAACAAACGTCTCAAAGAAGACAAAACACAATAGCCACACAGTCCCTGAATGCCAATACACAGCCCAGAAGCTCATGTCAAGGGCTTACTCAGAGTCCCTCAGGCCTCAGACCATCCCACTGACTTGGGCCAGGCACTGGTTCTGGTCCTTGGCATTTCTATTTTGTTTGATGACAGAGGAGATCCATTCAGATGTATGTAGCTACTATCTGTAAGTAATTGAGAATGGTCAAGAGATGGGTGTCCTTTAGGAACTGGAGGGGAAAGGAGCTGTGACACCAAATGATGGCCCGGGTCAGATACACGTGGACCAAAGCCTGGGCCCCAGAGGTATGAACCACAGCATCATGGATCGCTCTCCATCAACCCAACCTGCCTCATGCCCTGCGGAGGATTTCCCACTCTCTGAAATCAGCAACCTCATATGTCTCACTGGTCTGCCTCTCCCAGCTGCTGCCCCTGGTACCGGCTCCCTGAGAGCAGAGACCTTGTCTGGTCTATCAGATTCTTCCCAGTGCCTAGACGAATGCCTGGCACACAGCAATGCTTAGCCAATATTTGTTAAATGAACGAACAAAGAAAGCCAGCCTGAGAAAGGGCAAGGAAAGGCCAGCCAAGGACTGTTTTTTGTTGTTGTTGTTGTTTTTAACAAGATGACATTAAAACTCATTGCTATGGCCATTGCCACATAAAGCAAGTCATATGTCTCAGAGTTTTGCTAGTGAGGACCTTTTGTTTGTCTCCTTTGCAGTAAAGTATCTTTTGTGTTTTTAGAATAAAATATTGATGCCCTCTGACAAAAAAAAAAAAAAAAAAAAAAAACAGATTTAACCCAGCTGCAAAACTTGCCATAAAAACAAAATGGATCAAAGGCACGGTATTTCAGTCATATGCAGGAGAAAGGGGAAACGCCCGCCACACAGTGTCATGGAAATAAAAGATGTGTAAGGCAGCTGCAGCTGTTCCCCTTCCAGAGGAGGCTGTCAAGGAAAAAACAAAACACACAAAACAGTCTGCAGGTGCTTTTATATTACCTTTAGGGCAAAAATATATTGTTTATCTTTGACACAGAGCAGAGGTGGTTTATTAATATGCACTAAATGCTATTATATTTCCATTTCCGGATTTAAGGGCCACCCCAGAGATTCCAAAGAAGGAAATAAGATTGGACCAAGTGACAGTTGGCATTTCAGTAAGAGCAATGAGGCAGAAGCAGAGGTCATTATCACAGAATGGTTTGGATGATAAATCAAAAAGCTCAAATATGGAAGAAATAGAGAGAGGATGCAACTACTCAGGGGGGTGCTTCTTAAAATGCAGGCATGCTCAGAATTGACTTTTGCTATAACGTGAAGGAGCGGAGCAGGCCAGGAGTTGTGATCCAAGAGCATGACATTGGAATTTTAAGTTTTCACATATAGAAATGAAGTTACTGGAGAGGAAGAGAGTCAAGACACCGTCACGATGTTTGCAGGTTGAAATGGAGTAGAGCGGCATGTGCTAACAACCAACCGCCAGCAGAAAAGCACCCTGGTTCTCAGTGCTTGCCAATTTCCATGGTGTAAATATTTCCACTGTCGCTGTTTCCAACAGTGGGGTGCCACAGAATGTGGCGTTGAGAAGAAATGCACACATCTCATGGGGGGATGCAAACTGGCCCGACAACTGAGTAACAATTACCTGAGAGGTCAAGAATAGAGAAATTGAGAGACTTGTTTTTTCAAGTAAACTTGATGTCACCTAAGAAGAGAGCAGGAACTGGGGCTGAGAGCTGCGCCAGATTTTAATCAACATGGGGACTAGGGAAACAGAGTGAATGACAGGATGGAAGGAGAGCTGGAGGGGACCACACACTGGTATTACCACAACCATCTCTAATACAGTTTCATCCAGCACTTTCGGCAGATTGGAAGGATTTTTTTTTTTTTTCATTTCATCTCCTGACATCACAAGGATGTGGGTGTCATTATTATTCTCACTTTATAAACATGGAACCTAAACAAAAAGGAGTTAAGCTAACTCACCAGAGCTAACAAGCCGAGAGGGATTTGAACTACAGCAGTCTGCATGCAGACTGATGAACCACTGTCTAGGGGTAGCAGGCATAGGATTGGAGTATGAGAGACTATACAACTCATACTCAACAGGTCTGCAGGGGGAGAGGAATCTTCCGGGAAGTGTCTTACATCAGCAAGGGCATAGGGGTAAAGGAACACTCTGAGAGAATGATAGCAGGGTTTCCACACTCGAGGCTCCAGGGAGCATGGCAGAATGGCATAGGAGGCAAGGGGAAACCAACAGGGGACAGAGCTTCTCAGGGACCAGGCCTGGGTTGCTCTCGGTTCTTTGTCTCTCTTCAGTCAAATCATTTCTCTCAGAAACAGGGGACCTGTGGCCCTGGGCACTGTGGGTCTGGTGGTTTGAATGAGCAATGTCCCACACGGGCGCCCTCGTTTGAACATGTGGTCCTCAGAAAACGGTATTGTTTGAAGAGTTTTAAGAGAAGGCCTAGCTAGAGGAAGTATGCCACTAGGGGCGGGCTTTGAGAGCACCCGGCCACACCCACTTCTGGAAGCCCTTTCTGCTTTGTGTTAGTTCCTGTTCCGGCCACAGGCTGCCACTCCTCCCCTGCCATCATGCTGCCTTTGGTTGTGGTGTTTTGTCACAGCCACAGAAAAGTCACCGACCCAACCGGCTATTAATACACAAACTTCGTATTGGTAACAAATGACTCTCCAATACAGAAAGCAGCTGTCAATAAAGATGTGGGAATTTAACTATTAAAATAATTAGTGAATGGTGTCTGAGTTAGGATTTCTATTGCCGTGAAGAGACATCGCAACCACGGCAACTTTTATAAAGAAAAACATTTCATTGAAGTGGTGGCTTACAGTTCAGAGGTTCAGTCCATGATCATCATGGTGGGGAGCACGGAAGCGTGCAGGCAGACATGGTGCTGGCTGTCTTGATCAGAAGACAACAGGAAGTGGACTGTTTCACTGGGAGTAGCTTGTGCATAGCAGACCTCAAAGCCCATCCCCACAGTGACACACTTCCTCCAATGAGACCACACCTACTCCAGCAAAGCCACACCTCCTAATAGTGCCACTCCATATGGGGGCCATTTTCTTTCAAATACCACAAATGGTTCTTCAAATGGCAAAAAAAAAAAAAAAAAAAAAAATGTTTACTGAAGAAAGAGAAGCAAATTACTATGCAAAGCAAGCAAAAACTGGCTGGTTTTGTGTCAACATAAGCTAGAGTCATCAGAAAGGAAGGAGCCTCAGCTGAGGAAATGCCTCCATGAGAACCAGCTGTCAGGCATTTTCTCAATGAGTGATCAACGATGGAAGGCCCAGCCCATGGTGGGTGAATCCATCCCTGGGCTGGTAGTCCTGGGGTCTATAAGAAAGCAGGCTGAGCAAGCCATGGGAAGTAATAAAGTAATAAGCAGCACTCCTCCATGGCCTCGGCACCAGCTCCTGCCTCCAGGATCCTGCCCTGTTTGAGTTCCTGTCCTGATTCCCTCCAATGATGGACTATGATCTGGAAGTATAAGCCAAATAAACCTTTCCCTCTCTGTCTTAGTTAGGATTTTTATTGTTGTGAAGAGACACCATGACCATGGCAACTCTTAGAAAGAAAACATTTCATTGAGGAGGCTCACTTATAGTTTCAGAGGTTCAGTCCATTATCATCATGACGGAGCATGGCAGCGTGCAGGCAGATGTGGTACTGGAGAAATAGCTGAGAGTCCTACATCTTGCAGGCAACAGGAAGTTGACTGAGACACTGGGTGGCATCCTGAGCATAGGAAACCTCAAAGCCTGCCCCTACAGTGACACACTTCCTCCAACAAGGCCACACCTCCTAGTAGTGGCCCTCCTGTGAGATTACAAAGGCCAGTTACATTCAAACTACCACACTCCCCAACTTGATGTTTGGTCATGGTGTTTCATTGCAGCAATAGAAACCCTCACTGAGACAGTTATTCAATGCCACTTTTACCCTGTAGAACTTAGGATTTCTATCGATCATCCACACTATATTGTCTTAATGAGGAAATTCTGGCTGTGTATGCATATGTCTTATTTCAAGTAGAGCTGCACTGTCTATTACAACAGCCACTAGCTGCTGGACACCTGAAATGTAGTTGGACCGCACTGAGACATGCTGTAAACACAAATCACAAGATTTTAGAGGCTCGGTTTCAGAAAGGGACAGGGAACCATCGCATTCCTCTCTTTATACTGGGCAGAGGGTGAAGTTCAGTGGCAGAGCAAGCTGTTTAATGTGCAAGACCCTGGACTCTGTCTCCAGCACTGCCAAACGTTAGAGTCCACACACTTCTTTCTACTGTTTGTTTACTTTTTGTTTTGCTGTTTGAGACAGGGCTTCACTAGGTAGCCCAGGCTAGCCTTGAGCGTGTGATCCTGTTGTTTCTGCTTCCCAAATGTTAGGATTATAGCTAGCAATCATGTTGAGCTTTTTTGCTTTTTGTAAAATGTGTTTACCAAAGAGTTTTAAAATTACACTTGTTCCTTGTATATGAGACTCCCATCATAATTCATGTTGTTTCTAGGACTGGGGTCTCTTTGGTATTCTTCACTAATCCAGGCTGAGAATATATTCTGACCAATTTCCCCAGGGAAGAGAAATTTAACAGATGTTCCTTTCAATTCTACAGTCTTCTAAGATTAACATTTAAAATTTCCGTACTGTCTGTTCTCTGGTTACAAATGTGAGAGAGACCTGTTTCTATTCATCTAGTGCCTGTAACTGAATCAGACCACCCCAGTTCATTTGTTTAACCCTCCTTGGAGGCACCTCTGAGGTTTGGGCCCCAAGTCGCCTACCTATATGTTAATGGTAGCTTTTTTAAACAAACAAACAAACAAACAAACCTTTTCTATCAATTTGTTTCTAGACAATCTTTTCCTAATATACTCTGGTGTGTGTCCTTTAAAACATAACCACAGGCTTGCTTTCTTTTTGGATGCCTTTGTCTTTGGATCAGAGTCTGCCTTCAAATACTGCTTTTATTGGCTAGGTGATTGACCTCCCATAACCTCAACTTCTTCATCGTTGCCTCCAAATGCTGGGATTAAAGGTATTCGCCATCACACTTGGCCTTAAATTTATTTTTTTAAGACAAAGTCTAACACAGCCCAGGTGGCCTTGCTATGTGGCTGAGGGGTGGTCTTGAACTTCTGATCCTCCTCCGTTTGCTTCTGAGTGCTAGTGAAAGACTCATGAGCCGCCATGCCTAATCGTATGCAATGCTGAGGACCGAACCCAGGACTTCCTGTGCGCTGGGCAAGAAGAAACAATTAGCTTAACCGTCAAACATTGTAGTAAGCGCTTATTATCTCGTCAAATCATCATAGAAATCCCATGAGTCGCACTTGAGAAAACCAGGGTGCTTGGTCTGTCAGACTCTTAGCCGTGAGACTCTGTGTGAAATCAGCAGGTTACACCTGATAGTGTGGGCACGGGACGTGCGATCCATGTCTACGCCTTCGACAGTGGTGACATAAAGGGCTGGTAAAGATGTAGTCAGCTAAGTGTGGTGGCACTCAAGAGGCTGAGGCAGGGAGATCATGAGTTCAAGGCTAGTCTGAGCTAATGGTTACACAATGTCTCAAAACAACAAAAGACGAGGTCATCTCTGGAGGCTTCCATGGTTTAGATGAACTGTGATTGCCTGGAGTCCTTCTTCTTGGGGACAGTCTGTGCTCATGGAGTAGGAGCAATAGATGCGATTTCCTTGGGAGAAGGGGAAACCGTGCCGCTGATGAAGCAGCGGTCCAGTCTGCACCCTCATCTTGGAGAAATATATGCTTATCCAAAGCTTTATTAACATATATTAATTATAGATAATAATGAGTTTCATCATGACATTTTTGAACGTGTATAAAAATATTTTGATCATGTTTACCCCCGTTGCCTTCTCTTGTACCCTCCCGCTGATCCCTAATTTTCCCAATTAGTCTCAGTCTCCAACTCCTCTCTCTTCCCTGTCTCTCCCCCCATTTAGTCCAGTCTGGCCTCACACTTGCTGTGTTGCCAAAAAGGTCTCACACCCATCCTCCTACCTCCACTTCCCGAGAGCTGGGATCACAAGCACCACCCAATCCCAGGAATGTGGTATATACTCTTGTCTCTCTACTTCCCTACTTCTACTGTTCCCGTCCTCCTCCCCGGGTTTGGTCCAGTCTGGCGTCAAACTTGCATGTAGTCACACACTCCATCAAAGTGAGGTACACCCAGTGCCCTTATATCTAAATGCTGAAAAAGCAGCAAGATGAGCGATGGTTGTTCTCCATTGAGGCCTTTTCTGACTTTTCTTTCGTTCTTCTTCTGCTGCTTCTTCCTTTTTTAATCTAAAATTCCTAACAGAGTTTAAAGGACACCAGTGTACTGCCTCTACTGAAGCAAATTCAAAGGCTCCATCTGAAGTGCTGGGCCCTGTGACAGCTTTGGGTTCCCCGCCCCCCCAATACCTCCTCTTAACCTGGGCTTGGCTGGTGCCCAGGCAACAAGCGCTGAGTAAATGAGACAGGAAAAAGCTTTTCGGGGGTTGGCTGTACATGAGACGGAGGCTGGGGAGACCAAATGCAAAGTTGTTTCAGCAAACAGTGGCTGGCCCTCGCGAGCGTGAGAGCACAGGAGAGGGGACCGGGGCTGCACTTACCCCAGGAAGGTGAGGAACCGCGGGTCAGTGGCCAGGCTGGCGTCGATGGTCACGGACAGGAACGAGGGACTCAGGAGATGGAGCGGCCGCTCGGTGGAAAACTCCAAGTCCACCACGTCCTCGGCCTGAGCTGTCCCCGCTGGGGCGTCCTGGGCCAGGGCACCGAGCGGCCCCCAGAGCCACAGCAGCAGCAGCAGCAGCAGCCGCCGCATCTCACCTGGCTGGACCGGCGCCGCCGTGAGAGCTCCCGCCCCCGGTACCCGGCCCGCTCTGCCTCCGGCGCCCGGGCTCCGAACCCTCCCACTCCTCCCCTGCGTCCCTCCCCTCGCGCCCTCTTCTCCCCGCCCTCCCATCCCAGCTCTCTCCCATTTCCGTGCCGACTTCCCCCTCTGCGGCGGCGGTCACGTCCACTTTTGAAAATATCCACACCCATCCGAAGGGTGCGGAGGTGGCCAGAATCCAAGATCCTGGGAGGCCTGGGCAGGGAACGCCCCGGAGCCAGCTTCCTGATGTCCTGCGCACACTGTCCCCTCTTCTAGGTCCTTTCCACTTAGCGCCAGGACTCTGAATTAAAAGCCCCGGTTGAGGATTCAGGATTCAGCCGGCCCTTACCCCCACTCCCATCTGCCTTAAAACACTTGTCACTTGAGCCTGCCAAAGTCTGACTAACCTAGAGTGTCCTCTGCTGGGATCCGCTTCTCAGGTATCCCACTGTCGCTTGAAAATCTGATCCGAGCACTGGCTAAAACGCAGCTAGAAATCAGCCCTCAATTTTTCCTTCTTTTTTTAAAAAAACAACTCATGAAAACAGTACTTGGGAGAGCCTAAGAGTATAAGATGCTCCTCGATGGTCGACAGCTAAAACACCCCCCACCCCACCCCCACCCCGTGCAACTAACCACCCTTGGAATTCGAAGCAAATTCCCCGCATGTGTTCATCTCTTGCTGCTGCCTCAACTTTTCTTTAGTTTTCCTTTGTCATTTACGCCGGTGTGGAATGATGGCCAACACCAAGTGCTTAAGGGTGGTGTGTGGTGTGCTTGACACCCCGAGAGAAGCTTTAACTGTGCTACCTTTCATTTCCACAGCATGCTGCCAATTGCGAATTTTCCTCTTTACACGGGAGGGCACACGTATAGACACAGCAATCTGTCCAAGTGTCAGAACTACGTGAAGGCAGGTATACAAGCCCAAGCAGATGGCAGTCTGACTCCATGTCCGTGTAGTCTCCTGGAGGAAGCCTCCCTGTACTTCCAGGTAACTCAAGTCCCCGGAAAACACCCTCACAGCATCCTAACATGTTAGAATTGACTGCATTTGCCGGCACTGTGGAGTTGCTCAGTGCTCACCATCCATATCCATTGGCTTATAAAATTCTCAATAAAAAAGATGGAGGTTGTGGTGTACCTGCGAAGTGCTCGTGCATGGTACCTGGCCTTCAGTAGGCAAGCAATTCACACTTACCTGGTAAGCAAATGGCACCAAAACCCTTAGAATTTTCTGTTTAGATTGCACCACCAGTAAAGCAATAAATAAAAATGGCTTGCTTGGTATGGGATGTATACCTAATTTGCACCCATCTGTCTACCCTTAGGCGATTTAAAAATTACATGCATAGTTAATGCTGTGACCTGCATTGAGTTGGTATGCTTTAACCATGGGATACAAAGGAGAAAAATTCATGCTAAGAGCAAACTGTCTGGAGTGTATAACCTATGGAAGGGGGAAGGGGGAAGCGGGAGACAGTGCCTTTTCCCATCTGTGTTATGGCATGGATCCACCTCTCACCTCCCTCCTGATGCCATGGATGAAGTCACACCAGCTCCTCTGGAGTTTGGGGCATTTTGGAAAGGAGATCATTGCAAGATTTCCATGCTCCACATCTGTGACATCCTGACATGTGGGCAAGCAGGATCTACAGACAGGTTGCTAATGTGGGACCAGGAAACAAATAGGAAGCAGAGGCACTACTGGCTCCTGGTGAGCTCTTGGCAGAGGTCAGTTCTGGCCCCAGACTCTAAGCTGATTTGTCCCATTGTGCCAGAGGAAGATATGGACATACTCAGAGAAATGGTCACTTCAGAGACACTTTATAATAGGACACTTCATGTATGTGTAGCATACATGCTTACATTCTAGCCCTCAGTAGGGTTTGGAATCTTGAACCAGTTGTTAATTATTTTCGGTTTTTGTTTGTTTGGTTTTTCGAGACAGGGTTTCTCTATGTAGCTCTGGCTGTCCTAGAATTTCTCTCTGTAGACCAGGCTAGGCATGTGCTACCACCGCCTGGCAATTATTTTTGTTTTCAAGACAGTCTTACTGTGTTGGCCTGAAGCTTACAGCCTGACGAGCCTGGCTCTGGACTCACACATCCGCCTGTCTCTGCCTCCTGAGTGCTGGGATGAACGGCCGACGACGCTGCTCTGCTACGCTCTGTCTTGGATTAAGTTTTTAACTTTGAGGAGCTTCTCCTTCGTGTGTTGAAAATACTCAGCCAGAGCCCAAAGTTCATTTTTCTTTTTAATTAACCAACTTGAGAGCATGTGACACACTCGGCTCCATTCACAACCTGAAACTTTGTGTTCAGATGAAATAATTTAACACTTATTAATTTGAGTTTTCAGAGACAGGGTTTTGCTTTTTAGCCCAGGCTGGCCTTGAACTTGTACTGATTTTCCTACCTCTGCTCTGAAGAACTGAGATTACAGATGTGTGCTTCTGTGCCCAATTTACCCCTTTAATCTTTGCAATGGCTCTGTAAAACAGTTAAGATCTGAGTTCTAATTCTTTTTTGTTGTTGTTGTTTTTGTTTTTTCGAGACAGGGCTTTTCTGTGTAGTTTTGGCGCCTGTCCTGGATCTCACTCTGTAGACCAGGCTGGCCTCAAACTCACAAGAGATCTGCCTGGCTCTGCCTCTGGGTGGTGGGATTAAAGGCGTGTACCCAGTGGATTCTAATTCTTTTTTTTTTTTTAAAAGGTTTTTTTTTTAAATTTATTATGTATACAGTATTCTGCCTGCATGGCAGAAGAGGGCACCAGGTATCATTACAAGTGGTTGTGAGCCACCATGTGGTTGCTGGGAATTGAACTCAGGACCTCTGGAAGAGCAGTTGGTGCTCTTAACCACTGAGCCATCTCTCCAGCCCCGGATTCTAATTCTTAATTCTAAGTTTTCCTACCATCCCATCTAGATTTGGTGACTTGAAAGAAATAAGATTTCACAGATCTTGGGCGGGTGGTGGTGGCACATGCCTTTAGTCCCTGCACTTGGGAGGCAGAGGCAGGAGGGTCTCTGTGAATTCGAGGACAGCCTGGGCTACAGAGAGAGTTCCAGGACAGCCAGAGCTACATAGAGAGACCCTGTCTCAAAACAAAACAAAAACAAACAAACAAACAAACAAAAAACAAGCAAAAAAAGATTTCACAGATCTTCACTTCACTGTGGACATAGCCAGAATCTCTGAATTTGTTGCTGGTTTTTGTTTGTTTGTTTTGTTTTGTTTTTAGACAGTCTCTATCTCAAGCTGGCCTTGAGCTCTCTTTGTAGCTGAAGATGATCTTGAACTTGGGTTTTATTCGAAACAGGGTTTCACTGTCTGAGTTTACCCTGCCTAGAACTTGTTATATAGAGCAGGCTGGCCTCAGATTCATCCATACAACTCTGCCTCCACAGTGATGGGAATAAGGTGTGTACCATACCAGTGTCCTTAAATATCTGACCCTTCTATATCCACCTCCCAAGTGCTGGGATTGCAGGGTGTACCACCAAGTCTGGTTTTTGTTGTGCTGGGGTTCGAACCTAGCAAGGCCACCTGCATGCTGAGCGATCTCTCTACCAAGCTAAGCTACATCCCTGGCCCTTTGGCTTCTTTCATTAAGTTTCTATGTATACACATTATAGATATACACACTATAATGTATATTTTATACTATTCAATATTGTCTCTCTCTCTCTGTATCTGTAAGGAAAATGGGTGCAGAAAATGAGCCAAAACTATGAGAGGAAGTGTCACCAACAGCCTCATACACTAAATGAATAGATTTTGATATTGTGATCTGGGTAATTATTCAAAAGCCCCAGGAAATAATCTGAGTGGCTAAATTTGGTCACCTATCTCTGGGATGACAAAGGCCCTAGGAGATCCTACTAATTATCCTCGTGTCAGAAAAGTATAATAGAGTTTCCTAAGTGGTACATTATTTATGGCAACACACAGGCTCTGTAAACAGTGTGAATGGAGTAAACCTGGGGCCGAAAGAACCCAGGAAAATTTCAGGAAGGTGGGAGTGCTGGGGGTAAGAGGAAGCAGAATCACCGGATGGTGTATTTAGTCTGGGCTCTCTACTATGTTCTGGACTTCTGGGCCATGGTCCTTTGGGTAGACATGAGTGAAAAACTCAATGTGCAAGGCCCTGGGTTTGATTCCTGATAGTTGAAGTGTACACACACTCATACCACAAAAGAAAGGAAGGAGGAAGAAAGGAATAAGGGAATGAAGGGTAGTACTTTGAAGGTGTATGAAAAGATTCCCTGATTTGTTGGTTCCAGATTCTGAATTACCTGAGGAGGGAGGCCTGTGCGGTACACAGTGTTTGTGCTGGAGTCTGCTGAGGAGGTGTTGTACTGACTAACGCTTGCCTTGCGGATTTGGATGGAGTGAGTGTTGAAGTGGTCACTGAGCAGCTAGGTGACTGCATAGGTGTTGAATGTGCTAATTTTTTAAACATTGATTTTATTTACTTATTGGGGAAAGTGAGACAGGGTATCACTGTGTAGTTTGGTCTGTCCTAGAACTCACTATATAGTTCAGATTGGCCTCGAACTCACAGAGATTCTCTGCCTGTCCCTGCCTCTTGAGTGCTGAGATGAAAGGCGTGCACCACTACACCTTGTATGAAGTTTAATTTTTAAAAGTATTTGTGTGCGTGTGTCTGTGTGAGTGCAAGCATGTGTATGTATGTGGAGCTCAGAGGATAACTCAGAGAGACAGTCCCCTCTTCTGCTTTGAAACGGGGTCTTCTGTTGTTCGCTACTGCATACATCAGGTTAGTTAGCTCAAGAGCTCCCAGGGATTTTCCTGTCTCTGCCTCTTGCCTTTTAGGCATGCTGACGTTATGTACATGTGCCTGGAGTGACTTGAGTTCTAGAGGTCTGACCTGTAGTCCTCATACTTGAGTGGTGAGTGCCTTACCCAGAGTCACCTTCCCAGTTCTGAAGGAGTCCTCATTTTAACCTTACAAAGGGGCGGGGCCTTTAAGCGGTGGCTGTGGAGGAGGTGGGGAGATAGTTCCACTGCTCAAGGGTGAGAATCTGGGTGTGACCCCAGAACTGACATAAAAAACCGAAGTGAAAGCTCAGCACTCGGGAGGCAGAGGCTGCTGGATCTCTGCGTTTGAGGCCAGCTGGCTTACAGAGGAAGTTCCAGGACAGCCAGGATGACACTGAGAGACCTTGTCTCAACAAAACAGAAAAAGGCACGGCAAGATGGGAAGATGGTTGTTAGCCAACTAGTTTAGAGCACTTGGCAAACCTTGCCTCAAAACTTGAGGAACTTGAGAAACCTCACCTCGAAACAAACAAACAATACAAGTGAGAGGCTGCTTGAGGAAAGATATCTTCTGACCTATGCACACACATGCATGAATGCACTTGCATGTGCATACACATGAACAAGCACACACACATACAGTAGTGGTGATGTTACAGGAGCTTAATATGATGGGAATGGGTTCTGTATAAAAGGATTCCCACCCCGCCCTGCTTAAATCCCTCACTGTGGGATGCTGCGGTAAGAAGTGTTCTGCCTGTCAATTCCGGCCTCCAGAACGGTGAGACATACATTTCCGTTCATTATAAATGACCCGTCACAGGTATTCTGCTGAAGCAGCACCCAAAAAACTAAGGTTGTCACAAGCGTATAGTCACCTAAATATTGTACTAGACCTTGTCATTATTTCATACAGTGACTAGAAAATGGAAACCGTTATTGGTCAGAAACCTAAGTCGTTAGTGCCCATCATCTGCATCCAGGTGGAAGCCATCAGTGATGCCAATAGAGAGGGCTTTTCTCTCTTGAATTGGCACATGCATCAGCTTTCTGTATCTTTAACAAATGCTGAGGTGAGTCAACTTAAGGGATGGCATGATGGCTGAGTGGGCCAGGGCGCTTGCCACATAAACCTGGGGATGTGAGCTCAGTTCCTGGGCCCACATAAAGGTAGAAGTAGAGAACCAACTCCACAGTGTTGTCCTCTGACCTCCACATGAACTCTCTTGAGCATGCATACATACATTCATAACTATAAAAACATTTTAAAATCTACTTAAGAAAAGTAAAGTTGTCTTTGGCTCATATTTTTGGAGATCTCAGGCCTCTTTGCTTTGGGCCAGAGGTGGCATGGTATATCAAGGCAACAGTGTGCAGCAGAGAGGCCCATTCAACTTTTGGCTCAGGTGGACGAGAAAGTGAAAGAGAGTGGGCTCCCACAACACCTTAGAGGGCATGCTTCCCTGACCTCAAATCTCTCTCTTGGCTACACTGCTTAGAGTTTTTACCACTTGCCACTGAAGCTGTGGGCCGGTGTGATGGGTGATGCCGTTCTGTAGGTTGTGAATGTGTGTTGCTCTGATTGATTGATAAATAAAGCTGTTTGGCCAATGGTGAGGCAGAATAGGGTTAGATGGGACAGTCTAAATAGAGAGGAAGGAGAAAGACAGAGGGAGGAGACGCTGCCAGCCACTGCCAGGAGAACAAGACATAAAGGTACCAGTAAGCCACGAGCCACGTAGCAAAGTATAGATTTATAGAAATGGGTTAATTTAAGATATAAGAGCTAGCTAGTAAGAATCCTGCCATGACCATCATTTAAAAATAATATAAGCCTCTGTATGTTTATTTGGGTCCAAGTGGCTGCGGGACCAGTGGGTGTGAGAGATTCGTCCTGACTGTGCGCCAGGCAGGACACAGGAAAACTTCTGGCAACACCAGTGATCAAGCCTATACACATGGACCCTTGGGACACAGTCCCTTCTTATGCTAGAAATGGGCAGAATGTGGGGCACAGTTTTAGAATTCCAGTTCTGGGGCAGGGAGATCAGGAGTTCAAGACTTAGCTATCTAGAGTTTGAGCTACCTGGACACATGAGTACCTATCTCAAAAGACAAAAAGAGGATTGGAGAGATGGCTCAGTGTTTAAGAATACTGGCTGCTCTTCCATAGGACCCAGGTTCAATTCCCTGCAACCACATGGCAGTTCACAGCTGTCTATAACTCCAGTCCCGGGGGATCTGACACCATCACATAGACATGAATGCAGGCAAAAACATCAGTGCACATAAAATAAATAAATTAATTAGGAAAAAAGAAAAAAATATGATGCAACCAGGAACAAGTAAACATAATAATGAATGGCATTGATATTTTCCCCCTTTTTTAAAAAGGTTTTTCCAGACAGGGTTTCTCTGTGTAGGTCTGGAGCCTTTCCTGGAACTTGCTCTGTAGCCCAGACTGGCCTCGAACTCACAGAGATCCACCTGCCTCTCCCTCCCAAGTGCTTAGATTAAAGGTATGTGCCACCATGCCCAGCTCGGCATTGATTTTTTTTTTAAAGGGAGGATGTTGGCATTGTGGTTATTTTTCAAGGATCCTTGATTTCCAGGGCTATTTGCTGAAGTGTTTGTAGGTGAACTATAAGATGTTTAGGATCTGCTTCAAAATAATCTCAGGTAGATGCAGCTGGGAATGTAGCTCATTTGTTAAGAAGCCCTAGGTTTGGTCACCTGGACTACATGAAACCAGATGTGACGACAGTGTGCACCTGTGATCCCAGCACTTAGGAGATAAAGGCAAGAGGATCAGAAATTCAAAGTCATCCTTAGCGACACAGAGTCTGAGGAAGTGCTGTGTGAGCCTTGGCTCTAAGAACAGGTTGTCAAAGTTGTTGCTTTGTGTATCTGGATTCTTTTACTTTTTTCATAGTGCATTTAAATTTTGCTTGTATCATAGCATGCATCTGGACTTCCGTTTCTTCTTACCGTTGAATAATAGCCCCTTATAAGACTATGCCAGGAGCTGGAGAGATGGCTCAGAGGTGAAGAGCACTGACCGCTCTTCAGAGGTCCTGAGTTCAATTCCCAGCAACCACACGGTGGCTCACAGCCATCTGTAATGAGATCTGGTGCCCTCTTCTGGCCTGCAGGCATGCATGCTGCATACATAATAAATAAATAAATCTTAAAAAAAAAAAAGACTATGCCACAGTGGACCAGGGATGCAGCATGCCCTAGGTTCAATCCCAGCCTTACAAACCAAAGCTCAAGAAACAAAACTCACCTTGGATACTCCACATATGTTTGTCCATTCATCAATATACATTTGTGTTGTTTCCCCTTTCTGGCTCTTGCGTAGGATGTTCTTATCAACATTTATATACAAATTTTATATATAGATATGTTGTTCTTTCTTTGGAGTACATTACTAAAGTGAGAAATTGGTGGGTCCTGTGATAATTTCACTTTTAACTTTTGGAGGAACTTTGCCCAAGCTGTTTTCTGTACTGACTATACTAGATTCATTCCCACCAGCAGGGTGTGAAGGATCCATTTCTCCATGTTTTCTCCATCACTTCCTATTGCAGTCACTATGAAAGCTCTCTACTGTCTTAGGTTCCCTGGCTGTGGTACTGAACACGAGCGTTTCCTGTGGAAACAACCTAAAGGGAGCAGAGGCACCGACCAAGCGTTATTGCAGTCTTTTCCTCAAGAATTGGTCATCAGTGGCCCCGGAGCGCTATTCAGCCAGCAAGTGGAGGAATCAGTGGCCCCTTTATTGGGTTGCTTTCGGGGCCGGGGGCTGGTCATGAGTATGGCACTCAGAATTTTCTTGTCTGTTTTTGAGACAGGGTCTTACTATGCAGCCCTGGCTGTCCTGGACTCACTATGTAGACAAGTCTGGCCTTGAGCTGACAGAGATCCACCTGCCTCTGCCTCCCCAGTGCTGAAATGAAAGTCATGTGCCACCACATCCTGCTAGGCTATGGTTCTTAGATTGAAGGCTGGTTGCTTCCTGGAGACACCACGGTGCTCCCCTCAGAGGAGGAAGGAGTGCTGGGAAGGGCACATTCCACGAGCAGTTCAAAAGGTAAGGCAGGACAGGAGAAAGACATTGTTGCTTTCAGTGGGTAACACATTAGGGGTTAACGACTAGGAATTTATCAGCTTCTTATCCTATGATGGTCCCCCATATCTCATCTGGACCCAAGAATTAAATTGATAGGAAGCACACCAGCAGGAGGAAGGCATACAAATTTGTTCAGCATCATAGTGCCCCTCTTTCTGTTGTTGTGATAAGGCACCATGACCAAAAGCAATTTATAGACAGAATTCATTTCAGTTTGCGGTTCCAGAAGGCTAGAGGTCCACCGTGGTGGAGAAGACTCTGTTGCTGGAGGCCTGGGAACAGGAAGCTGATCGAGAACAACTCAACCGCACACAGGAAACAGAGAGCAAGCAGGAAAGGAGACGATGCTGTAGACCTTCAAAGCCCACCCCCAGTGACCACTTTCCCCAGCGAGGCTCAACCACCCTCACATTTTCTCTGTGGTAAACAGGAGCTTTTGCTGGGCGGAGGACTGTTAAGAAACCGCCAAAACAATTTGTTGTTGTTAGTTTGAGACATTGCCTCCCTGCTTAGCCCTGGCTGTCCTGGAACTCACTATGTAGACCAGGCTGGCCTTGACATTACAGAGATCCACCTGGCTCTGCCTCTTAATGCTGGGATTAAAGGCGTGCGCCACCACACCCAGCCCCCAAACAGTTTTTAAAACTTTACCATTTTGTGTTTTGTTAGCTTAAAGCATTTTCGCTGTTCTGGTGGGTGTGCAATCCTGACTCACTGTGGTTTTAGTTTCCATATCTCTGGTGACTAACGATGGCTCTATGGGCTTATTTACCATTTGAATGGGTTCCTTTAGAGCATGCTTGACTATTCCATTTTTTTTTCTCATTGGACAGCATTTTAATGTGTGAAAGGATTATACATCCTTCAAGACAGAAAAAAAAACCCTAAATTCTATGAATCCAGATGAGTGAAAAGAGACAGGAAGAGTGCACAATACACTGGCTTGGTGGGTGTCAGAGTCCTGTGAGCTGGTTTGAGAATTAGGTCCCAGCGAGGGGTCGCAGCTCCTGCTGATAATCCTGACCCTCTAGAGGCTAACGTGAAAGGATCATGAATTCATTTGGAGCTACACGATGAGACCTCATCTCAGTGAACTGGACTGGGCTTGTAGCTCAGTGATGGAGGGCTTACCTCACCTAAGTCCCCGTGTTCCACACCCAGCACTATAAAAGGAGGGAGAGTGAGGAAAAGGAAGAAGAGGAGGAAGATGTGATCCCCGAGGAGATGCAGGCTCTGGAATGCGGGCTAGTGTCTTCAGTGACACGGCTGACCAAAGCAGGCCCCCTCCCATGGGAAAAGCACTAAGGACATATTTCATCATTGCATTGCTAGAAGAATGATGTAATTCCAGCTGAGGGCTGGGGATGGAGCTCAGTCAGTGGAGTATTTGCCTTTCGTGCAAGAATCCCTAGATTCAACCTCAGACCCTGCATGCAACAATTCATGGTAGTATATATTGTGATCCCAGGTGGAGGCAGGAGGGTCTGAAGTTCAGGATCATCCTCAGGTACTGAGTGAGTTGGAAGCCAGTGTGTGCCATATGAAACATCTTTTCAAAACAACAACACTCTGGGCAGGGGTGGCTCACGCCTTTAATCCCAGCACTCACAAGGCAGAGGCAGGCAGATCTCGTGATTTCGAGGCCAGCCTGGTCTACAGAATGAGCTTCAGGGCAGGTACCAAAACTACATAGAAAAACCCTGTCTCAAACAAACAAACAAACAAAAAAAAACAAACAAACAAAAAACCAAAAACCAACCAAACAAACAAACAAAAAAACACGTTTGCCAACAACCCAGGCACCATGTCTTTGCCTAATGGATAGGTTAGCCCTGTAAGTGAGCATGCCCTCCTGAAGTTGGATCATTCAGCTATCATTCCCATCCATGTTGAGGTAGTATAGCTCAGCAGTAAAGCACCATGCAACACCTTGGATTCAGTCAGCACCACATATCAAAACTTCCCCAAACCCCAAAGCTGCTATAATTAAAAGGCTGAGGGCAAAGCTGTGCTGGAGGCCTGCCCTTGAGGACCTGTCAGGAACCTTTGGGGACTTTTGAACCCCTAAGCATCAAAGCAATCATCTCTGGAGGATATGGAATATGGTCTTCTCCTTGGAACAAGCCTCTTTCTTTCAGAAAACATTAAATATAAGGATGTTTGGGAGAACCACATCCAGACACGAATATTTCAGGCTAACAGAACTGTACACATTTGTTTTTTGTTTTTTTTGGGGGGGGGTTGTTTGTTTGTTTGTTTGTTTAGTTTTTTGAGACAAGATTTCTCTGTGTAGCTTTGTGCCTTTCCTGGAACTCACTTGGTAGACCAGGCTGGCCTCAAACTCACAGAGATCCGCCTGGCTCTGCCTCCCGAGTTCTGGGATTAAAGGCGTGCGCCACCACTGCCCCGCTCTGTACACGTTTTTAAAGCTGTGTTTATTCCTACTTTATGTGAATGAACATTTACCAAGTGTGTCCACATACCAGATGTATGTCTCATGTCTGCAAAGTCCAGAAGAGGGGTCAGATCTCCAGGAACTGGAGTTCCAGATGTTCACGAACTGCCACGTAAGTACTGAGAATTAAACCTGGGTCCTCTGAAAGAGCAGTCAGTGCTCTTAACTGCCAAGCCATCCCCAGCCCCTGAACTATCCATTTTTGATATAGAAATGCTTAAAATAATTTGGTCTATTGGAGTAATATTTTAGCTTTGTTATTAAAAAGACCTGAATTGGCATAAGACACCCCAAGACCAAGTTCTCAGCACCAGGGGCCCACCCCAGGGACAAAGAGCAGGGAATAAGGGACCAAGACAGGAGACAGAGGATGAGGGAGAAGGGGAAGGGAACCAGGGAATGGGGAAGGGATATTTGACTGCCTCTGGATAGAGAGGAGACCGGTGTGGTCCATAGCAAATGACAGTTGGTAAAGGTAAAAGGGGAAACCCCTGTATTAGGATGAGTTGGCTAATTTTGATTGGACAGGTTAATTAGGATAACCAAAGAGGGGGGTTGGATTCTAGACTTCAATACTTCCATAGCAGGACCATGGCAGTCAGCCTCAGGAGGAGGAAGTGGCCAAATAAAGGCCTTGCTAAACTGTCAGGTTCCATTCCCTGGTGTCTAGCTTCGGGAATGGAATCTGACAGTTTGGCAGGGCTGAGGGGATGGGGTAAAAGGCAAACTGTCGTTGACATGTCTGCCGTGATCAGCCTGCGAGATCCTTTCATTTACCTAGATTATCTGTGCCCTTGAACAAGTAGCAGCTCATATATTTTTTTTCCTTTTGGTTTTTGTAGCCCTGGCTGTTTTGGAACTGACCCAGGCTGGCCTAGAACTCACAGAGGCCCACCTGCCTCTGTTTCCCGAGTGCTGGGATTAAAGGTGTTTGCCACCACCACCTGGCAACAGATCATATTTTTAAGTTGAAGTGTTAGCAGTTTGTTAGATTTTAAGATATTCAAGAACAGGGGAAGGTTTTGTTTGTTTACATAGTTTAATGGTGAAGAAAATCAAATATAATGAATGTATCAGTCTACCTGGAGATAGCCAAGAGGGTGTACTTACTTAATTAAAATTCTTTAAAATGTTGACATTGTCTGGACTTCTAAAGCAAATTATAAGTTCTTAACATTGGCTTTTTAAGAACTTAAGAAATAACTAGGGTTTGGATAATTTGAATGCTATTTACTGTTTAATTTTATTGATTATTGTAGTGTGTGTATGATCTGTGACTGAGTGAGGGCCATGTCATCTGAGTGGAGGTCAGAGGACAACTTCTGGGATGTGTTCTCTCTCTCCTATAAATTGAACTCAGTTGTCAGGCTGTTCGGGAAGCGCTTTATCCCCTGAGCATCCCACAGTCCTCAAACAGTAATTTCTAAAGTGAAGTAACATTCTCTCGGTGAACAAAAACTACCCGTGAAGAGACAGAAAAACTCCTCACACTGACTCTATGTGCCACAGAAGAGGAATTCTGTGGTGGGCTCACAATGAGGAGGGCAGGTGTGGAAAGCAGAGGTGCCAGGAGAGACCTGCTACTCTCCTCCGAGCTGCATGCTTCTCATTGTTGGGGTCTGCCATCGGGTCAGCCCTGACTTGCACTAGGAATATATACGTGAATTCGTTTGCACACTTGCCCTTGCTGACAGCCCAGTGTCAAAGCTGATCAATGTGCCCTGATCTCCTTCCTGAGACATCCACTTTGAAATGCCCATCAGCACCTGTTCTCTCCACTCCGGCTTCTATCTTGGCCCAGGCTCTGCTTTTGCATTATTTATCCGGCTATTTATTCCACCCAGATTCCTCCTTGTACTCCCTGGGTGCAAATTAGAACTTTTCAAAACAGCCTCAAGTTTTCCAGTCACTGGGGTCCTATTTACCCTCATTTGCTGGAGTAAGAATCCCTTCAATGGTGCCCTGGTGCCTCAAGTAATGGATGCCCCTCTCAAATTGCCTAATTGCATCCTGAGCACGACTTGGCCATTGGACAACTTCCAGAGTTCTATTTTTATTTATCTCATTATTATCTTTGTAGTTACTTTGATAACTTCTCAGGGTAACCAGATGGTATTTTTGGATAAGGAAAACTAAAACCCCTGGGCTTCGGCTGTGAGCTATTTCAGGTGGCTATATGGGGACACATATTATATGCAAAGAGTATCTGTTTTCAACATGAAGGTCATAATGTGCTTATGTGCAGACATACTCATGGCATTGTTTTCCTATTAAAGTAACAAAGTCTTGTGAGAAAGGGAAGGTAGGGATGGGAAAATATGCTCAGTGTACAATATCTACTTGCATGAAAACAAAGGTTTTTAAGTTTATAAAGTCTTTGTTCCCTGAAGTGTTGTTACCATCACACCACAGTGTCTACCTGCTCTCATGCCTCCAAAAACTTTGTCCCCAACTCTTACAGAACTGATTCTGGTGAAATTTGTTCTGTGACCTCCTGTTGGTAAGTGAATGCCAGGTCTTGTGAGGAGGATTCTGAGGCCACTGCTGGGGAGCCCCCCAGCCCCTCAGCAACATATCTGTTTAATCTGAGGAGGACCTCTGCAGAAACAGAAACAGACATGCTCAGCTGAGCAAAGGTAGATCACGCTTGGGGTCATGCCAGAGAGACAACATGGCTTGTTTCTGACAGCTTTTTGGCTCCTTGGTCCAATCCCTGGGGGTTACCCAGTACAGAGCGGCTTGGACCTATGAGCTACCCTGTGTTCACAGTGAGGCCTATGCTTATCCCTGCTACCTTGCTTAGCTTTTACTTATTACAAACTGAACAACTTTGACTGGGAAGTAAAAGTCTTTTCATGAGGAGCTGGAGAGATGGATCCATAGTTAAGAGCACTTGCTGTTTTTGCAGAAGACCTGACTTCAACTCTCAGCACCCATATTAGACAGTTCACAACCACCTGCAACTCCATTTCCAGGGTATCCTACGACCTCTTCTGTGGGCACCAAGCACTCATGTGGTACACATATATACATGCAGGAAAATACATACACACAGGCAAAAACTCTCACATATGACAACATCAAAATGCACAAAATGAAATAAAGCAAAATATTACGCTAAACATTCATAGAGATGAGCATTGTAATTTCTCCTTGATTATCTCAGGAACTTTTATTTCTCAGTGGAGATTTATAAATCCCATCGTATATTGAGCTTAACAGCTTAGACATTTGATAAGTCTGTGGCAGACTGTGTTAACTGGAGGTATAGCACAGTCTCTGGCATCTAAAGAGTGTGCCAATAAATAGAGAACACCATTGCCATATACTAAATGCTTGTGGCCAAAATCCACACATTGAACCCAAGTGCTCAAAGTCATTTGGAGTTAGAGGTTTCAGAAGGTGGGTAGGTCACAGAGGCAGAGTCCTCAAGAAGGAGATTAGTATTCTTATAAAAGGGACCTTAAGAGGGCTCACCTATTGTGAAAAAACAAAATCCCCAGAGAACTGTGACCCCTGAAACAGAAAGCTCGACCTCTCCAGGCACTGAGCCCATGGGGCTCTTGACCTCCAGGAGGGCTCTGGTAAACTTTATCTGTAGGAGATGAGCATCACTCATGTGTCTTAAGGAGAGAGATTACGGGGGGGGGGGGGGGGAAAGAGTTAGTTTACCTGTGCTCATGGAGGCCAGAGGAGGAGAGGAGGGCCTCAAGTGTCCTGTGCTGTCACTCTCCACTATATTCTTTAGGCAGAGATCAACAAGCCCACAGAAATAACAAGTGGGTTCAGTTGTATTTGGCTTTTTGAGTGGGTCCTAGTGATTTGAACTCAGGTCCTGAGGATTTGAACTCAGGTCCTTATGGTTTGCACAGCAAGTATCCTTTCCCACTGAGCACCTCTCCAATCCCAGAAAGAAACTTCTTTTTTTGTTTTGTTTTATAATTTAATTTAATTTTACACATCAGCCATGGGTTCCCTGTCCTCCCCCTCCTGCTTCCACCCCTACGTTTCCCCCAGCCCACCCCCCATTCCCATCTCCTCCAGGGCAAAGACACCCTAGGGATTCAGCTCAACCTGGTAGATTCAATCGAGGCAGGTCCAGTCCCCTCCTCCCAGGCTGAGCAAAGTGTCCCTGAATAAGCCCCAGGTTCCAAACAGCCAGTTAATGCACTAAGAACAGGTCCTGGTCCCACAGCCTGGATGCCTCCCAAACAGTTCAAGCTATTCAACTGTCTCACTTATCCAGAGGGCCTGATCCAGCTGGGGGCTCCTCAGCTTTTGGTTCATAATTCATGTGTTTCCATTAGTTTGGCTATTTGTCCCTGTGCTTTTTACAATCTTGGGCTCAACAGTTCTCGCTCATACAATCCCTCCTCTTTCTCGACGATTGGACACCTGGAGCTCCACCTAGGGCCTGGCTGAGGATCTCTGCATCTGCTTCCCTCAGACATTGGATGAGATTTCTAGCACGACAGTTAGGGTGTTTGGCCATCCAATCACCAGAGTAGGTCAATTCGGGCTTTCTCTTGACCATTGCCAGTAGTCTACAGTGGAGGTATCATTGTGGATTTCTGGGGACCTCTCCAGCACTCTGCCTATTCCTGTTCTCCTGTGGTCTTCATTTATCATGGTCTGTTATTCCTTGGTCTCCCTTACTGTTCTTGATCCAGCTGGGATCTCCTGCTCCCCTAAGCTTTCTTTCCCTCAAATCTTGCCCTTCATTACTCCCACTGTTGTCCAGGTTGTTCATGTAGATCTCATCCATTTCTCTCTCTGTCACTGGGCAATCCTGTGTCTTTTTTTAGGGTCTGTTTTCTAGGTAGCCTCCCTTGAGTTGTGAGTAGCAGTCTAGTCATCTTTGTTTTACATCTAATATCCTCCTATGCATGAGTACATACCATGTTTGTCTTTCTGAGTCTGTGTTACCTCACTCAGGATGATTTTTTTCTAGATCCATCCATTTGCCTGCAAACCTCATGATGTCATTGTTTTTCTCTGCTGAATAGTACTCCATTGTGTCTATGTACCACATTTTCTTTATCCATTCTTCAGTTGAAGGGCATCTAGGTTGTTTCTAGGTTAAGTTGCACAGGGAGCTAGAAAAGAGGCTCACAGCTAGACCTCTGGGATGATTCCAAAGAACATGGCAGACTTGGCCGTCTAGAGAATCATCAGAGCACTTGCCAGAGGGTCACAGTCTCACTGGTAAGATGGCCTCTTCCTCACTCCCACTGTAAGACATTGAGAGTGACTCTAATAAAGCTAAGGCTTACAGACGCCACTTACCCAGCAAAACAATTAATTATATAACTGGCTTGGTTCTTAAATAACCAAGGCAGATGCTATTATTGTGAGGTCTCAGAGATCCAGGACAAAGGCTACGGTGCCTAGTAACATATCAGAGCAGCCATGGACCAGCTCTCCCAGCATCCCTCAGTGCCTGTAGCTCCTCCCAGTACGTCTCACCCAACCCACTGCTCTAAAGTTCTCCAGCCCAGGGGCTGGGCTTCTGCTTCCGGTCCCCAAGGGCCCCAGCTTGATTGCTATATCATTCAGCCATTTTGGCTACACTGGTCTCTTGCGCTGGCTGCATCTCTTGATTGGTGGCTTCTCCATCATCCCCTCTCTCTTCTCTCATGGTCTATGTTCATCCTGCACTCTCCCTCTGCCAGCTTTCTCCCTTACAGCTACAATAAAAATCTTCTCCACACCTTAGGAATAGTCGCATCCTCTTCCTTTCATTTCTTTGTTGAGTTATTAACCTCATTGTCCAGATGAGGACACTGAGATTGGAGAGTCATTGGGAGTAAAGCAGCGGTAGAGATGTGCATGAAGCCCCTTGGTGTAAGCCACCTTACTATCAGTGATGGTTTTGTTGTTACTGTTGTTTTAAGACAGAGTCTTATTGTGTCTCCCTAGCTGGCCTGGGGTTTGTAGACCAGGGTGGGTTTGAAGAACTCACAGAGATCCTCCTGCCTCTGTTTCCCAAGTAAACACTGGAATTAAAGGCATGCACCACCACACCCAGCTTTAAAGTAGGGGGTTTTGGTTTTCCTGACTCTGCTGCTCTTGAGTACCCTAGATGGGGATCTTGGTAGTAGCTGTGTGGCTGTCCACCCCATCTGTCCACAAGCAGCAGCTGCAGAGCCAGTGTCACCATGGCAACAGTCAGTGGTCAAAGCGCCCAATCTGCTTGTCATCTGCTGCCCTGAGATAAACTCACCACAGGCTCCTATCACAGCAGTTCACCAGGTCTGGATTGTAGCTGGCACACATTTCTGTCTGAAGAAGGCAGGCATAAACCCAGAATGCTGACACATATCTGTAACCTCAGGCCTAGGAGGGTGGAGGCAGAAGACAGGAGTTCAAGGCCGACCTCACCTACATAATTTTGAGGTCAAGTCCTTCCTCAAAAGCCCCCAATAATGGAGAAAGGAGAGGAGGAGGATGGAGAAGGAGGAGGCTGAAACTGGCTTGTTGCCTGTTTTTTATTTTGTGGATAGAAATTAAAAATTTAACATTAATTTTGATGTTTCAGCTTCACTGATTTGGGGCACAATAAGAAGTACTTTCTTTAAAAAGAAGCAAACAACTCTAAATACAAGCTCAGTGGATTTCTGTGGGTTCCCTTCCTGTTTCAGGAACACACTCACTGTCACCTCTTCTGTAAAGCTCACAACAAAGGGGTCAGAAATAAGTTTGGGGTTGTAGCTGGGCGGTGGTGGCGCACGCCTTTAATCCCAGCACTTGGGAGGCAGAGGCAGGTGGATCTCTGTGAGTTCAAGGCCAGCCTGATCTACAGAGTGAGTTCCAGGGCAGGCTCCAAAGCTACACAGAAAAACAAAAAGTTTAGGGTTGCAGAAAAGAGATCATCGCTCAATTGAAGTGTGTTTACTCTTTATCAAGAGGGAGCCCTTGGAAGGGGGAACAGAAAGTCACTGGCTTTCAGTCTCACACAGATGGTGACTGTGTCTTTTCCCTGCTGGCTGGGGCCAACCTCACAGTCTCCATTTGTTTTAAAAGAGTGAGTGTGAAGGAACTGAAGTAGAGGGGGAACCACTCGAACTGAAGCGGCAGGACCTTCGTTGTAACCAAGGTTTTCCTGGGTGGGGATGATCACAGGTAAGGAAGATGAAAATATTGAATTCCTTGTCGTAAACACAGTTTTTATAATATTTGATAGAAAAGACACGTATTTAATGTTTCTTACATAGAGATAGTTTATTCTGGGGGGCTGAGGTTGGCTCAGAGGTTAAGAGCACGGGCTACTCTTCCAGAGGACCTGGGTTCAATTCCCAGCAACCCCATGGCAGCTCACAACTGTCTATAACTCTAGTTCCAGGGAACCCAACATCCATGGCAAAAACACCAATGCACATGGCAAAAACACCAATGCACACTTAGAGAGAGAGAGAGAGAGAGAGAGAGAGAGAGAGAGAGAGAGAGAGAGTTAGTTAGTTAGTTAGTTAGTTTATTCTGGAGCCTAATTTAAGTGACCACAGCCCAGGAAACAGGGAACCAGGTTACCCCAGGCTCCATGTTCTGGCATGGAAGCAGCTTTATGAAGTTCTTCAGTGCAGAACAAAGCTGCCAATCAAGGCAATTTAAAGATCCATCAGTGGGTACATCTGTTGCCGATATTCCTTTACACCTTGTGAAGATGTGTCACTGTGATTGGTTTAATAAAGAGCTGAATGACCAATAGCTAGGCAGGAAGAGGTTAGGCGGGACTTCTGGGGACAGAGAGCTCTAGAAAGAAGAATCTATTCTTTATGATTCTGGGGACTAGAGGACCAAAGTCAAAGTGTCAGAGAGGCTATCTTGGATTATAGACTCACCCTACCTACCTGTTGCTGTCATTGTGTGTGACATTCTTCCTCCTTGTGTGTGCATGCTCGTGTGTGTGTGTGTGTGTGTGTGTGTGTGTGTGTGTGTGTATGGGGATAGGATAAAGCCAAGGCACTCAACATAACAATGTTGCTATCTAGGGGTCTTGATTAGGTTCATTTTCTTCCACCTATTAAAGAAGGCACTGGAGAATCTCAAATCCCAGACATAAAAGGCAGCAACAGGTAAAAATAATAATAATAATAATAAGTGTCTTTTGTGGCCTGGTGCCTTAGTGCTCTGTTGCTGTGAAGAGACACCATAACCACAGCAACACACATAAAAGGAAACAATTCACTGGGGCTAGCTTACAGTTCAGAGGTTTAGTCCATCATCATCATGGGGGCACATAGGGAGGCACAGTGCTGGAGAAACCTCTGAGAGTTCTACATCTGGATCTGCAGGCAGGAGAGAGAGAGACAGAGAGAGAGGGCCTAGCTTGGACCTTTTGAAAGTCCACCCCAGTAACACACTTTGTCAACAAGGTCACACCTCCTAATCCTTTCAGATAGTGCCACTCTCCACCAAGAATTGAGATCTATGAGCCAGACAGATGCAATTCTCATGCAAACCACACCCGGGATAGGTCTCCCCCTTATTTTGGATTGGTTAGTTTAGACAAAGAAAGGGGACCTGAAAGGCCTGCAGCTTTAGATAAACATGTTCAGGACCTGCCTTGAACATATCTGACCAGCCTGGCCAAGTCTAACATGTCTTCTTGTGTGTGTACCTGTGTGCATGCATGGTGTGAGTGTGTGTGTGTGTGTGTGTGTGTGTGTGTGTGTGTGTGTGTGTGTGTACACTGGCACTGACTGTGAAGGTCAGAGATCAACCTCAGGTGTCCATCCTCAGGATCTGTCCACCCTCGTTTTCTAATCAAGACAGAGGGTACCTCTTTTCTTTTCGGCCTTTGTCAATGTGACAGTGAAAAGAAATCAGCAGAGCAGCTTTGCTATGAACAAGGTGTGACATTGTTGTTCTCACAAGCTCCGGGCAAATGCTGCATGATAACCACGGATGCCACATCAGCCTTGCTCCCTCATGCAGAACCAGTAATTAGGAGCATTGTAAAAATGCGTGTGCTTGAAGAAAAACACAGAAAGACCACACACTGGTGTCAGCATGAATTATTTCTGGATGGGGACATTTTTAATGTTTAATGGGTGGTTTTTTTTTTTTCCTCATCACACTAAAGCTTTTCTTCCATAATAACATTAAGTAAACAACAAAAGTCATTAAAGGGATAAGATAGGCATTGTCTTCTAATATCTTCTGGGTCACTCCCATCACTGGTGTTCGGTGTCTTCTGATTCTTTCAGTCTATATTTGCCTCGGCTGTGGAAGTGCTGATGGACGGCCAGCTTTCCCGTTCTCTGTCTGGGTGGAAGCAAAAAGAAAGGCACGCCTTCCCTTGGGGGTTCTGGGTCTCCTCAAGGGCTCAACGCTTGCCTCCTCACCTTTTTTCTTGGCTTGTTTTGAAGCTGAGCAGTTAATCACTACTTTTTATAGTTATGGGAATTATTTTATTAAGCAAAGCTCCTGCTACTGAAAGATGAAAATTTTTATTTAAAAAACAAAAGGGTTGTGTTAGCTTTCCGTTACTGTAGCAAACACCTGAGACGAGGACATATATTCTTATAATGTTATTTTTTTAAGGCCCTGTGGTATATATATATATATATATATATAAAATCTGGCCCTGGTACAGCCAGATTATACTCCTGAATGATTTATATAGAAATAATCATTTTAAGGCTCTATATTACCTCTTTGGTTTTGTATAATGAAGGAACCATTTTAGTTAATAAATTAGTTGAGAAGTATTCATTGACAACTCTGGGCCCAGTTTTTTTTTTCCCCCTTTGGATTTAAAGTTTTAATAATAATTTGTGCCAGTAGAAGCTTTCAAAGGCAATGATATATCAATAAATAATAGTTAAATCAAGTTCCTGAGAAAGAACCTACCACATGAAACTATGTCAGAGCGCTGTAAATAACACGGCATTACTACAAGACAGCAAGAACACTGTAAGTCACAATACAAGCCCAGCGGACTTCAGAATATGCCATTCATACAAGTGTAAACCAGGCCACAGGAATGTTTCCTAGACATAGATAAATTTGTAAGTGTTTCTGCTTAGATACATGCTAAGTAACAGATACATTATGCAAAGAACCTCAAGGAAGATATGTGGAATAGTGTAATGAAATGTGATGCATTCCATCTTTTAAAAAGCAAAAGAAATGGAATGTATTCAAATACAATCACTTTAAGTAGGAACCATACTAATTTGAAGTAAGGAATATTTTGTGTTTCTCTATAGTTTTATACACACACACACACACACACACACACACACACCCATATGTCTAAGAAAATGTATGGCTTGTTTTTGTACTTCAATGTCACTTTGAAGAATCTTTTTTTTCTTTTACAAAGTTAGAAAAATGTGTTGGTTAATCCACCTTAAGATCTGACACCTCACCGCCGTGAGGGAATCACAGGAGGACTGAGTCTCACGTGACACCCTGGCTGACTGTGGAAACCAGAAACAACACTTACCTCACCTTTTGGTGTGGGAACCTGTTAGTGAAAAATCTTAGGAGGTCCCCGGTACAGCTTTCCACATACCAAGACTGACCACATGCTGGACTAGAGAACAGAGTACTACGACTATACCCAATGCTTTGGCATAGCTGAACTAATCCCTTTTGATGTGGTTTATATACGACAAACATTTACATTTGCCTCCCGAAGAACCCAGTCATATCCAAGATACACGTTTAAAATTAAAAAAAAATTTAAAAAAACCACTTCAGTTACATATAAGCATTTCTAAGCATTTCTTTAACAATAAGGGCTACAATCATCACCCACACAATACACTATCAGCACACTTTCTAGAACACCTCATTTAAGAACATATTCACAGGGCCTGCTGTGAATGGCAGGATACGGTCATTGATAACAGAAAACTCGGCTCACTCAGAGCTTTCCACACCTCAGACACGGATCACCCATCACCTCTGTGCCCCTCTCTTTAGGATACTATAATATGCAAAGAAAAAAAAAAAAGCACAAAAGCAGCTTTTAAACATTACATCACAATTTTGAAATGTGGGAAAACTATAAAACAAAGCCACTGTGCAGATGCGTGGTCTTTGTGACTTGGAGCAGAGCGCGGTCTTTTCTCCCACTTTATTGCACAGACTTCCATCGAGTTCTTCAGTTCTTACTTCTTTTCCACATGTTCTGTTTCTCTGGTCTTTCAGCATTCACCCCGATATCTGGCTCCTGAGTTTTTTATTAATAAGACCTTTTAAGATTCATAGCTGGGCGGTGGTGGCGGCGCACGCCTTTAATCCCAGCACTAGGGAGGCAGAGCCAGGCGGATCTCTGTGAATTCGAGGCCAGCCTGGTCTACAGAGTGAGATCCAGGACAGGCACCAAAGCTACACAGAGAAACCCTGTCTTGAAAAACAAACGAACAAACAAACAAGATTCATACTACAGGCAGAAATGATGTATTCTCTTCCATAGCTGCTTCAAGCTGAAATGGTGTATAGGTAAGTCCAGACCCAACAAGTCTGAGAGGCTAGCCAAAGGTAAGGGGGGAATTTAGGCAATGGAGCATTATTAATCAGAAGCGTCTGATTTGATAAAGCTGGAAAAAAAGGAGAATTCATATTGGCTGGGCTTGGTCCCTATCAGCTTTCAACAAGTCCATGTCTCACAGGTTGAAGGCTGTAGCCAATGCCTAGATGTGTCAGTCAGCCAAAGGGAAGCCTGCTGAAACAGGCACAGACTGGAGACAGGAGCTCAAATGTATGAACTTACTTGGAACCTTTAGGCCCACAGCCTTAGTAACTGGGAAGGAGTTTGAAAACTCAAGCTGTTCTGTTTTACTTACCTGGAGTCCTTTGGTCCGCTGCAAAGTGGATCCAATGGCTTCTTTTGATCCTCTAAGGCTTATATGAATTTTTATTTTATAAAAGGACATAAAACTTTTAGGTATATTAGTATTATCAATCAGTATTGAAATTCTTCTTGTGGAAAATCAGGTAATGGCTATCTAGGTTCATACCTTTGAGTCTTAGCAACATTACATATTTGGGTTAAAAGGTATGTACATTTTTTGTTTGGAGAGAGCCAGGTACAGATTGGACAGAAATGTCTTTGATCTGACAAGAAGTTTAAGTTTATATTTAGAAGACAACCAAGGAAATTTTAAAATCCTAAGCTGGTAACTCAAATAGTATCAGAATTCTATTAATGTTAAAATCTGAAATTTCAAAATCTTAATATAACAGTATCATAGAAGGGGAAAGTAATCTGAAGCATTTAAATCATTTATTTAATGTCAAGAAACTTAGTAGCTTTAGGGAAAAAGACTTGATTTTTTTAAATCTTTTTTGTTATTGTTGGTTCCCCACCCCACCCCCACCCCCCGAGACAGGGTTTCTCTGTGTAGTTTTGGTGCCTGTCCTGGCTCTAGCTCTGTAGACCAGGCTGGCCTTGAACTCACAGAGATCCTCCTGGCTCTGCCTCCCGAGTGCTGGGATTAAAGGTGTGCGCCACCACTGCTTGGTGATTTTTTTTATCTTATAAAATGAGCTGGCAAGTTGGCTATATTGCCAGTATGTTGCACTGCTGATGTCTGAGAGCTCAGCGGGGAGAGGATAGGCTGGGGGTGGGGAGGAGTGTTCTGGTTCCAAAGAGGATGAGGGGAGAGGGTGGAGGTGGAGAGAAGGAGGACATAATCTGAGGGTAAATTGGGATGGCTGCCAGCGGCCTTCAATTGAAAAGAGACTACAACTTTTTGCTGCAAGACACAGGAACATGTAATAGCTTCAACTATGATCACAAAAGCTACTACTTGGAAAAGTCAAAGACTTTTCCAAAGGTCAAGCCATGGCTTAAGAAGTCTTGGTGATATTTTAGCTTTTGTATATATATTAGCTGGTTCCTAATATGATTTTCTTGTGTGCTTCCAAGAACTCTAAAATAACTATCAAACCTCCAAGGCCAAATGATCTCCTAAACTAAGGTAACATCCTTATGGAAACAACATGTGTCTCCTAGGTCAGGTTGATAGCTTTATTTCTTGTGCAATTTAAGGTGAGACTGATCCGGATTCCCAACATGCCCCATTGGGCACGGTTGTGCATGCCCGGCAGGACCTAGTCACTTCCACCTAGTCATTTCTGGGTCAAACCGTTTCACGTGACCAGGGCCCCGGGGCTTTGTGTAGTTGCATGAAGCACGCAGCACAGCCATGTGATCTACGTGCAGGCGTGGAATAGCCACATGGACCTGTGTGCGCAGGCGCAGCCCAGCCTTTATAAGCCGGTGCCATGATTCCCGACTCCATCTTTACTCATGTGTCTTTTCCACAGGCCTGTGCACATCTGTCTCTCTCCCTTATCTTAATAAAACTCTTGTTAGTGGAGTCTGCTGTGTTTTGTGACGTTTTCTCGCAGGGTAAGAGTGCCACATATAACCAACAGAGACTCTCCTTTCTTACACAGCCTTACTAACATTATAGACGCCTAACTTCTTACCTAACCACTTCTAGGAATGTAGTTTGAGCACAAATTCCCTTTTTCTGATATACTGACCGATCATTAGCACTCAGTTGACCTCCTCCTTTACCACTCCCCTTTTGGGGTTGTAAAAGAAAGCCTGCCAGTCACTGCCTGAGGAAATCTCTTGTCTGCCTTTAGGACCCTGTAGGACCTGGTGACCTGGCTGGAGGAGAGGGATTGCTATTGCTTGGGTTTATAACTGAATAGTCTAGAGAACTCAAGAACAAAGAACTGAGGGGTATAGAAGATTCAGAGGAGGAATTTGAGAGAGAACTTGAGGACGAGACAGAGAAGAGAAAAGAGAATGGAAGAACTAGATGGGTAAGAACTTGAGAGCAACAAACTGAGACGGGGAAGAACTAGATTGGAGGGCTAGAAGAGAGTACTAGAGGAACGAGATGGAAGATGAGGAAGAGCCAGATGGGGAAGAACAAGATGAGGAAGAACAAGATAGAAAGAAGGAGATGGGAGAGGAGCTAAGATGGGAAAGAACTAGATGGATGAGAACCTAGATGGGGCAGAACTAAGACGAGAGAATTAAGACAGAACCTAGAGGGGACAACAGGTAAGTGTAGAGAGAAATCAGGCAAGAAAGGAGCTAGGCACAAGAGCAGAATAGAAGCTTGTAAAGAGAGAAAACTCACACAGAAGAGTAAAGTGTATGGACTAAGGAGTTAGTGTGCATAGATTGATTTCTTTTCATCAAAGATTAATTATCAGCTGGTTGTAGTCCTTGATACCTTTGATTCTCTATAGTTGCACAAAAGGATCAAATAGGAGACAGGGGCATGTGAGCTGGGGTGTGGCTTGAGATCAGGGGTTGAGGAATCTAGCATTGGTCTTGACAACAGGCACTCATCATATGTTGAGGAAAGGACCACAAGTTCCTCCTGCTAGGGATAAGAAGAATGACTGCTTTATGAAGCAGGAACTTTCCTCAAGCCCCCAGGGAATGGAAACTCTTATGCAAATGCCTGGCCTTGGGAAAAGGATTTTCTGGGGAGCAGACACTATATTACAATTTCTTAGTCTTACTATATAGGCCTGTTTTTTGGTTTTAATGTGGCGCTTTTACTCTGTGAGGAAAGGTCATGAGGCATGACAAAACCCATTATCAGAGCAGAGTTTTAGTAGAAGGGAGAGGGACAGAAGAGAGCATGATCAGGCCTGTGGAAGACACATGAAGCAGGGAGAGCATTAATATTGAGAATCATTAAAAATGAAAGTGAAAGGCTGCTGGAGAAGTGCAGTCTGCAATGTTGAAATCCTGGAACTTTGTCAAGCTGCAATGGTCCCTCTGTGGTCCACACCAATGCTCCATATGTATGCAGTGGTTGGAAGAGGGTGTTGAATCCCCTGGAAGTAGGGTCACTGACAGTAGTGGGTTGCTATGTGGGTGCTGGGAAGCAAACCTGGGGCCTCCAGAAAAGCAGCCATTGCTCTTAACTGCTGAGCCATCTCTCCAGTCCCAGTTCAGGGTTTTTGGGAGTGACCAAACCTTTCACAGCTCAGTTGTGCATGACCCAAGTGAAGGCTTCTGTCCTTAATTAAGTCACCAGCCTGTGACGGCGTCCCAGCCTAAAAAGTGGGCGTGCCCTCTGTGAGCTCTTCTTCCATACTCTCCCCTCCACGCAGTCCTTCTCCCCTTTCTCCCTCTCTCCCCCTCTCTCCCAATAAAGCTCTAGAAAGGTAACTATGTCTCCTGACTCTCCTCCGTCGGCATGGCTGCCACGGCGGCAGCCAGACACAAGAGCTGCCGCTTAACCAACACTAAGGACCTAAGGTGCTGGGCACTCATGGTCATCAAAGATTGATCTGGGATAGTGGTTCCAAGTTTATTATCTCCTGACAATGAGGGTTAATCACATAGACTCATGGGAGTATGAAAAGTGGAAATAGACTTTATTAAGAATTGTTACAACACAGTGAGAGATTGAGGAAAGGTGAGGAATTAAGGGAAAGTGAGAGAAATGGCCCAGGAAAAAGGGATTTCCAAGAGAGGAAAAAGCCATTGGATCCCCTATGTCTAGAGGTTTTAACAATTATTTAAATTACATTTTATCTATTCGTGTGTGTGTGTATGTGTGTGTGTGTGTATGTGTGTGTATGTGTGTATGTGTGTGTATGTGTGTGTATGTGTGTGTGTATGTGTGTATATGTGTATGTGTGTATGTGTGTGTACGTGTATGTGTGTGTATGTGTGTATATGTGTGTGTATGTGTGTGTATGTGTGTGTGTGTGTGTGTGTATGTGTGTGTATGTGTGTGTATGTATGTGTATATGTGTGTATGTGTGTACCTGTGTGTACCTGTGTGGGTATGTGTGTGTGTGTGTGTGTATATGTGTGTGTATGTATGTGTATGTGTGTGTATGTGTGTGTACGTGTGTGTATGTGTGTGTATGTGTGTGTATGTGTTTGTGTATGTGTATGTGTGTGTGTGTGTGTGTGTGTGTGTCTGTCTGTCTGTCTGTCTGTCTGTCTTTTGCCTGGCTGTGACGTACCTAGAAAGGAAATCTACAGAGGTTTCTCCTGACTTCACGGAGATCTGAAGTAGCTTAATTTTGTAGTGGGTAGCCATTCCAGCTTTGATCTGGAAGTACCACCCCTATTGAGGCTTCTGTAACTGTCACACCTACAAGGCAGGGCTGAGAGAGGACCCTTGAAGACCCAGGATGTGCCGGCTTTCTTGGTTCCTGGACCCTGGACACTGGAGGTAGACCGAGCAGAGTTCTCCAGAGAACACTGCAGTACTGCACCATACCTTTCCCAGACCCTGTAACCCATCCCTTCACTTGTAAGTTACCCCACAAAATAAACCTCCCTTTTAACTACATGGAGTTGCCTTAATATTTTAACCAATATAATTTCTTAAGTTTCTTCTTTCAGCTAGATAAGAAAAACTCCCAGAAATCTTCTTCCAGCATCTGCTGGATCTCACGAATCTTCCAATTAAAATATCTTTATATCAACTCTGGAATTTGTGGGGGGTTCCTATAGGCTAAACCTGAGGGCCATTTGGAGAAGAGAGCCTGGAGACTGAAAATGTCCAGACACCAGACCATGTGCTTCAGAGAAAATATGAGCCTAACAGCCTGTGAGCTCTCTTTAAAATATGTATTTTTAAATATGTGTGTATGTGTCTGTGTGTGGGTATGTGCACATGAGTGAGGGCACCTATAGAGGCCAGAGGAGGACCCTGGATACCCTGGAGCTGGAGTTACGTGTCATGGGCACTTGTGAGCCTCTGGATGTGATGGGTAGGAGCTGAACCCGGGTCCTGTGCAAGAGCAGCAAGTCCTCTTAACCCCTGACCCATCTCTCCAGTAAGGAGTTCAGTTCCCGTGTTTTAGACAGGGTCTCATGGTGTAGCCCTGGCTGACCTGGAACTTGCTATGTAAACAGAGATAGCCTCAGACTCAAAGGCCACCATGCCCAGTCCATCTCTTTTTCACTAGTCATATGTGACAGTTTTTCGACATGCCCCCACGCTGAAGGACTCAGTGCCTATATCACAAACAGCAAACCCCACTGTTCACTCCTGCCTCTGCCCAACGGAAGAGCAAGAACAGCTTTTGCTGCTGGTGCTGCGGTTGCCTCCTCCTCCTCCTCTTATTCTTTTTAACTCTGTGAGACCTCCACTGCCTCCAGTAACCACACATGTGACATTCTCATGTCATTTAAGAGCTATGAGCTAGAGATCTTCCTCCAAGGCCACTTGGTCACCAGTGGAACAACCATACAGAGGATCCAGAATTTGTCCCGAAGGCTGAGGCCAACACTCCTCACACAACAGACACCATTCTGGAAGAGTGGAAACCTGGAAAGGGTTTCGGTGGTCTCAGCTTTATCTGAGCCTGTATCAGACCAGAATCCAACCAACAATTATTTGTGAATGAAACCATGGTTCCTTAAGGATCCATAGCCTGCGATTATGCATTCAGAATAAATGGTGGGCAAGAGTGTCTTAGTGCTCAATAGACTAGAACATTTTGCAGAATGTTAGGATGTTCTCATTTTACAGGAAAAGACAACAAAAGCGTACATGATAGGCCTGTGGGGAAGCCGGCCATCCCTGAAGCAAATGCTGGCCACAGCAGCTTCAGCAGCTGCCTGGGAGTGACACTATTTTTAGGGGTCTAGGACCATTCTGCTTTTTTATGTCTGTTTTCTCTGTGTATCACTGCCTTCCTCTGGACTTCTCTCAAGGACCTTCAGCCTCTGCAAGAACACACTCCTCCAGTCCAACCTCTTGACAAAGGGGAGTGTTTCACACAACATGACCATCATTAGGTGTTGGTGTAAATCCTGACAGCCCAGGCTCAGGGGAAGGCAGAGACGGGATTACTGACAGCTGTTAGAGCCTCGTTTCTCTGCATTTTAGTTTCCCCAGCAGAGAGACCCAGACATTGCCATCATTAACATTTAATCTTGATTAAGTAAGTCTGCACAGTCTGGGCCAGCTAAACACAGCCTGCTGCCTATAAAAGTTCAACCCCTCTTGAGGTCATTCCAAACTGCACCTGCTCAGGCCATGTGCTGGGCAGAGAAGGCTTTCCAAGGTCATCCTGGTTTCTGATGGCTTCTGCAGAACTCTTGAAAGTGGAGCCAAAGGGCTATGCTAGCCCCTAGAATAATTGCCAAATACTCACCTGACTTCCCTGTGATTGTATACAGAGAGAAGAGCAGACATTAAGGTAGATCTCTAGGCTCATGACAGCAAAGGAGATAAAACATCGATCTTAGGATGTCACTTAAAACTGTTCTAAGCAGAACCTTTAGTACTCGTATTGGAAGACAACCAAGACTCTCTTGATGAAACTTTGGACACTCTTTCCCAGTATGTCTCTACTTTGGTCTAAAAGTGACAAATGGTTTTGCACACCCCTGTCCGCATTCATGAAAAGACTAAGAATGGTTTCTAACAGCTCGAAGCTCCTCTTAAAAGGCCCGTGTGACAAAGATTTGCAGTAATTCTGTCCCAGCTAAACCTGGTGGCAGATAAGCCCTAGAATGTTCCTCTAGGAAGCTTGCAATTTTCCACCCCTTTTCTTGCACTCTGAGGTGCTGATCTTCTAATACACACCCACACCCACATACACACACACTCACACACACACACATACACACACACATACACACACACACACATACACACACACACACACACACACACACACACATACACACACACACACATACACACACACACACACATACACACACACACACACACGCAAATATAATACACTGTCTCACTGTTGTTTATAGGACCTCAGAGCCTTTTAGAAATGTCAGCACGCAGGGAACTAACTCCCTGCTCTCAGCTGTCAGTGTGCGGCTCCAGCTTGCCCAGTCACCTCCTGTCCAAAGGGTCTGACAGGTCTGCTTCTCCCCAGGGAAACATCAGTGAACACGCCTGTCTGTGCCCAAGCCCCACTTGTGCCTACCTGACTCCCTCCGCTCCCCGCACACATGAGAGCTGAGGTGAGCCCCCTGCTTTTTTTTATCCCTTGCAATGGGGTTAGCTCAGAATCCACTACATGGTTCATATCCCGTGCTTTAACTAGTGTCCAATTTTACTGCTGACACAGTAGAAACATTTAGAGAGACCACAGAACCAAGAAGGCTGAGGTTGTGAACGTCTCCTCCATATGGTTCTGCCTGTATTGTGGTCACGTGCGTCACCTCTCAGCTGTTTCCCAAACGCCTTTCACAGATCACAGGGGACACCAGTTGAAAGGACAGAGATGGCTCAGCACAAACCATGTGCCTTCTGGGTTTCTCGTGGCCGTTGAAGAATCCAGCACACAGCTGGTGTGGCTCATCGCCCCTTCATGTACCTGCACTCTCCTGCAAATGCCTTTCTCTTGATTTGTCACAAACACTGGAGTCCCCCTGCTCCTCTAGCTTCTGTTTCACGGTCCATCTCTTCCCCAGTCCCTTTCCAAACACTGCCGCCTCCCACGGCACTCACTCTGGTACGCAAAGAATTTATCTTCCATACCCTGACTTATTTTGTTCACACCACAGCTCATGGTCCATGTATTTGTGCTTTACCACACCTAAAAGAAATGAGGACAAGATAGCCCAGCCCTTTTGTTTGATATTGTGGCTAGTATCAGGCTAGCTATAGTGTGACTATTTGTATTTGGTAAGATACATTTAAATGTTTCCATTGAGTTTCCAAGTAACCTTGACAAAGTTCAGCAAAATTATGTTGAGTCCCTTCATCAATTCTAGGGCAGACTGTAGACTTTTATTATAATCTTCAAAATTCTTACCAGTTTAAACACTCAAACTAGTATGTAATTGCACTTGTTACGGAGATGTCTATTGCCAGTGAAATTCTCCCATTTTATGTAATCATAGAGTAATATATCTAACCACAAAACCTCCAGTTTATAATGTTATAATAGCTTCTGTGACTGCTGCCTCCTCCTTCCTTCCTTTATTTCCTTCCTTCCTCCCTCCCCCTCTCTTCTTCCTTCCTTCCTTCCTTCCTTCCCCCTTCCTTTTTTTCTTTTCTTCCTTCCTTCTCCCTTCCTCCTACCCTCTTTCCTTTTCTCAAGACAGGGTCTCACAATGTTGCCCTAGACCAAGCTAGCCTCAAACTCACAGAAACTGACATGCCTCTGTCTCCTGAGTGCCGAGATTAAGAGAATGTGTACCACACCTGGCTCACTATTTTTATTTTTAAAATTTATATGTGTGGGTGCTTTGCCTGCATGTATACCTGTGTATCCTGTGCATACCTGGAGCCCATGTAGGATGTAAGAGGGCATTGGACCTGCTGAAACTGCAGTCACAGATGGTTTTGTGAGCTGCCATGTGGGTGCGGGGATTTGAACCCAGTTCTTTGGAAAAGCAGCCAGCACTCTTAACCATTGAGTACACAAGAGTCATCTCTTCAGGACAACAACTGGTTCTTTACACTTAAGTTGCTGTTAGTTTACGTTTTCATAACTTTGTGAATACCTTTTTACAATAATGTATTTTCTTCCCATTTTAAAGAAGAAGAAAAAATGGCTTTGAGTAGAAACCCCACAGAAACCAGCAATTCAGAGGCCGAAAGGGTTTCCTGCTTCAGGAAAGCAACACCATCACAAAAGCTGCTGAAAATGTGATGAGGGTGAGGTGTGCCCGTGCCAAACTGGTAGTCAAGTTGGCAATGCCATCCATGGGGTATTGGCTTTGGAGGCATGAAAGATGCAAGAGTGACGGAGTTGTGGATCCTCCCTGCATGGCTTCCAAAGCCTCTGAGGCCAGGCAACATGCCGCAGGGTTCATCCCTGCAAGGCTGTGAGAGGCCATCGTGTGAAGCTGGGTTGCGGTGGGGATCCCAAGATGCCAGAGAAGTCACGAGACATCTGCCAGGACATCAGGGAGGGGAAGCAGCTCAGGAGAGACTGTGTATAAAGAACTGAAGAACCGAACGTCAAGAAAGCAACCCAATTAAAAGTGGGGAGCAGAACTAAGCAGGACGTTCTCAAGAGATGAAATACGTGGCTGAGAGACACTCCTCCACTGTTGGCGGGACTGTAAAACTTGTACAGCCACTATGGAAGTCAGTGTGGCAGTTCCTTGGGAACCTAAGGATAGATGTACCTCAAGATCCAGCTGTACCCCTTTTGGATATGCACCCAAAGGACTCTGCACCTTACTACAGAGAGGCATACTCGACCATGTTCATTGCTTCTCTGTTCATAATTGCCAGAAATTGGAAACAGTCTAGATTTCCATCAACCGATAAATGGATAATGAAGTGTGATACATTTAATTACGATAATGTGGTACATTTATACAATGGAATATTATTCAGCTGTAGAAAAATGAGATTATGGGGGATGGAGAGATGGCTTTGCAGTTAAGAGTCCATACTAGTCTCCCAGAGGTTCTGAGTTCAATTCCAAGCTTCCACATTAGGCAGCTGACAATTGCCTGTAACTCTAGCTCTAGGGACATCCAATGCACTGGCCTCTGTGGGCACATGCATTCACATACAAGTACATATATGCACATAACTAATAATAAAAATAAATCTTTAAAAAAGTGAAATTATAAATTCATGGGTAAATAGATGGAGTTAGAAAAAAAAATCATCCCACGTGAGGTAACCAGACCCAAAAGACAAATATTGTGTTTTCTCTTATGTATAGATGTTAGATTTTAAGATTTTGATATGTGTACTATAATCCAAATCACCATGGAGGCTAGGTACCTAGTAAGGGACTAATGGTGAAGGAGAGGCTGTCCCGGGGAAAGGGAAAAGGAACACGTTACTATGGAGACACAAGAGGAAGCTACAATAGGAGGATTAAATGGGGCGGGGGAGGAG